>NC_064922.1:780676044-781277294 GCF_023897955.1 Schistocerca gregaria
TCTTAAATCGTCTTATGCAGCAACGTTCACAGGTATCTCAAATAGGAAAAGCTCTTTATCCAGGTACAAAAGTTGTAAAACAAACTTCCCACAGTTTGAGTCAGGTCGATCTTTTCGTCTTATAGCACAGCATATGTATTTCGTCTAAGGGGTGTATCAAGTAGTGTTCCTGTAGCTGTGGGAATCTTAGGTTGAAAACGAGTTTAACATCAATGGGTACAGTAGTGCTAAATATCCAAAATGATTATCAACGTGACATGAGAATAGCATAATCTCCACGTCAGAAGATTGCTTCTACTTAACCATTTAACAGACTCGCAATTTTTCCACCGTGACTAATTTTGTAAGCTTAGCACATCAACTGTTTCAGCACACTCCTGGCGATGGGAAATGTGGCTACAATGGTCTAATGGAAGGAATAATCACATATGCAGTGCGTGGGTTCAGGCAATTACTTTTCAGACGCACAAACAGATTTACTTTACCTCTGGTAACCTCAAGAGAAAGACGTTATACTCCAGAATTCGCATTAAACACCACGTTCCTTCTTTACCAATTGGGCAGAGCCGGTTTACGTTGCGAAATGACATAGGCTGAAGTTATGATAAGCAGAAATACTGTCTCCAGTAAACTTACATTAGAAAATTTTATTTTGTTTGATTTAAAGGAACAGGGCTCTTATTTTTCCATGTACTTGATTGAACTAGAAACGTTGAAAAATTTGATGCTGGACTGTGATTCGAATTCGTATCTCATCTTTCGAGGATCTGAATCTCTCGGAACAGTATAGTTCAATCATTTCGTTCCTTTTCCCAAGACTGCAATCTTCTCTAGGTCTCCTCCAATGGTAAGTATGTGGACCCGAATCTTGATCCAGTACAAAAATATCATTATTTCATTTCAAGCCCTATCATGTGCATACCAATCTGCTAGTGAAAATTAACGTTCATGTGTTGCCAACAATCGCAATAGGTGTCGTTATTTCTGGTCAAACACGCACACATCTTACTGTTGGTGAGTAAGCAAGTGTTACTTAAGCTATGTTCGTGGATGATAAAAAAGTACGCTAGGTGTGCGGTTCGATTGTCGCTCAGGCACAAAAATTTGTATCCTTGTTTTAGATTCAAACATCTAGCAGCTGGTAAGAAAAACCGATACGTAACATTTGATTTTACTTAGTTAACAATCCGATTGTGTGCTCGGTTCGTATCTCCGTCACAGAACTTCATGTAATGCGCTTCATCTTCAAATGCATGAACACTTTGTTCCTTCTGCTGGAGGTATATCACACATATTTCGTGGTTAGTTAACAGGGACGAAAAGGTCTTTAAAGGAGTCCCAGATTATTACAAAAACTGTCGTCTTTTTTTTCATGTTTAGATTTGGTTACTGATATTGGCGAAAATTTCTATAATTCATGCCTCTTCATGACTAGTCAGCAATATGATATGATTAGATAAGATTAGATTAATACTTGCTCCACAGATCATGAATACGACATTTCGTAATGATGTCGAACGTGTCATTTTAATGAAAGATCTCTTTACAACAATTTTTTACTCTCTCTCTCTCTCTCTCTCTCTCTCTCTCATTCTTTTCTATTTTTATCTCTCTCCCTCTCTCTCTCTGTCTCTCTCTCTCTCTCTCTCTCTCTCTCTCTCACACACACACACACACACACACACACACACACACACACAGTCTTTTTTTTTATTTGATTGTTGTGTTCGACTATCGGCGAGGCACGAAAACGGTCGTCAATGATTTTCTTAGTTTTGAGTACACTTACGAAAGATATATAGAAACAACTATGAGAGTTACTGATTTTGAAGCTTTGCTTGCAGTCAGTTCTGAGTATTATTAGTAACTACGCTCCAGTCAGTAAATCCAGTTACAGACATGTGAATCAGGCGGATTACTTGTATCAGGCCGCAACGGCCGCTTCTTCGAGACGCCAGCTATGGTCACTTCCCAGCCCGCTGTAGGATCACATCGGTTCGTCTTCTTCCTGCTGGTAATATAACTGAGATTTGGCAGCAAGGCAGGTATATTTGGCAACTCTTTGATCGACGATTTACTTCCTGGTGTGCACGGAATTAAGCCTCAAAGATCACTTGATTTTTCCTGTCATTTCCATTGAACAATATGAGTTATTATTAACGCTTGAGCTGTAACAAAAGATTGTAAATTTACGGTTTTCAGCTCGGAAACGTCATTGCACGTGAAAATCGTCTCTAATCTCGTCATTTAAATAGCGGTTTACGAGTTCTAGCGACTACTAGTCTCGTAAGAGGAGGCGTAGACGCATGCCTCTTCCCTAGCTCTGCGGAAACGTGCTAACCTGAGAGAAAGCCTCTGTTCTGGTTTATGGTTCCAGTCTTGCTGACTGTAACGTTTTTATCCCTTCTGTGAAAGAGCTACAAGCAGTCAGATCACACATCGATAAGGAAATCGCAAGAAAATTCTTTCGGCTCATAGTGCAATGGTGAAAAACTTACAATGCTGCACAACAGGTAACGCCTCTTTGCGCTGCTGACAAACAAATATTGGGTTTCTAGGAATACATAACTTTATTTATGAAATGCCACATTTGCATACCACTTGAGTATGACACAGCATACCAATCATACACAGACCCAATCGAAATCTAAATGATTAGTATTTTACTAATTCGTGCCGATATAGGCACGCTTGTGTACAGATACTCAGTTTTATTGAAACAGACTTTCGTCGTAAGGTTATCGTGGGTAGTTTTATTTTATTTCTTATAATACAGTGCACAATTTTCGTACCGTTTCTTTTAGTGTTGTTAAAACATTAGTTAACATGAGAGAGAAACTAATCATCAACGATAAGTGCGGATTCTCTGATGTTATCTATAACAGTCTAACAATGCACATGCAGTTTATTGATTACAAGCATGTAGAAAACTTGTTCTGAGTTAAAGCTGTCAAACAAGGTTTTATGAAGAATAAAATGCTGCTGCCACACGACAGCTAATGTAGAAAATACTTTTCTGACGTATTTTGGCACGATGCGCTCTCCCCATACATAATACAAAAGTTTCGTGATGCATCTGCAGCCTGGCCATCTATTAAACCTGAAAAGAACAAAATGTCGCAGAAGTTAGCCCTTTCTCCACATGCGACTATTTTGGGTTGAGAAGTGAAAGGAATTATGTTCAAAGTTCCATTAGATCGATAACTTCAGCAACAGCAGTATGGCGTTTTAAAAAATGTAGCAGTGAATGTACCCAAACTCTCGACGTCTTACCATCAGTGCCCGACGCTTACCGTTACGCTACTGGCTGACACATAGCTGCAACACCTCCAGAACTCAACAATAATTCCTCCAGAACTTGCGCATTACACAGTGCTGTGAGATAATGCATATGGCCGGATCTACACTTCTGGGAGACAGGCAGTTTCAGCTTTTCTTTTGGGCTGCACGACGTTTATAACAAACAGATAGCGAAATAGGGTAGCTCAAGTCGAAAGGAACACTTCCTGTTTAAATTTCTGCATCCTACACTGTTGGCAGTTCTGTGTGGGTGTCAGTTATGTGATTTTATTTCGGTGATTACAAAAGAGTCGAATGTATGCACTGGGTACCCGAGGCAGCTAGTTCATGGTGATTCTGTCAACCAAGTAAACGAATGTACTGAACATGCTCCAAACCACTACAGGGATCCAGTGAGGAGCAACATTGTTATAATAGAATAATGAGTGGTAGAGCAGAGAATTTCGAAGTCTCTTGGGTTGATGCTTGGTTCATATTCTTATGGTCTGGGTTCGATACCGACTTCTGCTGATCATTTTTGACAAGGAGAGACAGATTCTGTTCTCTTCTGGCTACGCCAAGTGAAGAACTTATAATGGCATTGTGGTCTGAAATTCATGTTAAACATGATATTCCTTCTCTACCAAGTAAACGTTTGGTTGAACCACAATCAAGTGAGGAGTCGCGTCACGTAGAAACCCTGTGTGCAGCAACCTTTCTTATACTTGCTATTTATTTCTAGTGACGAAACAAACGCAATGTAGGGTCACAGGACACTTATTCCATCTTTTATTTGAGCTCCTGTATGTCGATATACACTCCTGGAAATGGAAAAAAGAACACATTGACACCGGTGTGTCAGACCCACCATACTTGCTCCGGACACTGCGAGAGGGCTGTACAAGCAATGATCACACGCACGGCACAGCGGACACACCAGGAACCGCGGTGTTGGCCGTCGAATGGCGCTAGCTGCGCAGCATTTGTGCACCGCCCCCGTCAGTGTCAGCCAGTTTGCCGTGGCATACGGAGCTCCATCGCAGTCTTTAACACTGGTAGCATGCCGCGACAGCGTGGACGTGAACCGTATGTGCAGTTGACGGACTTTGAGCGAGGGCGTATAGTGGGCATGCGGGAGGCTGGGTGGACGTACCGCCGAATTGCTCAACACGTGGGGCGTGAGGTCTCCACAGTACATCGATGTTGTCGCCAGTGGTCGGCGGAAGGTGCACGTGCCCGTCAATCTGGGACCGGACCGCAGCGACGCACGGATGCACGCCAAGACCGTAGGCTCCTACGCAGTGCCGTAGGGGACCGCACCGCCACTTCCCAGCAAATTAGGGACACTGTTGCTCCTGGGGTATCGGCGAGGACCATTCGCAACCGTCTCCATGAAGCTGGGCTACGGTCCCGCACACCGTTAGGCCGTCTTCCGCTCACGCCCTAACATCGTGCAGCACGCCTCCAGTGGTGTCGCGACAGGCGTGAATGGAGGGACGAATGGAGACGTGTCGTCTTCAGCGATGAGAGTCGCTTCTGCCTTGGTGCCAATGATGGTCGTATGCGTGTTTGGCGCCGTGCAGGTGAGCGCCACAATCAGGACTGCATACGACCGAGGCACACAGGGCCAACACCCGGCATCATGGTGTGGGGAGAGATCTCCTACACTGGCCGTACACCTCTGGTGATCGTCGAGGGGACACTGAATAGTGCACGGTACATCCAAACCGTCATCGAACTCATCGTTCTACCATTCCTAGACCGGCAAGGGAACTTGCTGTTCCAGCAGGACAATGCACGTCCGCAATGGATCCCGTGCCACCCAACGTGCTCTAGAAGGTGTAAGTCAACTACCCTGGCCAGCAAGATCTCCGGATCTGTCCCCCATTGAGCATGTTTGTGACTGGATGAAGCGTCGTCTCACGCGGTCTGCACGTCAAGCACGAACGCTGGTCCAACTGAGGCGGCAGGTGGAAATGGCATGGCAAGCCGTTCCACAGGACTACATCCAGCATCTCTACGATCGTCTCCATGGGAGAATAGCAGCCTGCATTGCTGCGAAAGGTGGATATACACTGAACTAGTGCCGACATTGTGCATGCTCTGTTGCCTGTGTCTATGTGCCTGTGATTCTGTCATTGTGATCATGTGATGTATCTGACCCCAGGAATGTGTCACTAAAGTTTCCCCTTTCTGCGACAATGAATTCACAGTGTTCTTATTTCAATTTCCAGGAGTGTAATTGGTTCTGATCTGGGAATGCAACTCAGACCGCCTTTAATGCGGAATTTGATCCCTTCGTGACAATACAGCTCGACTGCAATTTGTTGTTTGTCCAAAACTGCAGATTCCTCAATATCTCCACATATTGCCCGTGAAAGGCTTCGAATCCTGGCCCGGCACTAAAGCTTTCATTATGTATTATCAAGCTCTAGCATGAGAACACCTATCTGCTTGGGAAGAAGCAATATTTAACATCTCTCGTAGTTCGTTAACAAGGACAATAGATGCTGGGTAGGAATTCGCGTCCGTTAACAATATTGACGTTCTGTACTTTAAAGTTGCTATTTGCTAACTGATACTGTCTGAAATCGATGTATATCACTCTCTGTATGTGTAGTCAGGAATGACTGTTAGTTTCCGTCAGTCACGAAGTCTTTACTTAGTCTGCATGACCTGGGTTTGAATCCATATGCAGAACGAGACGGTTCTTCGTGTCATTTGAAGTTCATACATATTCTAAACTACCTGCTCGTGAATAACTTAAATTTTTATTGTCATTTTGTGTTAAATAATAAGTATGGTATGTTATTTTGAAGAGGAAATCATGAATACGACGAATTTACTACATGAATTACCGATCTGACGTAATAATGAGAGTGGTAACATTTCGTGTATGTCATTTATTGTAATAAATGTGGAGTTACAAGCCTGAAGAACCGTCTTATCTGTGATAATATGTTCCCTGATATTTGTAGTACCTTGGTATTACTTTACATCTTGAGTTATTGCGATACAGAGCAGTGTTTTCTAGTGGTGACTTGTTGGAACCATTTTCAATAGTCAAACGACTGTACAGAGGGGCGATTAGAGGACCTGCTAGACAGCTGCGCTATGTGGATTGCATTCGAATCAGGCGAAATGCAATTCAGGTCGTTCGGTTACTTTTGAGCACGACTGTACATCATAGCAAAACTACGAGACGAGGAGGAGTATGATTTATGCACAACATTTACACAACAGTAGCTCATTGCTGTTATGCATCGCACTAATGGTACTACTGTGGATTTTATATACAATATTTAAATTGTATGGGGACTAGCAACTCCAGGTGAAGAAGAAATAACCACTCGTTCACACACATGTATGCAAGCACACCTAGTGTACAAGAGACATGTATATCGTACACATAGTAATATGCAGGCGCATGTGCGTTATGCAAGAAGCAGTAGTTCTGACGGTTCGGATGGTGACTGGCACAGACTCTAAGGCACACTAGCAAAGGACACAAGTCTCACAGTTTAGGAAAAGACCTTCCGTTCTTTACTAGCGGAGCGCCAGTACGAGAGTTGTCTCATCAGCTCGGTAGCATAGCAAATTCACATCTTAGACTATTCCCACTTTAGCACAAATCAATCATGAGCTGGAGCGTGACATTCGAACCTGAGAGACCGCTTCCTGCTCTGCATTCACAGATTTGACCAACCATTAATTGGGAGAAAAGGAAAAAAGATTCCGCTTTGCAGCCTCTTTCTCAAATTTTTACGCCGTGTCTTTGCTAAAAGTATGACCTGGATGTAACTACAGCCGTCCACATAAGATTGTTATCTCCTCGGTTGCGTCCATTTCGAATTTTCCAAAGAGCAGCCATAAACTCGCTAAAAGCCTCATGCCTTCACAAGCATGTTTTGTAGCAGAGTCTGGACGCCTGTGCGCCACTGACCTGTCCCATGGAAATTCGCAGAAACTCACAGTCGTCCCATCGTCTTCCTGCCTAACAATGGCCCACCCACCCTATGCTTCATTGCTGATCATCAATGCTCTGGCCATAGTTCCAGCGACTTCTTGCCCCCAGTCAGCCTACCTGGGCACAGCTGACGACCGAGTGGCACCACCCAACGTGTCCGCACAATGAGACCGGCGGACTTGGCAGTCCGCAAACGTTTTCACCCAGGTTCCACAGAAAAAACTCTCTCCTTGGCCCTCAGTCGCCGTATGATTTTACTGCAGTCAATTAACTTCCTTTCAACGCAGGTAAAAAAAAAAAGAAGACTCTGAACACGATCTGACTTAACATCTGAGGTCATCAGTCCCCTAGAACTTATAACTACTTAACCTAACTAACCTAAGGACATTACACACATCCATCATGCCCAAGGCAGGATTCGAGCTTGCGACCGTAACGGTCACGCGGTTCCATACTGTAGCGCCTAGAACTTCACGGCCAGTCCGGGCGGCTACAGTGCCCTGAAGTCTCTCAAGGGTTCCAGCATTTATTCCTCGTGCTTTTGCCGAAAACTGAATTATTCCTTATTTTATTTTTTTTTTTTTCAAAATTGCACATTGCAAGAGCTCTGTTTTCGGTATTAACATCAGTGTACTTCTTCAATTAGGGATGCTGGTCAAGGGAGATGCTGTGGGTGATTCCAATAAGTTGCATTGCCAACATGAGACATTACTGTAGGCTTCTGTAGTGTAGCTTGTTTCCCAGCACTGTCATCAGCTTGGAGATGGAATCATTTTGCGGGACTGGGCACTCCAGGAACAGCTGAAAGTCTCTGTGCTCGTCATGTAAATTGGCGGGATATGACAAGTCTGCCTCCATGACATATTCCACGCCAGCATTAGCAGTCACGCCTTGGATCTCGTCTTGCAGTCTGGTGATTTCATCTCTGTACAGCCATCAAATGGCAGAGATTGTTGAATGGCATGCCTGTAGAGGTTGTTTATCTCCATGTAAAGGATGTAATTCAAATCGTCAGATGGCCTGTACTTCTCCTGTCTGTGGACGGACTGGCAAAATCTCCCAACAATCCAACAATTCAAAAGGCAATGGTTCGATGTCTCGTCCCACAAACCCTCTAATGCAGTCTAACAGAAGGCAGGATCTAGGGTTTTTGTGCCCAGTCGTGCACTCCAGAATTTCGCTAAAGCGTTTGTAATCAACCATGCTTCCGTCTCCATGTCTAATTTAGCAAATCCCTCTAAATCACAGGTGTAGAAATCTTGCCAGATATTCACGGCATGCCAACACTCAACGTGCTATGCGGTATTGGCAAGATCCTATTCGCTGAAAGCTCCAGCAACCACCGAGTAGTCTAGTGTGGCTCCATGATTTACTTGGTGTCCATTAACATGACGGGCTGTGGGGCTGCTACTGCTAGGCTGGGGACGATAACCAGACCGCCCGGACAAGGTGGTCATGACCCACGGGGATGCACATCTGAAAGACAATGACACTGGTATCACTAAACATATAGGCAATGTACTTTGGCAAACGGATCACAACATAAAAATCGAACCCTCAGCACTAATACACTGCACTTCTGGTCAACAAAAAACTACATATGATTAACACGAATTAAGACACTATTCTCACTACGAAAACGCTATGAGCAATATTAGTGAAAGAAATTCGTAAAACAAGGAACAATACTAAAATATCCAAACATTTTTTTAGAATAATGTATAGTGTGTGAAATAAAGTATTCCTCATTTTGAGAGGTGGTAATATGGACCAAAACACGAAACAAAGGCCAGTAAACATTGGCTCTAAATTGCACACCTTGAGAGCTATGAACACTTGTTCATCTATGCTAATGTGAAACACATTTCTTCTACTCCAAAGTCTTTGCTAGTACCAAGAAACTACAGAATACAGTAAACAACTGATTACACATTCCCGTGTTGTAGAACATAGATACAGCATAAAGAAATATTTGTTAGTGTTGCTATTGTGGACTATATTCATAGTTCTGAATAAGTCCTGCGCACAATTTAGTTCTAATGGACAGCTTTTACGTTAAGTTTTTGAAATGCATTTACACTGTAGTTTTAACTTTCAACTTATCAGAATAGTGGAAGCTTATTATTCCACACAGGAAATGACAGTCAGCTATGAATCACAAATTCAGGTCGAATGTCATAGCAAAAGTGTATATTAGACGTTCCAATGTTTCAGAGTAATAGAGCAATGGGTTCTAATTTGTCTACTAGTTTGTTTGTGATTCCGTAAGTCTTTCATAATAACAGAGAGTTTGCAGTAGAAGAGATGTGTTTCACATTAGTGAAGACGAACAAGTGCTCATATGCTCTTAAGGTATGGATTTTCGAGTCCGTGTTCTCTGGACTTTTTTTTTCTTGTTTCTGTCCATACTATACCACCTCGCAATATGGAATGCTACGAAATGGACAGGGAACAAGAATAACTTATAACATGTCGCTACGGACGTAGCCTGTCCTCCGTTTGTTGGTCAAGTGTAAGTAATGTTCAGCTCTGATATTAACTGACATTTGCAGGAAACATTATTCTTAACATTATAAGAGAAAAGGCAAGATGTAGAGAGAATTCTTGAGATTGTAAGAAACCACAACTATGATACTCACTGACAACTCTTACCTGGTGTACTAACACTACGTGCAAGATTTTTAAAATAACCAAGTCCAAAAGACAAAGGCGATGTCCTCGACAGGAGTCAAATAGAGATTGTGACTTTCGTTCTGAGAGGGTAGCAAGGAATTTAAGTTTTTTAATCAATTTTTCATCCGAATATTTAACGCCAGTTTGATCGTCCCTTTGACCACTGACACAAAAGTAAGCAAAATCTTTCCTAGACAAGAACTGGCATCAAAGATCCTGATTATCACAAGATGTAGATTCCTTATAAAATGAGCAATAACATAAGAAATCACAGTTGAATATACCGGGTCGAATCTAAGACTCAGTTGTTAAAATAGAAGTTTCTTGAAAAGCCTCGATAGAAAAAATCTTGTGAAGTCTGATTTTATGTGGAGGTTCTACTCTCAGTTTTCTTCGATTTCAAGATCTTGATGCGAGGCTGTACAGCCAATAAAAACTGCGATCTGGAAGTTCTCCGTAGTTTGCGTGAATTCGACAAATAGCCTATAATTATTTGTCGCGAGCCAATTCTATCACAATACTCCACTTGATCGAAATTAATTACTTTCATTGTTAATTTTTTGCAGAAGACAGCACCATTACGATGCCTCATACTTCACATACATCGGGAACAATATCTTATGTCGTCTCCCTATTTCAGTACCCGAAAAGAATTCTGAAAAGATGATACTTCGCCAATATTGAAGAGATGGATACAAAACTGTGGAAGGATCTGACGGAAACATGGTTTCTGAAGTACTTCGAATATATCTCACGTGAAGTACTTTGACGAAGCTGAGATTAATGTTATTGTTGTGATCTACAGCCCGAACACTGGTGTGTTACAACTCTCCATGTTACTCTATCCTGTGAGAGGCCTTCGCCCGGAATAAGTACTGTAACCTAGCTCTTTCTGAATCTGCTTAATGCATTTGACTTGTGGCCTCTCTCTACGAATTTTACCATCCACACTTCTCTCCAATACTAAATTGGTGATCCCTAGATGTCTTAGAATGGGTCCTACCAACCAATCTCTTCTTTTGGTCAAGTTTTACCACAAATTCCTCGGCTCCCCAATCTATTCAGTACCTCCTCGTTAGTTACGTGCTCTACCCATCTAATCTTCAGCATTCTTCTGTGGCACCACATTTCGAAAGCTTATATTCTCTTTTTATGTAAACTGTTTGTGGTCCATGTTTGACTTCCATACGTGGCTCCACTCCAGACAAACACCTGCAGTAAAGACTTCCTAACACTTAAATCTATACTAATTTGATGTTAGCAAATTTCTGTTCTCCAGAAATGCTTTTCTTACCACTACCAGTCTACATTTTATATCCGCTCTACTCCCGCCATCATCAGTTACTTTGCTGCCCAAACAGCAAAACTCATCGACCACTTTCAGTGTCTCGTTTCCTAATTCCCTTAGCATCACTTGATTTAATTCGACTGCATTCCATTATCTTTGTCTTGCATATGTTGATGTTCCACTTATATGCTCCTTTCAAGACACTGTCCATTTCATTCAACTGCTCTTCCAAGTCTTTTGCTGTCTCGGACAGAATTGCAATGACATCGGCAAACATCGGAGTTTTTATTTATTCTCCCTGAACTTCAATTCCTATTCCACATTTTTCTTTTGTTCCTTTACTGCTTGTCAATGTAGATGTTGAAGAGAATATACTATAACCCCAACTCACTCCCTTCTCAACCGCTGCTTCCCTTTCAAGTCCCTCCACTCTTATTACTGCCGTCTTGTTTCTGTACGAGATGTAAACAGCGTTTCAAAAATGATTCAAATGGCTCTGAGCACTATGGGACATAACTTCTGAGGTCATCAGTACCCTAGAACTTAGAACTACTTAAACCTAACTAACCTAAGGACATCACACACATCCATGCCCGAGGCAGGATTCGAACCTGCGACCGTAGCGGTCACGCGGTTCCAGACTGTAGCGCCTAGAACCTCTCGGCCACCCCGGCCGGATAAACAGCGTTTCGATTCCTGTATTTTACCCCTACTACCTTCAGAATTTGAAAGACAGTATTCCAGTCAACAGTGTCAAAAGCTTTCTCTAAGTCCATAAATGTAGACTTTCCTTTCCTTAACCTATCCTCTAAGATAAGTCGTAGGGTCAGTGTTGCCTCTCGCGTTCCTACATTTCTCCGGAATCCAAACTGATCTTCCCCGAGGTCTGTTTCTACCAGCTTTTCCGTTATTCTATAAAGAATTAGTGTTAGTATTTAGCAGCCGTGACTTACGAAACTGATTTTTCTGTAATTTTGACACCTGTCAGCTACTGATTTCTGTGGAAATGGAATTACTACATTCGTCTTGAAGTTTGCAGGTCACCAGATGTAAGAGTTCTGTCATGACTGCCTCTATCGAGGCTACTACACTCCTGGAAATGGAAAAAAGAACACATTGACACCGGTGAGTCAGACCCACCATACTTGCTCCGGACACTGCGAGAGGGCTGTACCAGCAATGATCACACGCACGACGGCACAGCGGACACACCAGGAACCGCGGTGTTCGCCGTCGAATGGCGCTAGCTGCGCAGTATTTGTGCACCGCCGCCGTCAGTGTCAGCCAGTTTGCCGTGGCATACGGAGCTCCATCGCAGTCTTTAACACTGGTAGCATGCCGCGGCAGCGTGGACATGAACCGTATGTGCAGTTGACGGACTTTGAGCGAGGGCGTATAGTGGGCATGCGGGAGGCCGGGTGGACGTACCGCCGAATTGCTCAACACGTGGGGCGTGAGGTCTCCACAGTACATCGATGTTGTCGCCAGTGGTCGGCGGAAGGTGCACGTGCCCGTCGATCTGGGACCGGACCGCAGCGACGCACGGATGCACGCCAAGACCGTAGGATCCTACGCAGTGCCGTAGGGGACCGCACCGCCACTTCCCAGCAAATTAGGGACACTGTTGCTTCTGGGGTATCGGCGAGGACCATTCGCAACCGTCTCCATGAAGCTGGGCTACGGTCCCGCACACCGTTAGGCCGTCTTCCGCTCACGCCCCAACATCGTGCAGCACGCCTCCAGTGGTGTCGCGACAGGCGTGAATGGAGGGACGAATGGAGACGTGTCGTCTTCAGCGATGAGAGTCACTTCTGCCTTGGTGCCAATGATGGTCGTATGCGTGTTTGGCGGCGTGCAGGTGAGCGCCACAATCAGGACTACATACGACCGAGGCACACAGGGCCAACACCCGGCATCATGGTGTGGGGAGCGATCTCCTACACTGGCGTACACCTCTGGTGATGGTCGAGGGGACACTGAATATTGCACGGTACATCCAAACCGTCATCGAACCCATCGTTCTACCATTCCTAGACCGGCAAGGGAACTTGCTGTTCCAACAGGACAATGCACGTCCGCATGTATCCCGTGCCACCCAACGTGCTCTAGAAGGTGTAAGTCAACTACCCAGGCCAGCAAGATCTCCGGATCTGTCCCCCATTGAGCATGTTTGGGACTGGATGAAGCGTCGTCTCACGCGGTCTGCACGTCCAGCACGAACGCTGGTCCAACTGAGGCGCCAGGTGGAAATGGCATGGCAAGCCGTTCCACAGGACTACATCCAGCATCTCTACGATCGTCTCCATGGGAGAATAGCAGCCTGCATTGCTGTGAAAGGTGGATATACACTGAACTAGTGCCGACATTGTGCATGCTCTGTTGCCTGTGTCTTTGTGCCTGTGGTTCTGTCAGTATGATCATGTGATGTATCTGACCCCAGGAATGTGTCAATAAAGTTTCCCCTTCCTGGGACAATGAATTCACGGTGTTCTTATTTCAATTTCCAGGAGTGTAGTTATGGCGGAATATCGTTTACATCCCGGGCCTTTTCTCGACTTAGTGCCTTCAGCGATTCGTCGAATTCTTCTCAGAGTATCACATATTCCATAAAATCTTCGTCTACTTCCATTTCCGTTTGTATAATTTTGCTTTCAAGTACAGCTCCCTTGTTTATACCTTCTGTATACTCCTTCCACCTCTCAGCTTTACCTTCTTTGCTTAGGACTGGCTTACCATATGAACTCTTGGTAATCATACAACTGCTACTCTTTTACCCAATGGCCTTTTTAGTATTCCTATAGGCTGTATCTATCTTTTCCCTAGTGAAATATGCTTTTAAAAACTTTCATCTGTCCTCTAGAGATTCTTGCTTTGCCAATTTTTCCACTTTCTGTCAATCTCATTTTTTTAAAACGTTTATAGTCCCTTTCGCCTACTTCATCTGTTGCAGTTTTAAATTTTCTCCTTCCATTAATTAAATTCAACATCTATTGTGTTATCCAAGGATTCCTACTGGTCTTTGTCTTTTTACATATTTGATCCTTTGCTGCCTTTTCTATTTCATCTCTTAAAGCTACCCATTCTTCTTCTACAATATTCCTTTCCTGTCCCTCTGAAGCTCCCAACAACCTTTGGTTCTTTCAACTTATCCAGGTCCCATCTCCTCTATTTCCTATTATCCAATTTCTCCAGTTTCAATCTACAGTTCATAATCAATAAATTGTGGTCAGAGTTTATTTTTGTACCTGGAAATGCCTACAATTTTAAATCTGATTCCTGACTCTCTGTCTAACCATTATATAACAAATCTGAAACCTTCCGGTGTCTCCAGGTCACAACCACGTACACAACCTTCTTTTATAATTCTTCCGGCGTCTCCAGGTCTCTACCATGTATACGACCTTCTTTTATGATTTTTAAATCAAGTGTCAGCGATGATTAAATTAGGTTCTGTACGGAATTCTACCAGGCGGCTTCCTCTTTCATTCCTTTCCTCAGTCTATATTCACCTACTACTTTTCTTTCCCTTCCTTTTCCTACTATGGAATTGCAGTCCCCTATTGCGATTAAATTTTAGTCTTCTTTAACCATCTGAATAATTTCTTCTATCTCATTATACATTTCTTTAATCTCCTTATCACCTGCATTCAATGGCTGTTCACGCTGAAGGGTAAACAAAAAAAAATTCCATATTTCTCTATTTTTTTAACAAACCTCGTACACTGTACGTGTAACCAAACTGAAGCTGAGATAAAATAAAATTTGTCGTGTATTCGTATCAGAAAATCTATATAGAGTTGTTTTCATCTTCATTAAACTGTAAAACATAAGGAGAAGATACAGCGAAGAGCCAAAGAAACTGTTACATAATATAGTGTAGGGTGCCCACGAGCACGCAGATGTGCCGCATTAAGACCATGGACTCGACCAATGTCTGTAGTAGTGCTGGGAGGAACTGACAGTATGAATCTTGCAGGGCTATCCATAAATACGAAAGAGTACGAAGAGGTGGATATCTGATCCAAACAGCACGGTGCAAGGCATCTCAGATAATCTCAATAATGTTCATGTCCAGGGAGTTTGGTGGCCAGTGTTTAAACTCAGAAGAGTATTCCTGGAGTCACTCTGTACCAATTCTGCTCATGTGGGGTGTAGCATTGTCTTGCTGGAATTGCCCAAGTCCGTAGGAATGGACACGAATAGACGCAGGTGATCAGACAGTATGCCTACGTACGCGTCACCTGTATAGTCGTATATAGACGTATCAGGAGTCCCATATCACTCCAGTTGCACACGTTCCACACTATTTCAGTCTCTCCACCAGCTTGAACTGTCCCCTGCTGACATGCAGGGTCCATGGATTCATGAGTCTGACTCCATACCTTTACAAGCCCAACCGCTCGATACAATTTGAAGGAAGCCTCGTCCGACGAGGCAACATATTTACAGTCGAATGTCGATGTTGACTGGCCCAGGCGACGCGTAAAGCTTTGTGCGTGCAGTCGTCAAGGGTATACGAGTGGGGCTTATGATCAGAAAGCCCATATCGATGATGTTTCTTTGAATGGTTCGCACGGTGGCACTTGTTGATGGTCCAGCATTGAAATCTGCAGCGATTTGCGGAAGGCGTGCACTTATTTCACGTTGAACGATTCCCTTAACTTGTCGTTGATCCAGTTCATGCAGGATCTTTTTCCGGCCGCAGCGATGTCGGAGATTTGATGTTTTACCCGATTCCTGATATTTACGGTATACCCGTGAAATGGTGGCACGGGAAAATCCCCACTTCATCGCTACCTCGGAGATGGTGTGTCCCATCGCTCGTGCGCCGACTATAACACCACGTTCAAACTCACTTAAATCTTGATACCCTGCCACTGTTGCAGCAGTATGCAATCTAACAACTGCGCCAGACACTTGTTGTCTTATATAGGCGTTGCCGACCGCAGCTCCGTATTCTGCCCGTTTATATATCTCTGTATTTCAATACCTATGCCTATACAAATTTCTTTGGCTCTTTAGTGTACACTCTCCTCCTTGTTTATGATCTGCTATTTAATTTCGAAAGCGATCGAAGCGGACTTAAGGGCTAGGAGGACCAAAAGCGTCTTTTTGACAGCCACCTGTGTCTTACTGTTCTGGATGGTGTGCTCTCAAGTACATCATAAAAGGCCGACACACATGTTACGCAGATTAACGATAATTTCGCATCTGGCCTTAGCATCTGGTGTTTTCGTCACATCCGTCGCCCATAAAGCGACAGTGTACTGCAGACTCACAGCCATTACTCATGATGAACCTGCACAATGGCTAGCGACTGTTGGCGGCCAGTCTGGGAAAGAAACTGCAGGAACGAAGGCCCGCACCTGATGCATACTGCAGCATGGAGCATATTCTGATTACGGCACTTTGCTGGACAAAGTGACGTTGCTAATTTCTTTCTATTTCGTACACAAAGTGGTATGGCAGCAGCGTTATAATTGATGTAGGTGTTCAGATTATTTAGCGTATATAATTTTTCATGTTAGTTGCATTTTTCTGTCAGGTACTCCAAACCAGCGGCCTCATTAGCCATTACACATTGTGAGAGAGCAGAATGGGACACTCCGCGGAACTCAGGGACTTCGAACGTGGTCAGGTGATCGGGTGTCACTTGCGTCATACGCCCGTACGCGAGATTTCCACACTACTAAACATCCCTACGTCCACTATTTCCGATGTGACAGTTAAGTGGAAACGTAAAGGGGCACTTACAGCACAAAGGCGTACAGGCCGACCGCGTCTGTTGACTGACAGAAACAGTCGACAATTGAAGAAGTTCGTAATGTGTAATAGGCAGACATCTGTCCAGACCATCACACAGGAATTTTAAACTGCATCGGAATCCACTGCAAGTACTATGACAGTTAGGCCGGAGGTGATAAAACTTGGATTTCATGGTCGAGCGATTGCTCATAAGGCACACATCACGCCCGTAAATGCCAAACGACGCCTCGCTTGTTATAACGAGGGTAAACATTGGTCGATTGAACAGTGGAAAAACGTTGTGTGGAGTGAAGAATCACGGTACACAATGTGACGATCCGATGACAGGGTGTGGATATGGCGAATGCACGGTGGACGTCATCTGCCAGCGTGTGTAGCGCCAACAGTAAAACCGGAGGCGGTGGTGTTATGGTGCGGTCGTGTTTTTCATGGAGGGGGCTTGCACCCCTTGTTGTTTTGGGTGGCACTATCACAGCACGGGCCTACATTGACGTGTTAAACACCGTATTGCTTCCCACTGTTGAAGAGCAATTCGGGGATGTCGATTGCATCTTTCAACACGATCGAGCACCTGCCTGTGCCAGAGTGGTTACACGACCGTAACATCCCTGTAATGGACTGGCCTGTACAGAGGCCTGGCCTGAATCCTATAGAACACCTCTGGGATGTTTTGGAACGCCAGATTCGTGCCAGGCCTCACCGACCGACATCGATACCTCTCCTCAGCGTGTCACTCCGTAAAGAATGGGCTTCCATTCCCCAAGAAACCTTCCAGCACCTGTTTGCACGTGCTCCTGCGAGAATGGAAGCTGTTATCAAAGATATGGGTGGTCCAACACCATACTGAATTTCTTCATTACCGAAGAAGGGCGCCATGAACTTGTTAGACATTTTCAGCGAGATGTCCGGATACTTTTGATCACATAGAGTATATAGGACAATCGCACTAATAAGAAATAGGTAAAACATAGCGTGAAAATATCGTGCATAGTTTGACGGGAGAAAAAGGCCCAACACCATCGAAAAAGGGTGACGTCTATTCAGATTCCGCTCCAGTCCCATAAGAACGGTGCCAGTAGCGCCACTATGAAGAAGACGCAAAACAGTTTTGCTGTAACGATCGTGAGCGTCAGGTACCTTTGAGATTGGACGTAAGGGATTGATGTAAGTCAAGAATATCTATAAAGGCTACAAGACAGCATTATTAACAGCGCAATGAATTTGAACAATATCGTGTAATATTGCTTCGGGAAGCTGGATGTTGCTTCGACGACGTTGGAGAAAGAATTAGCAGGAATGTAGCCACTGTACAAGACTGTTGGCAGTGGTGGTCACGAGAATGTATGGTCGCAAGAAGATCTGTCCCCCAGACGGCCACATGGCACTTGTGGCGCGGTACGTTTCTTTTCACCGCCCTGCCAGTGTCCAGCAGCATTCATTTGTCTAGCTAAAAGCTGTACTAGAAAATATTAGACCACTATTGTCTACTGCAGGTCGCAACATACATAGAATTGTCCGGTAAACAAGATGTGGCCAGCTACTGAAATAAAAGTTTTAACTTGGCAATGTAAATTTTCAGGTCTATTTTTGCGATAAAGATCACAGTTAATACTGCCAAGTCCGTACTAAATGTCTAGACAATGTAAAGTTCCCAAGCACACCACAACCACACACGTAGCCAGTTTATGGTATTTACACCCGTTACCGAAGTTAAGAGAGTTCACCGGATCGTTTAGTTATGAAAATGCTCGCTCAAATGTTGTGCACTCTGCTCTACACGTAATACCTGTTCCAGTCCTAGATCGCACAACACGCCACGCGGTTTTCACTAACAGTCAAAGGCAATAATTTTGATATTCCGTCCGAAATCCCACACGACTTCCACTATACCGTTCACTTAAATACACTTTCTACTACTTAATGTTACATGCGGTTTCTGTTTGCTGCTTCCCTCGTATATCGCGGCAGATTGAAGCCTCCTGGTTTATTGCAAGTGGTTAGATAGTTTTATACTCCTAGCGGTACTTGCCAGATCCACATTTGCTCCGATTTACGACGATAATTAAAACCTTCACCAAGATTTTTACAGCAGTTTTTATTGCTGCTTCTCTGTGCTGTAATCTGTCAGATGAATCACTCTGGATATAGACGTGAATGGGAAGCTTGGTGTATTCCAGTATCGTCTTATAGCCATTTAAAGCAGTCCACGCCTGGGACGTGTTTGTAATCGCGAAGTACACCTGGCCTGGTATCTGTCGTGGTTGCTATGTGCTCCGAAACGACCTGCTGCATCAAACACAGACACAACGAGATCGTCATCGTGATTTGCGGCCGCAGTGCTCTCCAGCGGCAGTTGTCGGTCGCATCTGGCGCGCCAATCACACAATTTGTTAATGAAACCGGATGTGCGTAAAATATTTGTGTTAGCTTTGTTAGCCATCATCGAAGAAGAGAGTACAATATCGCTAAGAAGATTCTGGGGTCGACTATGGCTTGGACAGCGAAATTGCTTATAGGGGAGCACGAAATATGCTGTACAACATTACTTGATAATTGAATCTCCATTTCATTTTCGGTTTTAAACTAAACATATTCAAAGTACAGTACCTGATGCCAGTGCGCGAATGCATAATATCCATATTCTCTATGTTGTACTGACTATCGTCACTCCGAAGTGACGTACTTCATCACATAGTTTTCAAGACCGATATTCATTTCGTAGTTTCATTCGGATAGAACAGGAGATTTCTATGAAACTACTTATCATCATTGAAGAAAATATTACCAGCAAGATACAAACAAAATGCAGTCCATAAAATCAAATGGTAGGTATATATATATATATTATACAAAATCTCATAACAGCAAAAACTTCCAATGTGTAACTAGTGTTTACTTTCTCGCATAGACCAACAGTCATATTAAGATTCCTGGTCATTGGGTTAACATTCCAATCAATAGCCTATGCAGCAAGAATTGCACTAAGCACTTTACTTATTATATTATTATTATACACACATCAAAGAAAGTCTTGTCTCGCTTCATTTCCGAGAGTTCCGGAACCTGTACAGAAAATTGGAGTAGAGGTCAACATAAACATAATTTACGCCCTTTTTATTGCTCACGAAAACCACACATTGCATGTTGTACTACTGTAAAGCGAGGCATTCATGGGTGGTGGCCCAGACTGCTGTACACACCGGTACCTCTAATACCCAGTAGCACGTCCTCTTGCATTGATGCATGCCTGTATCCGTCATGCCATACTTCGCACAAGTTCATCAAGGCACTGTTAGTCGAGACTGTCACACTCCGTAACGGCGATTCGGCGTGGATCCGTCAGAGTGGTTGGTGGATCAAGTCATCCGTAAACAGCCCTTTTCAATGTACCCCAGGCATGTTCGATAGGGTTCATGTCTGGAGATCATGCCAGCCATTGTGGTCGAGCGATGTCGATATCCTGAAGGAAGTCATTCACAAGATGTGCACGATGCTGGCGCGAATTGTTGTCCATGAAGACGAATGCCTCGCCAATATGCTGCCGAGATGGTTGCACTATCAGTCGGAGGATGGCATACACGTATCGTACAGCCGTTACGACGCCTGCCATGACTACCAACGGCGTACGTCGGTCCCCCGCATAATGCCATCCCAGAACAGTAGGGAACCTCCACCTTTCTGCACTCGCTGGACAGTGTGTCTAAGGCGTTCAAACTGACCGGGTTCCCTCCAAACACGTCTCCGATGATTGTCTTGTTGGGGGCATATGCGACACTCATCGGTGAAGAGAACGTGATGCCAATCCTAAGCGATCTATTCGGCATATTGTTGGGCCCATGTGTAACGCGCTTCATGGATTCGCAGTTGCCAAGATGTACCTCGCCATGGACGTCGGAAGTGAAATTGCGCATCATGCAGCCTACTGCGCACAGTTTGAGTGGTATCACGACGTCCTGTGGCTGCACGAAAAGCATTATTCAACATGGTGGCCTTGTTGTCAGGGTAGCTCCGTCCATAATCCGTAGGTAGCGGTCATCCATTACAGTAGTAGCCCTTGACCAGCCTGAGCGAGGCATGCCATCGGCAGTTCCTGTCTCTATGTATCTCCTCCACGTGCGAACAACATTTCCTTGAAACTTCCTGGCAGAGTGAAACTTGAACTCGGGACATTTGCCTTTCGCGGGCAGGTGCTCTACGAACTGAGCTACCCAAGCACGACTCACGCCCCGTCCTCACACCCTTACTTCTGCCTGTACCTCGTCTCCTACCTTCCAAACTTTACAGAAGCTCTCCTGCGAACCTTGCAGAACTAGCACTCCTGAAAGAAAGGATATTGTGGAGGCATGGCTAGCCACAGCCTTAGGGATGTTTCCAGAATGAGATTTTCACTCTGCAGCGGAGTGTGCGCTGATATGAAGTTTCCTGGCAGATTAGCACGGTGTTTCGGACATAGACTCGAACTCACATCGCTTTGGTTCACAAAGAGACACCTGGACACTTCCTTTCCTTCCTGGCACAAAGTACCAATGCGGACGCGATCGAACCACAGTATTGACCGTTTAGGAATGGTTGAACTACAGACAACTCGAGCCGTGTACCTCCTTCCTGGTGGAATGACTGGAACTGATTGGCTATCGGTCTCCTTCCATCTAATAGGCGCTGCTCATGCATTCATCTTTGGGCGGGTTTAGTGACATCTCTGAACAGCCAAAGGGACTGTGTCTGTGATACAAGATCCACAGTCAAAGTCTACCTTCATGAGTTCTGGGAACCGGGGTGATTCAAAACTTATTTTTGATGTGTGTATTATATTGCAGATAATTCTTCCATTAAATTACTAAGTAAGACACAGAATGTTTTAGAAAACAAAAGGTAAAGAAATAAATTTGGAAACAGCTAGACCAAACCCCTTTACCTTCGCTTTCTAATTTAGAACAGTGTCAACTACACTATGTCTTCAAAGTGGAAGAAGAGGTTTAGTTATATAGTATAACTACAAATATCTTTATTTGATATTTGACTACTGCAAATTGTACCAAAAACGATGTACTTTTGGTTGCTCATCATTGCGTCATAGCACTGAAACAATATAATTTCATAGCATAGAATTTAAAACATGAAAAGTGCCAAATATGGGAATTATTCAACTGCAGGTATGTAGTTTCCTGTCATTTAATGATAACAAATCGTATCCAAAACGACGTCTTTTGTAGAGATCCTGAATGTGCTACAGCTTTGGAACAGCTTATGTTCATACCAAGTACGCTATAGTATAAAAGTCATACAGAGCTCGTCTTAATACAATATGGCGTCCCGCTTGTGATATAAAACCGATGCTGCATCTCATTGGCCACATTCCTCTCGACGAGAGGCAGATTCTCCCTTTGCGTTGTAGTGGAATGTGGAATTCCATGCTGTGACGTCATCATCTCTTCCTCCACAAACGTTTTCAGATCCCACGAGAGGACTTCTTATCATAGATTCTTACCTCCAGTTCAGCTGGATAGATATGGCTTAGTGTTGGGAGCCAGTAACTATGAGTAATTATTTGACAGGCTCTGAGCGTACACAATACTACATTGACATGTTGATATAGTTGCAGTGTAGCCACGCAGAAGCATAATCATGTGCTGTGATGTTGACTAGTCTCAGTGCTTAGTGATAGACAGCATCGGTTTTACATCACAAACATAACTTGTCTCAGTGCATAGTGATAGAGAGCATCGGTTTTACGCCACAAACATAACTTGTCTCAGTGCATAGTGATAGAGACCATCTGTTTTACGCCATAAACATAACTTAAAAGACGTCATTTGTCTTAAATCGAGCTCCTTATTAGGTGGTGTTTATATTATAGCGAACGTGGTATGAATACAAGCTGTTTCAAAGCTGTTGCGCACTGAGGATCTCTAGAAAACGCGTCGTTTTCGGTACTATTTGTTGTTAAATGAGTTTCACTACGTATCGGCAGTTGAAAGCTTCTCATATGGTACCACGCGGCCTGTGGAGCATATCATTCCTGGTGAAAACTTTGGCTGTAGTATTAATCAAATGTGATTGGTAGCTCGAGGATATGTCAAACGTGACACCCAAATACTTTTCTGTGTGCATATCCTACAAACAGATTTGCGTTTGATAATTGGGATCTCTAACATGAGCGTTCCATGTTGCTGGGGTAGTGTTTGAGTCGATACGTGCTATAGTGCTACCACGAGATTGAGAGGTCACATGTCGCTATCCTTTCACTCTTCCCTACGGAAAGAAGTCGTCGCTCCGAGAATTTAGTGAGCGGAAGCAGATAGCAAAGGACACACAGTCATTTCCACAAGAAAGTGTACGCTGTTATCTTTATGAAATAAAAGACACTATTACAAATTTAAGTTTACATGATTACTAATTTCACACTTACCTAATAGTTAATCCAATCGCCGCCATTATCGATTATAGCTTGGCACCTTAGCCTTCCATCTGGTAAGTCATCCACATTTTCAACCTCTAAATATCTGTCGCGTTCGCACTGTGCGTTAGGCTTGCGACTAACTATCGCGTTCTTATTGTGGAAGAAGTTCGTCTTCTATGAAACTTCCTGGCAGATTAAAACTGTGTGCCGTACCGAGACTCGAACTCGAGACCTTTGATGTAAAGTTTGGTAGGTAGGAGACGAGATACTGGTAGAAGTAAAGCTGTGATGATGGGGCGTGAGTCGTGCTTCGGTAGCTCAGTTGATAGAGCACTTGCCCGTGAAAGGCAAAGAGCCCGAGTTTGAGTTTTAATCTGCTAGGACGTTTCATATCAGCGCACACTCCGGTGCAGAATGAAAATCTCATTCTGGATACGTCTTCTATGTTTATCATGTTTTTATTAAAGATCATCTACATCTACATCTACATCTACATGACTACTCTGCAATTCACATTTAAGTGCTTGGCAGAGGGTTCATCGAACCACACTCATACTATCTCTCTACTATTCCACTCCCGAACAGTGAGCGGGAAAAACGAACACCTAAACCTTTCTGATCGAGCTCTGATATCTCTTATTTTATTTTGATGATCATTCCTACCTATGTAGGTTGGGCTCAACAAAATATTTTCTCATTCGGAAGAGAAAGTTGGTGACTAAAATTTCGTAAAAACGTCTCGCCGCGACGAAAAACGTCTATGCTGTAATGACTTCCATCCCAACTCGTGTATCATATCTGCCACACTCTCTCCCCTATAACGCGATAATACAAAACGAGCTGCCCTTTTTTGCACCCTATCGATGTCCTCCGTCAATACCACCTGGTAAGGATCCCACACCGCGCAGCAGAGGACGAACGAGTGTAGTGTAAGCTGTCTCTTTAGTGGACTTGTTGCATCTTTTAAGTGTCCTGCCAATGAAACGCAACCTTTGGCTCGCCTTCCCCACAATATTATCTATGTGGTCCTTCCAACTGAAGTTGTTCGTAATTTTAACACCCAGGTACTTAGTTGAATTGACAGCCTTGAGAATTGTACTATTTATCGAGTAATCGAATTCCAACGGATTTCTTTTGGAACTCATGTGGATCACCTCACACTTTTCGTTATTTAGCGTCAACTGCCACCTACCACACCATACAGCAATCTTTTCTAAAACGCTTTGCAACTGATACTGGTCTTCGGATGACCTTACTAGACGGTAAATTACAGCATCATCTGCGAACAGTCTAAGAGAACTGCTAAGATTGTCACCCAGGTCATTTATATAGATCAGGAACAGTAGAGGTCCCAGGACGCTTCCCTGGGGAACACCTGATATCACTTCAGTTTTACTCGATGATTTGCCGTCTATTACTACGAACTGCGATCTTCCTGACAGAAAATCACGAATCCAGTCACACAACTGAGACGATACCCCATAGCTCCGCAGCTTGATTAGAAGTCGCTTATGTGGAACGGTGTCAAAAGCTTTCCGTAAATCTAGAAATACGGAATCAACTTGAGATCCCCTGTCGATAGCGGCCATTACTTCGTGCGTTGCACAAGAGCGATGTTTTCTGAAGCCATGCTGATTACGTGTCAATAGATCGTTCCCTTCGAGGTGATTCATAATGTTTCAATACAGTATATGCTCCAAAACCCTACTGCAAACCGACGTCAATGATATAGGTCTGTAGTTAAATGGATTACTCCTACTACCCTTCTTGAACACTGGTGCGACCTGCGCAATTTTCCAATCTGTAGGTACAGATCTATCGGTGAGCGAGCGGTTGTATATGAGTGCTAAGTAGGGAGCTATAGTATCAGCGTAATTTGAAAGGAACCTAATCGGTATACAATCTGAAGCTAAAGACTTGCCCGTATCAAGCGATTTGAGTTGCTTCGCAACCCCTAAGGTATCTACTTCTAAGAAACTCATGCTAGCAGATGTTCGTGTTTCAAATTCTGGAATATTCCATTCGTCTTCCCTGGTGAAGGAATTTCGGAAAACTGCGTTCAATAACTCCGCATTAGCGGGAGAGTCGTCGATAACAGTACCATCGGCACTGCGCAGCGAAGGTATTGACTGCGTCTTGCCGCTTGTGTACTTTACATACGACCAGAACTTCTTCGGATTTTCTACCAAATTTCGAGACAATGTTTCGTTGTGGAACCTATTAAAGGCATCTCGCATCGAAGTACGTGCCAAATTTCGCGCGTCTGTAAATTTTAGCCCATCTTCCGGATTTCGCGTTCTTCTGAACTTGGCATGCTTTTTCCGTTGCCTCTGCAACAGCGTTCGGACCTTTTTTGTGTACCACGGGGGATCCGTTCCATCTCTTACCAATTTATGAGGTATGAATATCTCAATTGCTGTTGCTACTATATCTTTGAATTTGAGCCACATCTCGTCTACATTCGCATAGTCAGTTCGGAAGGAATGGAAATTGTCTTTTAGGAAGGCTTCTAGTGGCACTTTATCCGCTTTTTTAAATAAAATTATTTTGCGTTTGTTTCTGATGGATTTGGAAGAAATGGTACTGAGCCTAGGTAGAATGACCTTGTGATCACTAATCCCTGTATCAGTCATGATGCTCTCTATCAGCAGATCACTCAAGAAAGAACACATAGTAAAGGCACTAATTACACAATGATAACCAATGGAACGTTACAGAAAACTTGTTTAGAACTCCCCCAGAAACAACGGGACTATTATAACGTAGCCCATCTTTTAAAAGTCATGGAACGCGCTCGTGCCGCGGCAAGGAGTGAGTACGTGTCAGCGCTCCTCGCGGCCGACACGCGAACCTCGTTGACAATTGCGTTGCGTCAGCTGATAGCAGCTGCCATCCGCGCGAACGCGTTAGTCGCCACACATCGTTTGACCCACTTCGCAACGAATGTCTTTTCCTTTCTAAGAATTTTAGCAGCAGCTCCATATGGAAGCTTTGGTCTCTTTGGATGATTTACAAGGAACACTGACTCGTGACGCTTCAGATATTTTGCACTCATTTTAAGCTGCAACCGACAAAACGAAACATTCAACTATCACACTGTTATCTATACATTGTGCAAAAGCGCATTGATTACAGATTCGAGACCACTACCAGAGATGTCGCTGCGGACGTTACATTTAAAATTATGGCGTACACTTTCTTGTGGAACTGACTGTACTTCTGAAGTGCAGGAATAAAGGCTGCTTAGGCAATCATCTTAAGAGAGAGGTGCAGAGACCTTTGTAAAAATAGTCTGAGTATAGCAGCGAAGAATATTGATCCAGGTTAGCAACAAAATGTTATGTTTGCCAGTCGCGGAAAATGAAGTGGTGTGGCGAAATCGTTTCCTGTGCACTGTATTCGTACTGTGCGCTTGATGGCAGTGAACTTTCCTCGACGCAGCTGTTTCTTCTTCTGTCCGTCGTGTCTGTCTCTTAATGGCGTTATCTGCTGTTTTGTTATTGCAATGACAAAAAAAGATGAAGCACCTGGTAGGGTAGGAGGAAATTATGAGAAACATCACTGTCGAGAGTGTATGCGATGTAATTTCGATGATTACAAAATCGAGTCAAATTTACAACTCGGCAGTATGAGCCCATATATCAGTATAAGGGTACACACTCCCTGGTCTTGTTACATGCCGCGTGAGCTGGTGCGCTGTTGGCGCTAGTCTCCATCGATTGTAATCCCGACCGTCGTGAGTCGATTTTCGACGCCTACTTGTATGCTCCGCATCTTTGGCGAATGACTATTTATCTGCGAGGCGCGTGCTCTGCAGGGGCTTGCGTTCGGGTATCAGCTGCGTGAGTGACCGTGACGTGTGACACTGGCGGTTGATCGACTTGGTACGACGAGGGAGTGTGGGCAGCTACTGCGGTGTGTTCCGCCGTTTAAATGCATATCCGCTGCCGATGGTGATTGGGATTTCCTGGAGATTTGAAGAACAGATTTCCTTCGCGTCTCTTACATGTTACTCAAAGTGAACGAACTGGAGTCGTCAATTTGTTTCTTGGTGGGTTCTGTCCACGTTAATTGACTACTCGAGTGCACTGAAAACTATGTTGGTTCCTTCAGTTATTTGTCATTATACTTGGTCTGGGCGCCTGATATATTGGTGGTATTTAAGGGAGTGCTAGCTACGCACAACAAATAGACGTGAAGCTGTGCTTAATGCGTAGCTAGAGCTCATGCTAAATGGTACGTAAGTCTGTGCCTGACGTTCAAGAGCGGGCCGAAATAATTTTCCTATTTCCTGTTCCTATGTTATTATTTTATTTATTTGTTCTAGAGAATTGGCTACTCAGATTTTAAGACTCGTTACTGGGCAAGTGCTCACGTAGGTTAAGCTTGGGTTCATTGGTGCTCTGTATAGTTAGAGGTTTATTTATAACGAGGTGGGAAGATATGTTTGTCTATCTGATGCGCCAGAATGTTGTCTGCCGCTGATGAGTTTATGTTTGAGATAATTGGCAGTGGTCGGCGCAAGCAAACTCTGATCGGGTATCACGGTGGAAGAGGGAAATTTGAGGTCCTGAAATGGTGTCTGTGGTTAGGTTGTTAGTGTACTGCAATTCCATCTTTCCGGTGGAGCGTCGTGATTTTCTGGAAGCTTAATTGTAGCCCATAGTTGAATATAGTTCCATTTCACCTTCTCGTCCGTGAATCTTCTCTATCTGGTGGCACCTCTCGGTTTGCTCGCGTTCATCACTAATTTTCAACGTAAATATTATAACGGCTCCATGTTAAGACTATGGAATATCATATTATTATGTATTGGCCATAAAATGTATGTGAACCTCGTACCTGGGAGTAATACTAAAGAGAAGCTTAGTCGAGAGCATTAATTTGATAATACTTTTAATTTGTTACAATTGATTAAAATCAGCAGTTTTAGAATTTGATATGGAAGCCAGTTCCTGTGTAAGGCATGAATCATTCAGTTATGTCATTTAAATTTTATTAATGGGGTTTATGAACATTGTTTTAATTAGTGAAAATTGGTTGAGTAAATTTTGAAAGATCAGAGTCTGTCACATGTAAATGAATTAATGTTCCAACCTGAGTACTGCTGCTGGTTCTGTAGGCCAGGTGCCTTTTATTATAATCGTGTTACTCTTGGTTGCATTAACAGCATGTGTTTGTAATAAAAAAGTGTTTAGCAACTACAAACTGGTTATGTGTTTAATTTCGATGTGTTCAAAGGAATGACGCCTCACCGTGATTCGACTGAAAACCGTGCGATAAAGTCGATTATCCTCTTTTGATGTAAGCTGGCCCACAACTACCACGTCCTTGATGTCCCGGATACTGGCGCATGGTCGGAGCTGCCGTCCGAGCTGGTCCAACACATGTTCCGTTGGGGACAGATTTGGGGATCTCGTTGGCCACAGGGGTACCTCACCATCGTGCTGACAATTCATAGGGTCGTGTGCCATGTGTGAACGAGCACTGCCATGTTGAAAAATGGGAACACAGTGCTGTCGCATGAGGGGTAACGCACGAGGGTGCAGTATGTCCGTCTGTAGCTACTGTAAGTAGGCTGTTTCGGTTTTTATGTAGGTAACGTCACGTAGCGCTCTGTATGAAAATCACTGGCTGTGCTGTGTGCAGTCTGTGGCTGGTTGGCATTGTTGGAATATTCGCTATTGTAGTGTTGGGCAGTTGGATGTGAACAGCGCGTAGAGTTGCCCAGTTGGAGGTGAGCCACCAGCTGTGGTGGATGTAGGGAGAGAGATGGCAGAATTTTGAGAGTGGACGATCTGGACATGTGTCCATCAGAAAGAGTAAATTTGTAACATTGGATATCATACTAAAGAGAAGCTTGGTCGAGTGTATTTATTTGATAATACTTTTAATTTGTTACAATTGATTAAAATCAGCAGTTTTAGACTTTGATGTGGAAGCCAGTTCCTATGTAAGTCATAAAGCATTCAGTTATGTCATATATATATATATATATATATGATTACTTTTGAACATTAACTTTGGAAGGTACGAGACGAGGTACTGGCAGAAGTAAAGCTGTGAGGACGGGGCGTGAGTCTTGCTTGGGTAGCTCAGTTAGTAGAGCACTTGCCCGCGAAAGGCAAAGGTCCCGATTTCTAGTCTTGGTCCGGCACACAGTTTTAATCCGCCGGGAAGTTTCATTATTAAGGTAAATACATTGTTTTTTCTCCATCAAAATCTTTCATTTGCTAACTATATGCCTATCAGTATTTAGTGCCTTCAGTAGTTAGAATCTTTTATTTAGCTGGCAGTATTGGCACACGCTGTATTGCAGCAGTTCGAGAAACGAAGATTTTTGTGAGGCTAGTGATTCATGAAACGTATAAGTTATTGTTAGTCAGGGCCATTGTTTTGTAGGGATTATTGAAAGTCAGACTGCGTTGCGCTAAAAATATTGTGTCAGTTTAGTGTTGATCAGAATAAGTAAAGAGACAAATGTCTGAGTACGTTCAGTTCTGCTCAGCTGTTTGAAAATCATATAACGTAAGAGGTTTATCAGCAAAGTAATTCATTAATTTTTCTAAGGGGATGTTTCACTACCATGACGTCTCTTCTGGTCGTGCCTATTCTCCCAAGAGGGGGTGCTGTCTAGCATTTTCTAGTCAGTGCCTCTGTTGCGGCATATCCCTCTGCAAGAGCGTGCGTGAGCTGACGCATCACTGTTTCACGTCATCTTAAACCTCCCTGTTTTGCATCGTGTAGCTTCAAATTAATGGAGTACTTATTATGATTAAACGAACAAAGATGTTGTAATATCTACCAGTTGAAATACACTCATTCCTCTGACATCATAGCCGGTCTCTCTGGCCGAGCGGTTCTAGGCGCTTCAGACTGGAACCGCGTAGCCGCTACGGTCGCAGGTTCGAATCCTGCCTCCGGCATGGATGTGTGTGATGTCCTTAGGTTAGTTAGGTTTAAGTAGTTCTAAGTTCTAGGGGACTGATGACCTCAGATGTCACGTCCCATGGTGCTCAATACATTTTTTTTGTAGCGCCCAGACCTCAGATGTTAAGCCCCATAGTGCTTAGAGCCATTTGAACCATTTCTGACGTCATAACTCAATTTAATGGTAATTCAATATATTAAAATGGGCTGATGGTCCTGACATTACTGAAAAGCGAGTCAGTGGTTGGAATTCTGAATCACACTGAATCATATTGGGGTCATAAATTACACAAATTAATGCTTCCTGAGAAGTGCATGCTGAACGTCGATTCTTCTTACATAGCCAGATTACAAGATTTTAAAAATATTACAATAAACAGTTTCACAGTCGAATAAACACACCTTCCGGAGAAAAATAAATAAAGAAAAAAAAAAGGAAATATGAGAGATAAGGTTGAAAGGTGGCTACACTGAGTCACAGCGCCAGAGATTGCGCCAAAGAGTATTATTCAGCCGCCTCCACTGGCAGTGCTTGTTGAGAAGTTGCAGTGGGCAGATGTAGTTCTGAGGTAGGCGTAGTTGCGGTACTAGTTGTGAGCATGTCGTGTGCAGTTGTTCTGATGGGCTAGACAGCCGATGCTGTTCGATTGGGGATGTTGTAATGATCAGACAGTATTTTTCGTCAATATATATGAAGGTAACGAACTTTTTTTATTTTAATTTTTATTTCAAATTCCCTAAATAACAATGCCTCTTGGTCACAGGTTCAGTCAACAAAGCATCTGGTGTGTGTGTGTGTGTGTGTGTGTGTGTGTGTGTGTGTGTGTGTGTGTGTGTGTGTGTGTGTGTGTTTTAAATAACACAAGCTAGATGCTTTGTTGACTGAACTACGCCTACCTCAGAACTACAACTGCCCACAGCAACTTCTCAACAAGCACTGCCAGTGGAGGCGGCTGAATAATACTCTTTGGCGCAATCTCTGGCGTTGTGACTCAGTGTAGCCACCTTTCAAGGTGGATGGGAAGATATAAGAACATACACAGACTGATTGATTTGGGCATATCTACAAGAAACTGGCACTCGAAAAATTGTTGCTATTTGATGATAGCGTTCTCTTCGATGGTGCAATATCTTAGCACGGACTGACTCTTGTGGTCATCAGTTCGTGAGACAGAAGTCGATTAGTCATAGCTTAAGGTATCAAATGACACTGAAGGCATAATTAGTACGGTACGAGACGTTACAAGAGGGATAACGAGCATCTCGGAGAACTTGACTCGCAAAATTCTGAGAGCCCACGCTCCGAAACAAAACATGCATGTCTTGCAATGACGACGACATTAAAATTAGCGAAATTCGTGCGCAGGGGCCTATCGACAGTCTTCCTCTCAGTGTGCCATCCGTGAACAGATTAGGAACGAGAGGAATGGTACTAGAGTACTATGTTCCCTCCGCCACACACCTTACGATAGCTTTCGGAGTACAAATATACATAAGTACAAGAAACAGATAACTATCCCATCTACGACTTTCAGTAAATGAGAGGCTTTTGCAAGAAGCAAGAGTGCTACGCAGTAGACTGCCTTGCAAACTTTTTTTGTATGTGTGAAATCCTAAGGGACCAAACTGCTGAGGTCATCGGTCCCTGGTCTTACACACTACTGAAACTAACTTAAACTAAATTATGCTAAGAACAACACACATACCCACGCCCAAGGGAGGACTCGAATCTCCTTCTGGGAGGGCCGCGCAGTCCGTGACATGGCGCCTCAAACCGCACGGCCACTCCTCGCGGCCTTGCGAACTAACCTGAAGAAGTGGTCGAACGTCAGCGTAACTTCGTCCATCGGTTTGTGCGTTCATAGTGTTGCTGTTCTCTGTGACAGGTGGAACGGCCACCAAAATTCATTGGGGTTGTTCGTATTTCTTGTTATTACTGGACCTGATAGGATATATAAGGGGCGTCAACAGCGTCAGATGTTGAGGGATCACTCTGAATGCCAGATGTCGCGTACTATTATGAGATAGTGTTATCAACACCTGAAAGAGTTTGATAGAGGTCTCATTAGAGTCTTCATTTGACCGCCTGGTCAGATCAAGTAATGTCCAGATTTATGAGGAACTCGAATGTAACAGTGGCCCGATATTGGACTGCGTTGGAAAGTGAGAGCACTCATATTTGTCTTCAATTTTCAGAGGGAGTACTGCTGACCATCACAAGGGAAGATCGGTGTATTGTCCACCAAACTCATTGCAGCAATATTATCAGGCTGATCGATAACATGGTTGCCGGGAGAGCTTTTAAAGTGATGACTGGAGAGAGAAAGGGCTCCTACAAGGTACTCAACAACGGGCTACCACAGGGCTCGGTTCATGCTCCACTGTTCTTCACATTCCTCCCGGCATTCTAAACACACAATCTAGGAAGTCTGGCTAGGCGAACGACTGGGCCCTAGCTACACGACACCGATCATTTGTAGCCACTTAAGATATCTTGTGCTCAGACCTATAGTCTCTGGGCGGCTACTCTCGTAAATGGGGACTGCAGCTGAACCCGAGCAAGACTAAAGTATCATGCTTCCACCTTTGCAACCACTCAGCGAGAAGAGAGGTAAATATTATGTTTGAACGAAAACGCCTTAACAATAACAACTGCCCCAAATATCTAGGAGTTGCACTGGACATGCCGCTCGTGTACAAGGGACACTTGACAAAGACCGCAGGCAAAATTGTAATTGAGTGTTTCATAAGTTACCTGCGATATTAAAGTTGTCTTTAACTATTATCGTTAGAAAATATTATACAAAGTTTTATAAAAACTACACTGCTGGAAATGTATTTAATAATTGGTAAGGATGTACGTTACAAAAAATTGTTCAAATGGCTTTGAGCACTATGGCACTTATCTGAGGTCATCAGTCCCCTAGAAGTTAGAACTACTTAAAGCTAACTAACCTAAGGACATCACACACATCCATGCCCGAGGCAGGATTCGAACCTGATTCCAGACTGATCGCGTGATTTCAGACTGAAGCGCCTAGAACCGCTCGGCCACCCTGCCCGGACTATACGCAACATTTTCTCGCTGTAAAGTACAAGCGCGCAACTTGACTTGACCTACCGGCCAGCTCACACGTAACATCTGCATCTCCCAGCGCGTTAAAGCGTTGAGTGGTGCCAGAAGCCAATGTGTGTGGCAGTAAAAACTATGACAGAATCCTTACCGGATATGCGCTATGCATTGTAAAGTGCAGCGTAATCGCTGGGTATCAAAGGCACTGCAGAGTGCCTTTCGCTTTAAATGTGGAATTTCATGTGTACCGACTCGCTCTTTGACGGAAACCAGATTGATTTTTGGCGGGAGTGAGTGGCGAAATGCTAGCAGTGACGACACATCTTTTTTTCATTCTCACGGGGTGTATTTCAATCTTATGTGGATGCTCAGAAAAGAACAACGGAGCAAAAACTCAAATGTAGGTCGTGCATACACAAGGTGAACCGGAACACCACAAACGAAGTTTCAGATTTAATTATTGACCAAAACAAGAAAACAACGTCTAGTAACCATGGGGTTTATAATGCATACCTTAAGAGCTATGAGCACGTGTTCGCATTCGATAGTGTGAAACACATCTATTCTAGTGCAAGCTCTTCGTTTTCTATATTTTTGGTGCAGGAAGCATCGACGAAAACAAGAAAAAGTATTCGATAAACATGGGTTCTCAAACGTATACTTTGTTCAGTAGTGGAAATGTGTTTTGGTCCATACTAAAACCTCTGAAAGTTTTGGTCAGTTGATTTCTGCTCCATCCTTTATAAATGCCCAACGTCTGTCATGCCTTCTTTGCATTTCTCCATTTATCTCATACGAAAAATCTAATAGATTTTGTATGTTTTGACAACGAGGGATCTAACGATTTTTCGTGACTCTCCAGCAGTCAACAACAGAAACTAGCGACTTCATTTTAGACGAAAAATCAACGTCCAAAAAATGTACAAACGGAAGAACTGTATAAAGAAATGAGTGATTTTCAAAAATTATATTTGTTTTCCAGAAGAAGACACTGAATAAACTGGTAGTGACCTGAAGAGTGATTCTGTTTATGACGATAGTGTTGTTGAGGCCGACAGTAAATACAAACGTTCACTTTTTTCTCTCTAAATATACTGTATTTTTCTAACTTTAACCAACATTTTTGTGAAATTTAAAAAAATCCTTGAGCGCAAATGGTTCCGAGTAAGGCCTTTATTAAGAATTTGAGGGTTGCAGCTTATTCATTAACTTCCAACACTGAGTATCAAAAATCTGTCTAATTAGTAATGTACTGCAGTAAATTTGTCTCACATCACTTTTTTCTGCATCTGGGCCACTTATCATATTCAACAGTTTTGTGACGTAATACTATGTTATCGATCACTAAAATTTTTTAACACGTTCACTGCATCTCAAGATGGGAGTTGTTTTTTGTCTGAAAATACATTGTTCCGTTTTAACTGAGCAGATGTAATAGTAAAACAGATTTTGAGATGGTGTGGTGTGATTTTGGTTTCATGTCTTATTTTGTGAAATGGTTCCCCAGGTTTGCGCTACTGAAAAACGCTCTTTTTGGTGTCTTAAACCTTTAATTCAATTACATTTCAAAAATCAGAATTACTGCTGCGATACTGCTCGGTGAAATTTGTTGACATTTTAGAAAATGCGGGCAGATCATACGTGACGGAAAAATTTCTGAAGTTAATATTTATTGGTTTAGACCAATCGAACCTATCGATTTACATCGTTTTGGCCGTAATGCTATAGATCAATAATTTTGATCATGGACTCTCGTACCGCGAGGACGGTAATGTTTCTCAAGGTAAGCTCTCACATACCTATGAGGATATTTCGCTCCTCCACACTGTTTCCGCCAACAACTGAACTCAGCAATAATAGACGGCAGTTACGATAACGAACCACTAATCTGACGGTACACATGTGGCAATAGCGACGTGTGTCGCGTATAAATTTGTGAAAGTAATTAGAGCCCTAAATTACAATATAAATAGCCAAGGTATAAGCCTTAATAGCAACATATGGCTTTGCTGCCACCGTATGACCGAGATAAACGCATCTGTACATTTCGTAGCTAGTAGCAACAAGCATTATCAGTAAATATGTTTGACACTTACTTCTTCTGGCAGTAGAATACTGCTTCTCCTAAGGAACAGATAGGCTATAAAATAGTCTCACAGTCAATATCACAGGTGTTCAAAAAACAGCAAAGAATTTTTGAAGCAGCTGTTTCTTAAACGAGAAGTGCCTGGAGCCCCTGGAGATAATGTTACTGTTCGTTCCATAACTCTAAGCTTAATAGTTCTTGTTGCATAAATGCATTAGATCGCTCGAGCGAATTCTTCTGGCACTGCATAATGCAGGTGATTTCCATAAGCTTAATGCTTCTCCTGAAGTAGCTGAGAAGAGGTAATATAATGGCGCAGCATTCGTTACAGTACACCGCTGTTGTCCGTTCGCACTGAGTAACAGAGTCGTTTTCTTCGCAAGAAAAGTCCAGAAGGTCGTTCCACATCGGCGTAACATCTGGTTATCTAGAGCAGCAAGACACTGCCTGTGTTCCTTCTGCCTCTGTTAACGAAGGCAATAATGTGCCAGCGAGTCGGTTACTCGTTTAAGATTTTTTTTTTGGCTACGTATGTTAATTAAACGTCGCCCAGCATTCACAGACGTGGTAACAGAATCATTAGACCATTGAGCTCTCCAAGTAAGGAAACGGATACCGTGGACTTGTGAACTATGTTTTGCTCCTCTTTAATTGTTTTTACTGTAGTCCAGATCTGCTGTCCCCGCTATGTTAATTCCGTACATTTTCAGCACTTAATTCCTATCTACAATGGGCAGATGGCTAGTAGTCTCATTCTGCAGCACTTCCTGTACATTACACTTATTACCTGCTTTTATACTTCGGTTATTAAGTTGTTTCTTATAATAACTACGAGTCTGAATCAAATATAAATGGAATTTTACTTTTAAAAAATAATTCATTAAAAAAATACGGTTACAATTTATTTCACACAATTTCCCGCTTTAGAAGTACACTTTTCCCAGCGTGAAGAATTTTGTAAACTTTTTAATTTTTTCATTAATCACAGCATCGTAGAACGAAACTGGTTGCGTTAGGAGCCAACTATGCACGGTTTTCTCCAGGCTCTCGTTATCATCAAACCGATGTCCTCAAGAGCTTCTTTGAACGGTCGAAGCAAGTGGAAATCGTGGGGTGGTAGATCCGGACTGTAAGGAGGAGGCTCAAATAGTCCAGTGCATGACCTGTTGAATAGGCTGGCCTCGTATTTTGGGGTGAATTTGCATTCCTCACCTTCTTCAATAGCTCGCAGTAGTACAGAACACTGATTATGCGTCGCTGGGGCGTGACTGGAACTCGATAGTAGGAAAAGGAAGAGGAGGAAACGTAGTAGGTGAATATGGAATGGGATTAAGGAATGAAAGAGGAAGCCGTCTGGTAGCATTTTGCACAGAGCATAACTTAATCATAGCTAACACTTAGTTCAAGAATCATAAAAGAAGGTTGTATACATGGAAGAGGCCTGGAGATACTGGAAGGTCTCAGATTATATAAGGGTAAGATAGAGATTCAGGAACCAGGTTTTAAATTGTAAGACATTTCCAGGGGCAGATGTGGACTCTGGCCACAATCTAATGATAATGAGCTATAGATTAAAACTGAAGAAACTGCAAAAAGGTGGGAATTTGAGGAATTGGAACCTGGATAAACTGACTAAACCAGAGGTTGTAAAGAGCTTCAGTGAAAGCATTAGGGAACGATTGACAACTATGGAGGAAAGAAATACAGTAGAAGAAGAATGGGTAGCTTTGAGAGATGAAATTGGGAAGGTAGCAGAGGATCAAGTAGGTAAAAAGACGAAGCCTAGTAGAAATCCTTGGGTAACGAAGGAGATACTGAATTTAATTGATGAAAGTATAAAGTATAAAAATGCAGTAAATGCACCAGGCAAAAAGGAATACAAACGTCTCAAAAATGAGATCGAGAGGAAGTGCAAAATGGCTAAGCAGGGATGGCTAGAGGACAAATGTAAGGATGTAGAGACTTATCTCACTAGGGGTAAAATAGATACCGCCAACAGGAAAATTATAGAGCCCATTGGAGAAAAGATAACAACTTGCAGGAATATAAAGAGCTCAGATGGAAACCCAGTTCTAAGCAAAGAAGGGAAAGCAGGAAGGTGGAAGGAGTATGTAGAGAGTTTATACAGGGGCAATGTTCTTGAGGACAATATTATAGAAATGGTAGAGAATGTAGTTGAAGATGAAGATGAAATAGGAGATATGATACTGCGTGAAGAGTCTGACAGAGCACTGAAAGACGTACGTCGAAACAAGGCCCCAGGAGTAGACAACATTCCATTAGAACTACTGATAGCCTTGGGAAAGCCAGGCCTAACAAAATTCTACCATCTAGTGAGCAAGATGTGTGAGACAGGCGAAATACCTTCAGACTTCAAGAAGAATATAATAATTCCAATCCCAAAGAAATCAGGCTTTGACAGATGTGAAAATTACCAAACTATCAGTTTAATAAGCCACCGCTGCAAAATAATAACACGAATTCTTTACAGACGAATGGAAAAACTGGTAGAAGCCGACCTCGGCGAAGATCAGTTTGGATTCCGAAGGAATGTTGGAACACGTGAGGCAACACTGACCCTACGACTTATCTTAGAAAATAGATTAAGGAAAGGCAAACCTACGTTTCTAGCATTTGTAGACTTAGAGTAAGCTTTTGACAATGTTGACTGGAATATTCTCTTTCAAATTCTAAAGGTGGCAGGGGTAAACTACAGCGAGCGAAAGGCTATTTACAATTTGTACAGAAACCAGATGGCAGTTATAAGAGTCGAGGGACATGAAAGGGAAGTAGTGGTTGGGAAGGGGGTGAGACAGGGTTGTAGCCTCTCCCCGATGTTATTCAATCTGTATATTGAGCAAGCAGTAAAGGAAACAAAAGAAAATTCGTAGTTGGAATTAAAATCCATGGAGAAGAAATAAAAACTTTGAGGTTCGCCAATGACATTGTATTTTTGTCAGAGACAGGAAAGGACCTGGAAGAGCAGCTGAACGGAGTGGACAGTGTCTTGAAAGGAGGATATAAGATGAACATCAACAGAAGCAAAACGAGGATGATGGAATGTAGTCGAATTAAATCGGGTTATGCTGCGGGAATTAGATTAGGAAACGAGACACTTAAAGTAATAATTGAGTTTTGCTATTTGGGGAGCGATATAACCGATGATGGTCGAAGTAGAGAGGATACAAAATGTTGACTGGCAATGGCAAGGAAAGCGTTTCTGAAGAAGAGAAATTTGTTACCATCGAGTATAGATTTAAGTGTCAGGAAGTAATTTTTCGAAGTATTTGTATAGAGTGTAGCCATGTATGGAAGTGAAACGTGGGTGATAAATAGTTTGGACAAGAAGAGAATAGAATCTTTCGAAATGTGGTGCTAAAGAAGAATGCTGAAGATTAGATGGGCAGAATCACATAACTAATGAGGAGGTATTGAATAGCATTGGAGAGAGGAGAAGTTTGTGGCACAACTTGACTAGGAGAAGGGATAGGGTGGTGGGGCATATTCTGAAGCATCAAGGGATCACCAATTTAGTGTTGGAGGGCAGCGTGGAGGGTAAAAGTCGTAGAGGGAGACTAAGAGATGAATATACTAAACAGATGCAGAAAGATGTAGGTTGCAGGAGGTACTAGGAGATGAAGAAGCTAGCACAGGATAGAGTAGCATGGAGAGCTGCATCAAACCAGTCTCAGGTCTGAATACCACAACAACATGGAAAAAAATCATTGAGCAAAAAGCCTCGCCAGTCGAAAAAAACTGTTGAAAGTAGCTTGCTAGCTGATAATCGAGTTTTGGCTTTCACTGGGGCTCCCTCCCTTTTCCTCCGCCAGCCCCTTCTGGGCTTGTCTGGACTCGGGAGTGTAGTGGTTGACCCACCTTTCTTCGCAAGTGACGATCACACACAAATGTTCCTCATTTTCTTTCGAAAGTCTTGCTATTAGCTTATGACAGACCTCCAAACGTCTCAACTTCAGATTTTCGGTCAAAAGGCGAGGGACCCATCTGGAACCCCCTTTACGGAACTGTAGGTCATTTGTGATGATCACTCGACAGCTCCCATAATTTTTTCCTACCTGTTCTGCAATTTTTTTATACTCTTGCCCGTCGATCGCAGTCAAGAATTTCTCGAACTACACAAATATTTTCATATGTAATGCTGGTCCGAGGATGGTGTTCATGTTGCTGGTTTTCCACATGATCTCAACCTTCATTGACCATTCATGGCAGGATAACACACGCGTCGTTGACAAATTTCGGTCACCAAACGGTGCAGACAATCTCTGGGTAATTTCGGTCGTTCGAGCTCCTTCGAGAGCAAGAAACTTGGTATCTATGCGGTTTGCAGTGGGAGGGTTTTGGGGGGTGCACTGATATTGTAAGCGTTACTAACGAAGCTGTTAGAAGTACCTAGCGGCCGGCTCTCCCATCTGTTGATGCTCTAGAACAAAAATCCTCTTTACAATTGGTTCGCCATCGTATTTTCATCTACCTGTTTTCTTAATTTATCCCGGTTTACGCTAACTCGCGCCCCATATGTGGCGTGCACTGTGCTGTTTCCTCGTAGCGACGTAAGCAGTCGACAAACCTTTCTGAGTGCTACGGTCGAAGGTTCGAATCCTGCCTCGGGCATGGATGTGTGTGATGTCCTTAGGTTAGTTAGGTTTAAGTAGTTCTAAGTTCTAGGGGACTAATGACCACAGCAGTTGAGTCCCATAGTGCTCAGAGCCATTTGAACAAACCTTTCACGCTGACGTCACTCCTAGCGGCTTGCTACACTTGTGGGTTTAGTGTTTGCATTACAAGTTAACTTTTACTTATTTGACTTTGCCACTTCTGGTAATGCGGTTTTATTGTCTCTTAATGCAATGTGAACTTAAGTAAATAATACATGTTCTGTTTTTAATACTTCTTGTGCAGCTTAAGGGGTTTTGATATCCCTATTTTGATTAAAAAAGTTTTATCGGTAACTACAACTATTTGTGATAAAGATACCCTTAGTCGATATCGAAACCAGGTCAGTTAAGTACAATTTTTCCAAACAGTTCACTGTTTTTACCTGTCATTAAATTTTCATAATCACGTTAAGACATCTAGCAACGCCTGAAAAAATACATTGTTCTGATTTTCGATTAGATGGTTAGGCGGACGAACAAAATACTCAACAGCAGCTATGTTTTTCAGACAATGGTAACAATGCATATTTGTCATTGTGTTGTTGCAATCTTTAATCCGAAGACTGGTTTGTTGCAACTGTGCACACAAGTCTTATCGTGTGCAAGTTTGTTCATGTTTGATTTCTTACGGCAAGCTAAAGTAATTTGAATCTTCTTACTGTATTGAAGTCTTGGTCTCCTATTAAAACTCTAGCTCCCCAAATTTTTTGATACCTCGGTATTCATACCGTAAACCTGTCCTCCTTTTAGTTAAGTTGTGACGTCAAAAATCTCCCTTCACAATTCGATTCAGTAAATCTTCATTTGATCTCCAGAATGAGATTTTCACTCTGCAGCGGAGTGTGCGCTGATATGAAACTTCCTGGCAGATTAAAACTGTGTGCCCGACCGAGACTCGTGCGAGAGCTTCTGTAAAGTTCGGAAAGTAGGAGACGAGATACTGGCAGAAGTAAAGCTGTGAGTACCGGGCGTGAGTTGTGCTTCAGTAGCTCAGATGGTAGAGCACTTGCCCGCGAAAGGCAAAGGTCCCGAGTTCGAGTCTCGGTCGGGCATACAGTTTTAATCTGCCAGGAAGTTTCATTTGATCTATTCGTCTCATCTTCACCATTCGCCTGTAGCACCACATTTGAAAACCTCAGTTCTGTTACTGCTGTTGATGTGTTTCGTCAGACTTTAGCCTCCGTAAGGAGCTACAGTGGAAAGAAATACTTGCAATGGCTTCCTCACAACGAAATTTATGTATGATGTTCACATTATTTTCTTCAGAAAAACTTTTCTTACTATTGATAATCTACATGTAACATCCTCTTTATTTCTGTTGTTGTCAGTTATTCTGCTTTTGAAATTACAAAACTCATATGCTGTTTTTAGAATCTCGTTGCCAAATATAGTTCCCCAACACCCCCTGACTTAGATTCCTCTTGTACGATGACTTGCTGAAAAGTAAAGCCTGCGAATTTTATATGTGAAAACTCTTACAGCATTTTAAATAAAACAAACGTTATTAACATTCTACATCTGTGTTCTTCATGTCTGCATTTTTATTTATCAACATGGTCAACCTGGCGATGAAAACATTTCTCCCAACCGGAGACAAGGTTGTTGTTACCGTCACTTTAGAATGTTCGACATTGTTGACGGAGCAATAACCTCACCTCTGCCTGAAACGCTTCATCACTATAAAAGTGAAGTCCTTGAAGGAGTTTTTAAGCTTTAGAAACAGATGCAAAACGGATCAGGCCAAGTCGGGACTGCATGATGATCGGTGACAGTGAACCCAGGGAGTCACATAGTTGCAAATGTCGCAGCGCTCGTTATGTTCTGTGATTGTCATGCTATAGGAGAGGGCTCTCCGCGAGCGGACAAACTCTTCGAATTTGAAATTCGATTACAACAAAAAAGTGGTTCAAATGGCTCTGAGCACTATGGGACTTAACTTCTAAGGTCATCAGTCCCCTAGAACTACTTAAACCGAACTAACCTAAAGACATCAAACACATCCATGCCCGAGGCAGGATTCGAAGCTGCTACCGTAGTGGTCGCGCGGTTCCAGACTGTAGCGCCTAGAACCGCTTTTTTTTCAATTCTTTGTTGATCTCATTTTGTTCCATTTTGTTCGTTGTATATGATCGGGGCGGGTGCCTCATGACATCCGTTCAGGTTGTTCGTTAAACCGTTCACTCAGTTTTTTTATTACAGAGGGTAGCTAAACCCTCTGACCGAACACGCTGAGCTACCGTGCCGGCATATAAGGACATCACACACATCCATACCCGAGCCAGGATTCGAACCTGCGACCGTAGCAGTCGCACGGTTCCGCACTGCGCGCCTAGAACCGCGAGACCACCGCGGCCGGCGTTGGCCACTCCGGCCGGTCGATTACAACACTCACAGACATAGTCATATTGCTCACCGTCATGTTACACCCTACAATTCAGAACATTCTAGCTGTAGAGGACTTCAAATATGTAGACTAGAAGAATAAAGATGAGGAGTGTTAATAAGGTTTGTTTGAATTAAAAAGTTTTAAGAGTTTTCATATCAGAGGCATTACTTTTCAGCAAGACCTTGTTTTATTGAAATTCATCTAGTACGTCTTTTCGAGACATTAACCAAAGTTCAGCTGATCTTCCAAGTCCTTTCTTATCTCTGGCATAATTGCAATGTTATCAGCAAATCTTCAGTTCTTAATGTTAACTGGATTCTCTGTTATTGCACTTGACAGAACACGTAGTGGTGATAGTAGGGTACGGTAACTAGGGTGCGTGTCCTCTGAACCGTTTCCATGGGGCTGTATTTTTCTGATGAGTGAAAAATATGAGGAAGGGGAAAATAGAAAAATGGAGTACAGTACAGTAAGAGAGGAGTGGGGGGAGAGGAAGTGGAGTGGTAGAAGAAGAAAATGATGATGATGATGACGACGAATGAATGAATGCAAGGGCATTAAATTAGTAAAGGGGCTGTATTTTTCTGATGAGTGAAAAATATGAGGAAGGGGAAAATAGAAAAATGGAGTACAGTACAGTAAGAGAGGAGTGGGAGGAGAGGAAGTGGAGTAGTAGAAGAAGAAAATGATGATGATGATGACGACGAATGAATGAATGCAAGGGCATTAAATTAGTAAAGGGGCGGATATATGTGAAATGGAAGTGGAACCTTGAAAAGATTCGCGTTAGACTGTGTTGTGCTACAGAGCCGTAGAACCAGCCTTCCCCTGGTATAGAAAGGTTTGTCTGTAGCTTTCGGCAACTAGTTGGACCCACTCATGCTGTGCTAAGATGGCCAGCGCAACGTAAGCGTAAACAGTACTTCTCGATTCTTTTTTTTTTCCTTAGAACTGATCAGCTACGAACAATGATATAGTAATATTCGTTATTGTTGCAAGCAATGAGACTTTGAACTTTGTGTTGTTCCACGTTTTGAATTTTCATACAGGACGTCAGTATAGAAGCGGGGATTAGCGATCGTGGTGTCATTATAGCAACTGTAGTCACGAATGTTAATAAACCACTCAAGAAAGCTAGGAGAGAATTTCTGCTAGGAAGAGCAGATAAGTAGTTATTAGTAACTCGATTCATGAACTGACATCACTTAATTTCAGTGGGATGGACGGTGAGGAATTATGGGCAAAATTTAAGGAGATTGTAAATAGTGGTCCGGAGAATTATGTGCCTAGTACGTGAATTAAGGACGGAAAAGACCCACCACGGTTGAATCATGAGTTTCGGAAACTGCTAAGGAAGTATAGGCTGCTGCACTCTCCGTTCAAAAGAGAACAGGCAAATGACGGGATGTAAAGTTTAGATGAGATTCATGCGTCTGTGAAATGATCTATGCGCGAAACGTACAACTACTACCACCGTCATACTTGATAAAAAGATGTGGCAGGGAACCAAAGAAAATTATAATCACTAAGTGGGTCTAAGTCTTCCTTCCAGTCAACTATTGACCTGTTCAAAAATGTTCAAATGTGTGTGAAATCTTATGGGACTTAACTGCGTAAGATCATCAGTCCCTACTTACACATTACTTAACCTAAATTATCCTAAAGACAAAAACACGCACCCATGCCCGTGGGGGGACTCGAACCTCCGCCGAGACCAGCCTCACAGTCCATGACTGTTGATCTGTCTGGTGTGGCAGTTGAAGATAGCAAAACAGAAGCTGAACTATTAAATTTCACTTTTAAGAATCGTTCACACAGGAGAATCGCACAAACATACCGTCGCTGGACCATCGAACAGAATCTCGTATGAACGAATAGTAATAAATATACCTGGCGTAGAGAAACAACTGAAGGAGTTGAAAACAAATAAGTCACCAAGTCCGGATGGATCCATTTCAGTTTTTGAAAGAGTACTCTACGGTATGGCTCCGTTACTTAGCTTCCATTTACAGCGAATGTCTCGCCCAGTGCTGCCTCAAGCGACTGGAAAAAAAAGCACAGGTAACTCTTGCGTATAAGAAAGGCAAAAGAACCCGCAAAATTAAGGACCAATATCCATAACATCGGTTTGCTGCAGAATCCTTAAATATACTCTCAGTTCGAATATGACAAATTTTCTTGAGACCGAGAATCTTATGTCCACGAATCAGAATAGGATAGAAACCATCGCTCGTGTGAAAATTAGCTTGCCCTTCTCTCACATGATACACTTCAAATTATGGATGAAGGCAACAGTCAATTCCCATATTTGTAGATTTCCGGAAAGCGTTTTACACGGAGCCACATCGCAGGCTGTTAAAGGAGGTACGAGCGTATTCACAGATATGTGAGTGTCTCGAAGACTTCTTAAGTTATAGAACCCAGTAAGTTGTCTTCGACGGTGAGTGTTCATCAGAGGGAAAGGTATCGTCAGGAGTGCCCCAGGGAAGTGAGATAGGCTCTCTGTTATTCTCTATATACATAAATGATTTGGCGGACAGTCTGGGCAGCAATCTTCGGTTGTTTCCTTATGATGCTGTGGTGTACGGTAAAGTGTCGCCGTTGAGTAACTGTAGGATATAAAAGATGACGTAGACAAAATTTCTAGTTAGTATGATGAGTGACAGCTAGCTCTAAATATAGAAACATTAATGCGGATGAATAGGAAAAGCAAACCCGTAATTTTCGGATACAGCATTAGTAGTGCCCTACTTGACAGTCACGTCGTTTAAATATTTGGGGGTAACGTTGCAGAGCGATATGAAATGGAACAGGTATGTAAGGGTTGTAGTTGGAAAGGCCAAAGGTCGATTTCGGTTTATTGGGAGAATTCTAGGGAAGTATGGTTCATGTGTAAAGGAGACGGCATATAGGACGCTAGTGCGACCTATTCCTGAGTACTGCTCGAGTGTTCGGAACCCACATCAGGTCGGATTAAAGGAAGACATCGAAGCTATTCATAGGCGGGTTGCTAGATTTGTTACTGGTAGGTTCGAACAATATGCAAGTGTTACGATGTTTCGGGAAACCAAATGGGAATCTCCTGGGGGATTGTGACATTCTTTTCGAGGAAAATTATAGAGACAATTTAGAGAACTGGCGTTTGAAGCCGACAGCAGAATGATTCTGTTGACTGCAACATGCATTGCACGTAAGGACCTCGAAATTAGGGCTCATGCGGATGCATATAGATTGCCATTTTTCCCTCGCTCTTTTTCCGAGTTGAACAGGAAGGGAAATAATTAGTAATAGTGCTCTCGACCGCGCGCCGTGAGGTGGATTGCGGATTAACGATGTAGATTAGATGTAGTTCTTACACCAGCATGAAGTAGTGTTGACGTCAATATACGGGCTAAGTAGCTATGTGGATTACACTAATTTGGTAGCGTGGCACACGGGCGTCGCCAGCATTAAATTTAAATTACCGGGGGGGGGGGGGGGGGGGGGGCAAGGGGGGCGACGACTCAGTAGATGGGGTATAGATCACAAAGAACTGTAAAGGGGCATCACCTTTAACAAAGCTGAAAAAATTAGTACCTAAACCACAATTTGGAGCGTTCTGGCTGTCGCAAATGTATATTTCAGTGGCACGTAAAACTTCTAAAGAGTGCCAATTTAAGCGTGGATTAAATCGTATATTTTGCGTATATTGAGTACAAAAGTAACAGACGAAGACCTCTACATTTTCAAACTCTGTATCAGTTTGATTATTATAATCAGTTTAAGTAAATGTAAATAATCTGCCAGAAAACACAGTGTATTTCGCAGTTCGAAATACAAACCTGTGGATTTAAAACATGGAGAACGCTGGAATCCCACTAATTTACAAGAATATCCTCAAAGAATCACTCTGTGCAGTTTTTTGCTACTGAGTAAGGCTGGCGAGGCTTGACGGGTAAATTGTTTATTTATTATAAACCTCTTTGCAGGGAAGAATCAAGGAAAAATAATATGTGTAGGCCATAACAATCTGTGTGCTGTATTTAGATCAGTGTAAAACGTTTGTTGAATCCATATGAACTAGATGGCCTACTATACTGTAATGGTAAAACTGAGTAAACTGCAATACATTTTGTAACGTATATTTAGTTACTATCATTCCTTTGTCTTGTACAAAAAGACAATATTGGTGAACTGCCTTGAACCTTCTTCATTGCAGATCCTCTATAAAGGGGCACTGACTGTAACTTTATTAAATGGTTGAGGCGCAGCGTTCGATTGTTAGCCATCTCTCTCCTGGGCACCCTTCCTACGAACTTAACAGCAAAATCAAGCGATTCTGGCTTGTCTACCCCGCTCCCTCGTCACTCCTAGTCACACCAATACAGTTCAATAAATCTTGGAATATTGTTTCTCTTGTGAATAAAGTAAGTGGATTTGATTCTACTGGCACCTTAGAAAAATCCTGAAAACCTTATTTTCTTACTGCACAAGAGCTTTTATTAGGTGTAATTAGTTAAGCTTGGATATATTCTTTCAAAGGTGTCTTTTTTTGTCAGAAGCACCCCCTCCTCCCCTCCCGCAATGACGCCCATGATGTGGAGAAAGAGAAAGGGGGAAGAGAGAGAGAGAGAGAGAGAGAGAGAGAGAGAGAGAGAGAGAGAGAGAGAGAGAGAGAGAGAGAGTGGGGGGGGGGGGGATGGAAAGCGTAAAGTCGAAGTTGATAAGTTGATACGATTTATGATAGCATTTATTAATTTTCAAACGCCTACAGCCTCATCGACAGCTATAGTGATACGGGAACATTATATTCCGAACCTTGTGCACCACGGTGGTGACTGCACTGCATTATGATATTCATGATCAGTTCATTCCGATAAGGTACATTTCAGGGTGGTCCATTGATCGTGACCGGGCCAAATATCTAACGAAATAAGCGTTAAACGAAAAAACTACAAAGAACGAAACTTGTCGAGCTTCAAGGGGGAAACCAGATGGCCCTATAGTTGCCCCGCTAAATGGATATCAACTGCGCTTTTTTATTAGGAACCTCCGTTTTTATTACATATTCGTGTAGTACTTACAGAAATATGAATGTTTTAGTTGGACCACTTTTTTCCCTTTGTGATAGATGGCTCTGTAATAGTCACAAATTATGGATCACAATTTTAGACGAACAGTTGATAACAGGTACGTTTTTTAAATTAAAATAGAGAACGTAGGTACGTTTCAACATTTTATTTTGGTTGTTCCAATGTGATACATGTACCTTTGTGAACATATCATTTCTTAGAACGCATGTTGTTACAGCGTGACTACCTGTAAATACCACATTAGTGCAAAAAATGCTCAAAATGATGTCCGTCAACCTCAATGCATTTGGCAATACGTGTAACGACATTCCCCTGAACAACGAGTAGTTCCCCTTCCGTAATGTTCGCACATGCATTGACAATGCGCTGACGCATGTTGTCAGGCGTTGTCGGTGCACCACGATAGCAATAACCTTCTACTTTCCCCACAGAAAGAAACCCGGGGACGTCAGATCCGGTGAACGTGCAGGCCATGGTATGGTGCTTCGACGACCAATCCACCTCTCATGAAATATGCTATTCAATACCGCTTGAGCTATGTGCAGGACATCCGTCATTTTGGAAGTACATCGCCATTCTGTCATGCAGTGAAACATCTTGTAGTAACATCGGTAAAACATTACGTAGGAAACCAGCATATATTGCACCATCTACATTGCCATCGATAAAATGGGGGCCAATTATCCTTCCTCCCACAATGCCGCACCATACATTAACCCGCCAAGGTCACTGATGTTCCACTTGTCGCAGCCATCGTGGATTTTCCATTGCCCAATAGTGCATATTATGCCGGTTTACGTTACCGCTAGTGGTGAAAGACGCTTCGTTGCTAAATAGAACGCGTGCAAAAAATCTGCCATCGTCCCGTAATTTCTCTTGTGCCCAGTGGCAGAACTGTACGCGACGTTCACAGTCGTCGCCAAGCAATTCCTGGTGCATAGAACTATGGTACGCGTGCAATCAATGTTGATGTTGCATTCTCAACACCGACGTTATGAGACTCGCGATTCTCGCGCAATTTGTCTGCTGCTGATGTGCGGGTTAGCCGCGACAGCAGCTAAAACACCTACTTGGGCATCATCAGTTGTTGCAGGTCGTGGTTGACGTTTCACATGTGGCGGAACACTTCCTGTTTCCTTAAAGAACGTAACTATCCGGCGAACGGTCCGGACGCTTGGGTGATGTCGTCCAGGATACCGAACAGCATACATAGCACACGCCCACAATAGCCATATATCAACACGATATCGACCTTTTTCCCAATTGGTAAACGGTCCATTTTAACACGGGTAATGTATCACGAAGAAATTCCGTCCGCACTGGAGGAATGTTACGTGATACCACGTAGTTATACGTTTGTGACTATTACAGCGCCATCTATCACAAAGCGAAAAAAATGGTCCAACTAAAACATTCATATTTCTTTTCGTACTACACGAATACGCAATTAAAAATAAGGGTTCCTATTTTTAAAAAACGCAGTTGATATCCGTCGCCGCGCGGGATTAACTGCGTGGTCTCATTCGCTGCAGTCATGGACTGTGCGGCTGGTCCCAGCGGAGGTTCGAGTCCTCCCTCGGGAATGGGTGTGTGTGTTTGTCCTTTGGATAATTTAGGTTAAGTAGTGTGTAAGCTTAGGGACTGATGACTTTAGCAGTTAAGTCCCATAAGAATTCACACACATTTGAACATTTTTTTGATAACCGTTTGACCTTTAGCAGCACCATCTAGCAGGCCAACCATAGCGCCATCTGGTTTCTCCCCTCAAGCTCAACGAGTTTCGTTCTTTGTAGTTTTTTCGTTTGATGCTTATTTCGTGAGATATTTGGCCCAGTCACTATCAATGGACCACCCTATATACAGGGTGAGTCATCTAACATTACCGTTGGATATATGTCGTAAACCACATCAAATACTGACGAATCGATTCCACAGACCGAACGTGAGGAGATGGGCTAGTAGTCAGTATTTGATGTGGTTTACGAAATATATCCAGCGGTAACGTTAGGTGACTCACCCTTGTAATTTCTCCTCCTATCTATGTAGTTCTCAGTTCGTTCGAACAATCAATCATTCATGATAAGAAACACAGTCATAGCTCAGTCACTCAAAATGATTCAGAAATTTTATTTGTTAGAATGAAATCAGGCGATGATTCATCTTCTCCGGAGGCTCGTGCTTTGCGGCATTCTGCTAATCTGTACAAATAAAATGTCTCGTAATTTTTGGGAGCGTTGTATAATCAGTCGGGAAACCTCAGATCAAGCGGATATTTGGCTTTGATGAAGTTTAACCTTCCGAAGAAGTAATGGAGCTCTTGGATTATTAAATGCAGGTTCATATCCAGTCTTTCGGAAGTTCCGTTCTGATTAACAACTACGCAGTATATCGATGAATATCATTAATTCTCAATTGTCAAATACACACCTTTTGTATGAAGGAGCAATATATATATATCCCTTTTAATCGTACAATTCGTATCAGTTATCTTGTGTCATATCTCGATAATCAGATTACAGTTCTTCAAACAAAGCTCAGGCTAATCGGCACGAAGACAATCTCGGAAGCTTTCTTCTTCTGACCACCGGAGAGAGTACTACAAAGAATAATTATGCGCTCATGGCATAGCTATTCAAATGGCTCTGAGCACTATGGGACTCAACTGCTGTGGTCATTAGTCCCCTAGAACTTAGAACTACTTAAACCCAACTAACCTAAGGACATCACACACATCAATGCCCGAGGCAGGATTCGAACCTGCGACCGTAGCAGTCGCACGGTTCCGGACTGCGCGCCTAGAACCGCGAGACCACCGCGGCCGGCGGCATAGCTATTGTATGAAACTATTTTGCGCATGGATTCTGCGAGTATGAAGATAGAAAATTTGTAAACGTCATTCAAGGGTAGAATTGTATCAGAATAATTCATCAATTGTATCAGAATAATTTATCGAATATTAAGGGATATTACACTCTGTATACAGCGTATTCGTATATATAAGAACACGCCATATCAAGGTGCACTAGGTTTCTCAGTTAACTGAAAAAAATCATCATTTGAAACCGCAGTTGCAATTCGGCATATACAGTGGATGTAACCAGTGAACTTACTTTATGTTTTACATTTTTTAAAATTTTCTCATCGGTCACTTTTCGACTTCTTAGGCTAACTTTAAGTGACAGCTGGCTGTCTCGTACAGTGTAGATGAATTAGTCGTGGTTCTAAGGAGCCATCAGGTTGGCACAACTGCGTGGGGTAGCGCGGTCACTGCAATTGATGGGCGTGACCCGGCCGGTGGCGGCTTGTGTGGGCCTGCAGGTGGGTCCGCGGCAGCGAGACGGATCGGATTTTGTCGGCGGTGTGGGCATTAACGTGGCCGACGGGCGCCTGATCACACACACACGGGCACGGCTGACTAATGACAGGTGCGGCCCTCGGCGCGTGTAATGTGGCGAGGGGGTCGAACCGCGGCCTCCGGGGTCTCTGCCGCAGGACCACCCACGGCGCCGCTTCCCGGGTCACGCTTCATTAACGCCGCCAGGTCTGAAGCCGGGGGCACTGCCTCACCGCCTCCTCCCAGACCACCCCTGGGGTTGACTCCAGCGCAATCTGCGCCACGCCACGACTCCGCTAGTCCGCTGCTTCTGCACTGCACCCTCTACCTGCAGTAAACCAAGATCCTTCCATTCGCGGGGCGTATACGAAAAGTGATGGCCCATTAACTACAGTGTTTGAGACTGACTCTGTTGGTCCTCATGCACGGGGAAACATTGTAATATTTCCAGTTTCATATTTAGCTCGAATATTCTCTCTTCAGAGCAGCTGAGACGAAAAAGGTGGCGTAGTATGCAGTGCGAGGTGCGACAGGTATCTCGTTTTGGGATAAGACCGACGAAACTGCTTTCCATCTCTGTGACTGGCTGCTGTGTTCGGAGGCACCGTGAAAAATCGCCAATTTTCTACGGTTACTATTTAAAAAACGATGGGTAAAATTTTCTTGACATTCAAATACAGGCATCTCCAAATAAAAGGCTATCGCCCACTTATTTCAAAGGTCTTAATAATGAGCAAAAGTAAGAACAACCGGCAAACGAAAAGGCAGACGAAACACTTCGGCCCGCGCGGGATTAGCCGAGCGGTCTTAGGCGCTGCAGTAATGGACTGTGCGGTTGGTCCCGGCGGAGGTTCGAGTCCTCCTTCGGGCATGGGCGTGTGTGTGTGTGTGTGTGTGTGTGTGTGTGTGTGTGTGTGTGTGTTTGTCCTTAAGATAATTTAGGTTAAGTAGTCTGTAAGCTTAGGGACTGATAACCTTAGCAGTTAAGTCCCATAAGATTTCACACACAAAACTAACTAACCTAAGGACATGACACAAATCCAAGCCCGAGGCAGGGTCGAACCTGCAACCGGACTGAAGCGCCTAGAACCGCACGGCCACCGCGACCGGCTTATACTGCGTAAAAGTGCTTAATAATGCAGGGTTATTTCTCTCCTGGGTTTCCGCTAGTGCTTTCCCATCTACGGCATTATGAATTATTGATACACTATGGTTTACCTACTTTCCTAGCATGACAGTATCAGTATTATATAAGTATTTTTACAAACAGAGGAAAAATGCTCCTATCGGAGTACAAATATGATAATATGTTCCTGTTTGTTTAAAAGACTCTGATTGAAAAGTGAGGTACCATATGCCTCATTCTACCTTCCTGAACACCTTTAAATTTTTTTTCCTGCGAACATATAAGGCTCGTTTTAACATGATGCTCATATCCAACTCCCGCAAGCTCCTCAAACTGTAACTCACTCGCACCCATCGCTGTAAGTCGCTCATACCTGTCCACTCCAGCTTGTACATTCTCACGCACTCATTCGGTCCAGCTTATTATAATTACCTCTTTGTGTCCATCTAACAGTCGCTGCCTCCTGCGTCACTGCCACAGTCTCCTTCGTTCTATACTACAAGTACTGTCTCTTCTCACTGTCTCTTCTCTCTCTTGCTCGTACTGCTACTGTCTTATTCACCCCTTCCCACTGCTCCTATCTCTTCTCACTGTCACCCTCTCCCTCTTAATCGTAGTCAGTGCCGTAGACCCTGTCATTGTCACTGGGTCTCAGCCACATCCACTTTCTCTGTCTCTTGATTCCTCTGTCATTGGTACCGCCTTCTTCACTCTTTTCCTGGCACTGTTCTATCACTGTGTCGCTCTACATCTCCCACATTACGATTCTCTCCTTCCCTCTACCTATGCGGCAACTGCTGTCTGCCCTCTTTCAGTATTTATTAATTTTCAGTCTCTCTCCCAGTGCCACTGCCTTCTTCTCACTAAGCATAAAAAGGCGCCAATATGTTTTCAAACTTTTGAAAGCTTCTAGAAAGGTAGAATGAGGCAGCTGATACCTCTCTTTTCCAGCAGAATCTTTTAAATATACAGGAACCTATTCGCGTTTTTTTGTGTGCTGTGAAGAGCATTTTCCCGCTGGTTCCCTTCTTTTCCCTGCTCCTGCTGCAATAGCGCACGTCACTCATATGAAAAAAAATGATGTTTGTTGTTGTGGTCTTCAGTCCTGAGACTGGTTTGATGCAGCCCTCCATGCTACTCTATCCTGTGCAAGCTTCTTCATCTCCCAGAACCCACTGTAACCCAGATCCTTCTGAATCAGCTTAGTGTAGTCATCTCTTGCTCTCCCTCTACGATTTTTACCCTCTCCACTGCCCTCCAATACTAAATTGGTGATCCATTGATACCTCTGAACATGTCCTATCAATCGATCCCTTCTTCTGGTCAAGTTGTGCCACAAAGTTCTCTTCTCCCCAATCCTATTCAGTACTTCCTCATTAGTTATGTGATCTACCCATCTAATCTTCAGCATTCTTCTGTAGCACCACATTTCAAAAGCTTCTATTCTCTTCTTGTCCAAACTATTTATCGTCCAAGTTTCACTTCCATACATGGCCACACTCCATACAAATACTTTCAGAAATGACTTCCTGACACTTAAATCTATACTCGATGTTAACAAATTTCTCTTCTTCAGAAACGCTTTCCTTGCCATTGCCAGTCTACATTTTATATCCTCTCAACTTCGACCATCATCAGTTATTTTGCTCCCCAAATAGCAAAACTCCTTTACTACTATAAGTGTCTTATTTCCTAATCTAATTCCCTCAGCATCACCCGACTTAATTCGACTACATTCCATTATCCTCGTTTTGCTTTTGTTGATGTTCATCTTATATCCTCCTCTCAAGACACTATCCATTGCACTCAACTGCTCTTCCAAGTCCTTTGCTGTCTCTGACAGAATTACGATGTCATCGGCGAACCTCAAAGTTTTTATTTCTTCTCCATGGATTTTAATACCTACTCCGAATTTTTCTTTTGTTTCCTTCACTGCTTACTCAATATACAGATTGAACAATATCGTGGAGAGACTACAACCCTGTCTCACTCCCTTCCCAACCACTGCTTCCCTTTCATGTCCCTCGACTCTTATAGCTGCTATCTGGTTTCTGTACAAATTGTAAATAGCTTTTCGCTCCCTGTATTTTACCCCTGCCACCTTCAGAATTTGAAAGAGAGTATTCCAGTCAACATTGTCAAAAGCTTTCTCTAAGTCTACAAATGCTAGAAACGTAGGTTTGCCCTTCCTTAATCTAGCTTCTAATATAAGTCGTAGGGTCAGTATTGCCTCATTTCTACGGAATCCAAACTGATCTTCCACGAGGACGGCTTCTACTAGTTTTTCCATTCGTCTGTAAAGAATTCGCTTTAGTATTTTGCATCTGTGACTTATTAAACTGATAGTTCGATAATTTTCACATCTGTCAACACCTGCTTTCTTTGGGATTGGAATTATTATATTCTTCTTGTAGTCTGAGGGTATTTCGCTAGTCTCATACATCTTGCTCACCAGATGGTAGAGTTTTGTCAGGACTGGCTCTCCCAAGGCCGTCAGTAGTTCCAATGGAATGTTATCTACTCCGGGGGCCTTGTTTCGACTCAGGCCTTTCAGTGCTCTTTCAAACTCTTCACTCAGTATCGTATCTCCCATTTCATCTTCATCTACATCCTCTTCCATTTCCATAATATTGTCCTCAAGTACATCGCCCTTGTATAGACCCTCTATATACTCCTTCCACCTTTCTGCTTTCCCTTCTTTGCTTAGAACTGGGTTTCCGTCTGAGCCCTTGATGCTCATACAAGTGGTTCTCTTATCTTCAAAGGTCTCTTTAATTTTCCTGTAGGCAGTATCTATCTTACCCCTAGTGAGATAAGCCTCTACATCCTTACATTTGTCCTCTAGTCATGCCTGTTTAGCCATTTTGCTCTTCCTGTTGATCTCATTTTTGAGACGTCTGTATTCCCTTTTGCCTGCTTCATTTACTGCATTTTTATATTTTCTCCTTTCATCAATTAAATTCAATATTTCTTCTGTTACCCAAGGATCTCTACTAGCCCTCGTCTTTTTATCTACTTGATCCTCTGCTGCCTTCACTACTTCATCCCTCAAAGCTACCCATTCTTCTTCTACTGTATTTCTTTCCTCCATTTCTGTCAATTGCTCCCTTACGCTCTCCCTGAAACTCTGTACAACCTCTGGTTCTTTTAGTTTATCCAGGTCCCATCTCCTTAAATTACCACCTTTTTGCAGTTTCTTCAGTTTTAATCTACAGGTCATAACCAATAGATTGTGGTCAGAGTCCACATCTGCTCCTGGAAATGTCTTACAATTTAAAACCTGGTTCTTAAATCTCTGTCTTACCATTATATAATCTATCTGATACCTTTTAGTATCTCCAGGCTTCTTCCATGTATACAACCTTCTTTTATGATTCTTGAACCAAGTGTTACCTATGATTTAGTTGTGCTCTGTGCAAAATTCTACCAGGCGGCTTCCTCTTTCTTTTCTTTGCCTCAGTCCATATTCACCTAGTGCGTTTCTTTCTCTCCCTTTTCCTACTACCTAATTCCAGTCACCCATGACTATTAAATTTTCATCTCCCTTCACTATCTGAATAATTTATTTTGTTTCATCATACATTTCTTCAATTTCTTCGTCATCTGCAGAGCTAGTTGGCATATAAATTTGTACTACTGTAGTAGGTGTGAGCTTCGTACCTATCTTGGCCACAATAATGCGTTCACTATGCTGTTTGTAATAGCTTACCCGCATTTCTATTTTCCTATTCATTATTAAACCTACTCCTGCATTACCCCTATTTGATTTTGTGTTTATAACCCTGTAGTCACCTGACCATAAGTCTTGTTCCTCCTGCCACCGAACTTCACTAATTCCCACTATATCTAACTTTAACCTATCCATTTCCCTTTTTAAATTTTCTAACGTACCTGCCCGATTAAGGGATCTGACATTCCACGCTCCGATCCGTAGAACGCCAGTTTTCTTTCTCCTGATAATGACATCCTCTTGAGTAGTCCCCGCCCGGAGATCCGAATGGGGGACTTTTTTACCTCCGGAATATTTTACCCAAGAGGACGCCATCATCATTTAATCATACAGTAAAGCTGCATGTCCTCGGGAAAAATTACGGCCGTAGTTTCCCCTTGCTTTCAGCCGTTCGCAGTACCAGCACAGCAAGGCCGTTTTGGTTATTGTTACAAGGCCAGATCTGTCAATCATCCAGACTGTTGCCCCTGCAACTACGGAAAAGGCTGCTGCCCCTCTTCAGGAACCACACGTTTGTCTGGCCTCTCAACAGATACCCCTCCGTTGTGGTTGCACCTACGGTACGGCCATCTGTATCGCTGAGGCACGCAAGCCTCCCCACCAACGGCAAGGTCCATGATTCATGGGGGGAGGAAAAATGTATTGGTCATTAAAAAAAAAAGCTACGAACCTTTTGGGATGTTTCTCGATAACGAATAACGATGTTTGAAAAGGGGAAGGTGGTATTTCTAGAGAGTGTACAGTTAAAGTTTGGAAAATCTGCAGCGGTTACAAATAACTTAGATTTCGCCTCATACCGGACTTTACGTGCGTATTTTACATGTACTAGTAGGGTACCTTTGAACCTCTGTATCTCGGAAACGGATGAAGATATGAAGAAAATTTTCAAGGTTGTTCGAGATCGGGATCATAGGAATATTTACAAATGGTTCCTAACCCAAGGCATACGCAAAACACTTGACATTACCTTTCTATCACCAAAGGAACCCGAGATATATGTGGCCCGGAAAAATCCCGTTTTTATGCGCGGCATGCTGTTGCATGCGTACCGATAGTCTCTGTTTTAATAGCACTAAAGTACTACTCATTACAAAATAATAACGTCGTTCGCAGTAGAAAATTTTTCACACTGAATTAAGTAAAGAGTAGAATTATAAAACTGTGCATTCAGTAGTTACGAAGTGATTAATAGTGCCACCCAGGTGACATGTTCGAAGGTCAATGTACACGTAAAACCATCATAGGCGGGAATGCAAAAGATAAGATTTGCAATTCCCCGTACAGGTAGAATGGCGAGCAGAATGCTTAGGGTTGTATGTGTTTAGTATAGCTGCACATACTGATAGAGTGCCTGAGAGGCGAGAAGAGCGTCAGATGTTGAATGATCACTGTGAAAGACACGGAGGTGCCACGTATTCGACAGCATCACCAGCATCTGACAGCGACCAAATTGTGCGCCTTCGTTTGGTCGACTGGTCGAATCATCCAATATCAAGTTTCAGGCAGCATTTCGATGTGATGGTGGACCGATCTCGGACTACATGGGAACATTAGGACAGGCATACTCATCGTCAAGGTTCTGGTGGACCACACCCATCACCAGAAGCCTACCATCTGTGAACAAGTAGTGGGCTCCCTGCAACGTTCTGTATCACACCACGCCATTGGTCGTATTCTAATGACTGCGTTTCGAATGGTGCCACGACCTGGAAGCAAAGACTGATTAGGAACAGCGTCACACTTTGTTCAGAGAAGAATCGTGGTTATACACTACCACGGGTGATGACCGTCGGTGAGTATAGGAGCGATCTGGTGAGAGGTCCTGTTATTTCAAAGTTCTGGAGCGATTTTTATGCTGGTATCAGGATGTGGGGAGCTATCGGGTATGACTCCAGGTCGCCACTACCTGTTTCTTCCTAAGTTCCTCAAATCTGTCGCTAGTAGATGTGTGGGACTAGCTCGAACGATATCTTCGCCCCAGGGTATCAAGGACCAGTTACATCAGCTGTCGGTGAGCTTGCCTCAGGAGAGGATACTCCCTCCTGAACCGAACCCCCTGCGGGTTCGGGGGTTAGAATAGGCCCGCGGTATTCCTGCCTGTCGTAAGAGGCGACTAAAAGGAGTCTCAAACTTTTCGGCCTTATATGTTGCTCCCCTGTTGGGTTTGACCTCCATCTCTCAAAATTTTCCGAAGAGCGAGCCGGTTGGGCAAGGGCGCCTTACTTGGTACATTGTGTCCATCTTGCGATCAGACCTTTCCCCAGCTTATACACCGTTGAACTGCAGTCCTGTCCGCTCTCCATCTCTTGGGCATGACTTTTTCTGCGTGCAGATAACACCTTGCACTGTGCAGTGCCTCTTTCTGCACCGACGGCGACCATGGACCACATGTTACCTAACATCCAGCACAGTAGCCAGTCCGTTGTGGTGGGGCCGCCATGTATCCTGTTGGCTGTAGCCCCCTGGCAACACAGGGATCGCTCTACTGATGCCTGCGCCGTTAACTCCCCACGTATGCCAAGGAGTAGATGCCTATCCTCCTGGGGTATCGGGACTCCCGGCAACGGCCATCCTGCCAGGTGGCTCTTGCCGTGGCTGGGTGGCGCCCGTGGGGAGGGCCCTTGGTCGGAGTAGGTGGCATCAGGGCGGATGACCCGCAATGAAGCGTGGTACATCGTCTCTCGCTGGTGGCCAGCCGCCAGTAGTCTCTAAGCGTTCTCGGGTTCAGTTTAACGCTCAGAAGTACGATCCGAAAACGTTCCCCTCCCTGGCCACACCGTGGGAGGAACGTAAGTCTCAGGATGGCAGTAGCAGTTATTCGCCCCGCTTCTTAGTTTGTTCGAGGGTTGATGGGGAGTTTTTTCTCTCCACAAAGCCTTAGTTCTTCGTCGAGCATTTAGAGGACAAGTTTGTGGAGGTCGAGGGCTTGTCAAAAATGCGCTCTGGGTCAGTCCTGATACAAACGGCATCCTCTGCCCAGTCACGACGGTACTCGCTTGTGACAAGTTGGGGGATGTTGCCGTTACGATCACACCCCATAAGAGTTTAAATATGGTCCAGGGAGTTATTTACCACAGGGATCTTCTTTTGCAGTCTGATGAAGAGCTGCGCGCCAATTTAGAGCGCCGAGGTGTACATTTAGTCCGACGCGTTCATCGGGGTCCGAAGGAAAATCAGATTGCTACCGGTGCCTTCATCTTGGCCTTCGAAAGGGATACATTACCGGAAAAAGTCAATGTGATGGTCTACCGATGTGACGTTAAGTCCTATATCCCTCCCCCGATGCGGTGCTTTAAGTGCTGATTGTTGTTGATGGTTGCGCCAGTGGATGGTGATTAAGGGCGACAGCGCGCTTGATGCTCTTTGCCGGCTGGGTGTGCGCTATTTATACGCGCGTTGACGAAGTTCGTTGTTGTGTAGACTCCTTGTATATGTAGGCACCTATCTTAAAGATGAAGTGGCGTTCTGTAGTTCTGTAACCATGTCGGTTGCCGGACGTTTCACAGCGTGGCACAATACCTAAAGAGCTGCTGCTGCAGTTTGCCGAAATTATTCACGTGTCAGGTGGTGAGCTGTAAGAAATGGCTAAGGGTTACTCCCAATCGCAACGTTTCGTTGCCGAAATGACAACATTTCTCCTCGCCCTCGTCCAAATAAATAATCTCCTCTCTGCACACTGTGACTTAGCAGTAACCATGTTTCCATGCCTTTGCCGTTTATGAAACTTAACCAAAGACAAAAGTTACCTTGGGCATTCTGTCAGTCTCTGCCGATTGTTCTGTTACTACTGGTAAACTAACTATTTTTTACGTAACGATATTCCGCCATGAACTTTTTGGCAGACCATCCAGATTCCAAGTGCCTGATGCGTTGACTCCGGTCGACGAGGAATTCTTCCTCTGGGATAACTTCGCTTGTGCGAGCCTTTGCTTGAGCTAAAGGAACGCTTGCTGCGACTTCTCGTGGCCTTCCACCTAAACGATTTAGTTTGTTAGTCGCAGACGTTGTCTGGGACCGGTAAACGATTGTGAAAGAAGAATGCTGAGAACTAGAGAAGACTTATATCGGAGCGTGAAGACATTGTTAAGAGAAATAAGTCTGAAAAGGCACGGATTAGCCACGTATTTAATCTGGATGAATATGGAGATAAAGGCTAAAATATGTGAGAAACAACATAAAATACTGTCAGAAACAACATTTAGGGCAAGAGAAAAGACAAGACCCAAACGGGTTCCTGAACTTAGGAAGGCTTGCTCAGAACAGCAGATCGAAGTGGAAGAAAAGGAGAACTGGAGAAACATGTACATAGACAATTACATCATAGTTCCACGACAGAGAGCGCTACAGTACAGACACAGCGAATGGAGGCGAACACTGAAGGTCTCGGAAGAAGAGCAGGAGAGAGGAAAGGAAGGGATGAAAAGGTTGTGGGAGTAGTAGGAGAATACGCAATCCATGAGGGGGTCTTACAGAGGCCGAAACGTTAAAGAAGAACACAATTGGTATTGGTATGTGTGAGGGTAATGCTTGCTATGTGATCCGATTACTAGCGTACTGCTGAGTATTGAATTGCCTGTGGAGTAAATAAGAGCACGTGCAAATCAGCCGTTGTTCATTGAAACACGTTGTCTATAAAACTCGGGATTTTATGTTATCACAGTTTCCCGAGAAATCTTGCTGTTTAGAGCACGTGGATGTCTCAGTGAAAATGAATGCCTAAAAAATGTTAATGCAAGGATAAGCTCTGAAATTGAGGTGTTGGATCTACGTCTAAATAAGAGTCAGATTCCAAACGCTGTTTTTCCGCAGAAAATGCGTATTAGGGAGATATTCTGAATGTTGTAAGAGACTGTGGGGACTAATTAATTTCTTACTTCTGTTAAAAATGAAGTTAAGGAAGAAGTTAAACATTTTCTTAACTTTAGTCACTACATGTCTGTGCGTCACGAACATTAAACAGGTCATTTTTGCGCACGTTATTACAGTATCTTACTGGGAATCCGTATGTACGTGTTTACGATTTACATATAATTGCAGGTCGTCACAGGAAGAGAGCATCACTTGGATATTTATATATTGAATAAATTATAGAATACTCAAACTTTCCTGTCACTAACACTGAATTATGTTTTGTTTCTTTACAGTTACATGCGTGCACTCTTACTAAACACTGAAATCTGTGACACAGTACTGCAGCACTCTGCTATTACACGATTTCGTTTTCGTTATTGTGCCAGTTGGCTACGGTACCGTGGCACGCGTAGAGCGACGTGTAACATCGCTGTAGACATGCTCCCGCAAAAAACAGCAATCATTTTTTTCGTGGTGACAGTTAAGACTTCGTGACTATCCCTCGCGAAGAACCACCGGAAACTGCAAAAGCACTTGCGTATGCAGTGCAGGTAGTACACGGTCCTGCGAAATTAAAATGACCACCGCCTATGTCCAACGTCAACATGCAATAACGGCAGGTGCCAGCACTAGCAGGGGAGGGTACATAAAGTGTGCGGGGGGACGCGGAAAACAGTGCACTCGTTAACGTAATGCGGAAACAGAGCGATTTATCTAAGATCCGAAAGGCATTATCAATGACTTTTGGGGCAAGGATGGGAGCATTTACGAAACGACTGAGTCTCTAAACTGTTCGAATGTCGGCATGACTAAAGTATACCGTTGTTGTTGTTGTTGTTGTTGTTGTTGTTGTTGTTGTTGTTGTGGTCTTCAGTCCTGAGACTGGTTTGATGCAGCTCTCCATGCTACTCTATCCTGTGCAAGCTTCTTCATCTCCCAGTACCTACTGCAACCTACATCCTTCTGAATCTGCTTAGTGTATTCATCTCTTGGTCTCCCTCTACGGTTTTTACCCTCTACGCTGCCCTCCAATATTAAATTGGTGATCCCTTGATGCCTCAGAGCATGTCCTACCAATCGATCCCTTCTATTCAAGTTGTGCCACAAATTTCTCTTCTCCCGATTTCTATTCAGTACCTTCTCACTAATTATGTGATCTACCCATCTAATCTTCAGGATCCTTCTGTAGTACCACATTTCGAAAACTTCTATTCTCTTTTTGCCCAAACTAATTATCGTCCACGTTTCACTTCCATAAATGGCTACACTCCATACAAATACATTCAGAAAAGACTTCCTCACACTTAAATCTATACTCGATGTTAACAAATTTCTCTTCTTCAGAAACGCTTTCCTTGCCATTGCCAGTCTACATTTTATATCCTCTCTACTTCGACCATCATCAGTTATTTTGCTCCCCAAATAGCAAAACTCCTTCACTACTTTAAGCATATCACTTCCTAATCTAATTCCCTCAGCATCACCCGACTTAATTCGACTACATTCCATTATCCTCGTTTTGCTTTTGTTGATGTTCATCTTATATCCTCCTTTCAAGACGCCATCCATTCCGTTCAACTGCTCTTCCAAGTCCTTTGCTGTCTCTGACAGAATTACAATGTCATCGGCGAACCTCAAAATTTTTATTTCTTCTTCATGGATTTTAATACCTACTCCGAATTTTTCGTTTGCTTCCTTTACTGCTTGCTCAATATACAGATTGAATAACATCGGGGACTGGCTACAACCCTGTCTCACTCCCTTCCCAACCGCTGCTTCCCTTCATATCCCTCAACTCTTATAACTGCCATCTGGTTTCTGTACAAATTGTAAATAGCCTTTCGCTCCCTGTATTTTACCCCTGCCACCTTTAGAATTTGAAAGAGAGTATTCCAGTCAACATTGTCAAAAGCTTTCTCTACGTCTACAAATGCTGGAAAAGTAGATTTGCCTTTCCTTAATCTTTCTTCCAAGATAAGTCGTAAGGTCAGTATTGCCTCACGTGTTTCAGTATTTCTACCGAATCCAAACTGATCTTCCCCGAGGTCGGCTTCTACCAGCTTTTCCATTCGTCTGTAAAGAATTCGTGTTAGTATTTTGCAGCTGTGATTTATTAAACTTATAGTTCGGTAATTTTCACATCTGTCAACACCTGCTTTCTTTGGGATTGGAATTATTATATTCTTCTTGAAGTCTGAGGGTACTTCGCCTGTCTCATACATCTTGCTCACCAGATGGTAGAGTTTTGTCAGGATTGGCTCTCCCAAGGTCGTCAGTAGTTCTAATGGAATGTTGTCTACTCCGGGGGTCTTGTTTCGACTCAGGTATACCGCACATGGCAAAAAGGAGCTATCCAAAACCTGAGCCGAAGCAACTATGGTGCATCAAGGGCCGTAGATGAAGGGGTGAACGACGGCTGTGGAGATGTGTACAGGTGGTTCGTGCACTGGAGTTACCTGTCGGTGCCTTCCAGAACCTCAATGACTCTGTTACTAAACATTTCGCATCGGTCAGTGCTGAAAAGATCGTTATTCGGTGTTTTGACAGGTGGCTATGTTACCGTTTTGTTAATGTAACTACATATTGCATGGTCAGGCATCCAACTCCACCACCACCACGCACCTAAATACTTGGGAGTCACTCTCGATAGAACTCCGACATTCAAAATACACTGCAAGTTAACCAAAATGAAAATCCCCGCTCGAAACAACATAATTCGCAAACTATCGGGGACACAGTAGGGATCACATCCACAAACTATTCGCTGTTCTGCAATGGCACTGTGCTTTTCTACTTTGGAATATGCTTCTCCAGTCTGGTACAGGTCATCTCATGCCAGACAAGTAGACATTGCTCTCAACGAAACCTGAAGGTTGATCACAGGTTGCTTAAGACCTATCCCAACTGATAAGCTCTACTGCCTGGCTGGAATAGCGCCACCATGGGTACGCAGAACAGTGACTGCCAACAAGGAGAGACTGAAAGTGGAACAGAACACTGTCCATCCACTGCACGGAAATAATCCACCACATCAACGGCTGAGATCACGAAAGAGCTTCCTGAGAACATCCGAGAAGCTCACCATTTCACCAGAGAAGGCAAGGCTGGAGTTATGGAAGAAATCGACGCCTCACCTGCAGACGCCAGAAGCTGAAGAACTACCACCTGGACACAACGAGAGCTGGCTGGTGTGGAAATCTTTAAACAGATTATGATCAGGAGTTAGACGATCCAGAGACAACCTGAAGAGATGGGGCTTTATAACAGAAGATACGTCCTGTGGTTGTGGACAAGAACAAACCACGAGGCACATGCTCCAGTGCCTTTTGTGCCCTACATCCTGCACGAAGATTGATCTCCTGCAAGCCACTTCAAGGGCCTTGGAGGTTGCAAAGTACTATACACATGTAATATAAATACAATTTGTATAATATATATACAGGGTGATCAAAAAGTCAGTATAAATTTGAAAACTGAATAAATTACGGAATAATGTAGATAGAGAGGTACAAATTGACACACATGCTTAGAATGACATGGGGTTTTATTAGAACCAAGATGGCGCTTCATCTGATCAGCTGATCAGAATAGCAATAATTAGCATAACAAAGTAAGACAAAGCATAGATGATGTTCTTTACAGGAAATGTTCAATATGTCCACACAATTCCTCAACAATAGTTGTAGTCGTGAAATAATGTTGTGAACAGCATTGTAAAGGATGTTCGGAGTTACGGTGAGGCATTGGCGTCGGATGTTGTCTTTCAGCATCCCTAGATATGTCGGTCGATCACGATTCACTTGCGACTTCAGGTTACCCCAAAGCCAATAATCGCACGGGCTCAGGTCTGGGGATCTGGGAGGCCAAGCATGACGAAAGTGGCGGCTGAGCACACGATCATCACCAAACGATGCGCGCAAGAGATCTTTCACGCGTCTAGCAATATGGGGTGGAGCGCCATCCTCCATAGACATCGTACGTTCCAGCATGTGTTTATCAGCCAGGCTGGGTATGATGCGATTCTGTAACATATCGGCGTACCTCTCATCCGTCACGGTAGCAGTTACAAAACCAGAATCACGCATTTCCTCGAAGAAAAAAGGCCCGATAATGGTAGTTGTAGTAAGTCCATCCGATGCCGAGACTTTCTAGGGTTTTCGGTAGCCTAAATTCTGCAGCTATAGGCTTTGACAGACTCTCGGAGCGTGAAATGAGCTTCGTCGGTCCACAGTACGTTACTCAACCAATCGTCATCTTCCGCCATCTTTTGAAACGCCCACACCGCAAATGCCCTCCGCTTCACTAAATCGCCAGGTAACAGTTCATGATGCCGATGGATTTTGTACGGATAGCATCGGAGGGTACGCCTCAGTGCCAACAAAACAGTGTATGGAATGCCGGTGCGATGTGCGACTGCACGAGCGCTGACTTCCCCTTGCGTAGACGAACCCGCTACAGTCTCCATTTCTTCCTGAACTGTCTCAGCAGCATTATGCATTGTGCCTGGTCGGCCACTACGGTGTCTATCGTCTAAACAACTCGTGGCTTCGAACTCCGAAATCATTCACGCCACAGCTGCATTTGTCAACGGACCTTCACCCGTTAGAATCCCCTTCCTATGGCGGTAGGATCGTAACGTTGAACTAGCACATTCCCCATTCTGATAATACAGCTTCACTAAGAGCGCCTTCTCAGGTAACGTCAACATGTTGCGACTGCTGGCGCATCTGATTCTCTCTATCATTACAGTTCCTTTTATACACGATTGTCAAGCGCAGCTACTGACGTTTTGCTATCGAGCGCCATCTGCCGGACATTTTGTGAACTTTGTTTTCTTTTTGTTCTAATAAAACCCTATGTTACTTCAAGAATGTGTGTCAATTTTTACCTCTCGATTTATGAAGTTTTCAAATTTATACAGACCTTTCGATAACCCATTTGATGTTTATGGCTACTGTAAATTTGTAAGTTTCTGACTCGAGAATAATAATAATGTCACTTTAATCTGTGCAGACCTCTAACTATGGAAGAACGTCGGGAAGAAGAGGGGGTGATTCCACCGTGAACCGATCAGTGTTGAACAGCGCAAATTACTTATTAGGCAGACCTGTTCTGACAGTAGGTCTCTCAATGGGAATAGAAGTTAAGACGTCAAGTTGTTTACTTTTTTTTAAGACTAGCACAAATTAGCCGACATGCCTTAATTGGCGTATTAAAATTAAAGGCTTCGGTTGGATAAGGATTCTTGGGAATTAGTTTTCAATTCGCACGCGCTGCCCTAATGGCGGTTAATTGCTATATTGAGCAGCGAGTGTGTTCCACGCGACCGGCGCGCCTGCGGACGTGTCTGCGTGTGAGCTGCAGACCGAACACCGGAATCGTCCACAAAAAGCCGGCGGCGCAACGCGCGTATAATTTGATCAGCCGCCGGTACACACAGCTGGAATTTAAATTAACATTTAAATTGGAAAATGCTTTACGGCGACCGGCCAACAAATTCTGAATGCTCTCGGATTTCTTGGCGCTGATACGGAACGTGAGGCGCAAGTTCAATTAGTCAGACTGGACGGTCTGACCGGGAAACAAGGCTTTTCCTATTTACCCAGTTATACCGATGGTCGATAAACAGTGAGGAGGAATGAGGTTTCCGAGCATAAATCGAAGGCCCGGTCAAGAAAGCTTGTAAGGTGTTGGAACTAATCGGTGGGCGTGACGAGCAATTAGTCAGCTGATGCTGCTGTTTATTGTCTTAAGGAGGACAGCCGCTGTTGGAATGGTACGGGCACTGAGAGATAAATAGAGGCTTTACGACGCGCAAGAATTTCTTCCATTTTGCTGCCGGAGAACTTCTGGAAAAGAAGTGATTACTTGTAGACGCGCCTAGGCTTCCACAGTCGGAGCCGTATATAGTCCCAAATCATTAAATAAATAAATAAAGTGATCACGTCGACTTGAATTGTAGTTGTGCTTTACTGCATATAAATCTGCACTCCGCATGCTGCTAAATGATGTATGCTGGAGGACACGTTTGTACCGCTATCACCACTTCCCCACTTTCCTTCCCCAGTCGTCAACGGTGCGCGGAATTGTTGGTGATTTTACACTCCTGGAAATTGAAATAAGAACACCGTGAATTCATTGTCCCAGGAAGGGGAAACTTTATTGACACATTCCTGGGGTCAGATACATCACATGACCACATTGACAGAACCACAGGCACATAGACACAGGCAACAGAGCATGCACAATGTCGGCACTAGTACAGTGTATATCCACCTTTCGCAGCAATGCAGGCTGCTATTCTCCCATGGAGACGATCGTAGAGATGCTGGATGTAGTCCTGTGGAACGGCTTGCCATGCCATTTCCACCTGGCGCCTCAGTTGGACCAGCGTTCGTGCTGGACGTGCAGACCGCGTGAGACGACGCTTCATCCAGTCCCAAACATGTTCAATGGGGGACAGATCCGGAGATCTTGCTGGCCAGGGTAGTTGACTTACACCTTCTAGAGCACGTTGGGTGGCACGGGATACATGCGGACGTGCATTGTCCTGTTGGAACAGCAAGTTCCCTTGCCGGTCTAGGAATGGTAGAACGATGGGTTCGATGACGGTTTGGATGTACCGTGCACTATTCAGTGTCCCCTCGACGATCACCAGAGGTGTACGGCCAGTGTAGGAGATCGCTCCCCACACCATGATGCCGGGTGTTGGCCCTGTGTGTCTCGGTCGTATGCAGTCCTGATTGTGGCGCTCACCTGCACGGCGCCAAACACGCATACGACCATCATTGGCGCCAAGGCAGAAGCGACTCTCATCGCTGAAGACGACACGTCTCCATTCGTCCCTCCATTCACGCCTGTCGCACACCACTGGAGGCGGGCTGCACGATGTTGGGGCGTGAGCGGAAGACGGCCTAACGGTGTGCGGGACCGTAGCCCAGCTTCATGGAGACGGTTGCGAATGGTCGTCGCCGATACCCCAGGAGCAACAGTGTCCCTAATTTGCTGGGAAGTGGCGGTGCGGTCCCCTACGGCACTGCGTAGGATCCTACGGCCTTGGCGTGCATCCTTGCGTCGCTGCGGTCCGGTCCCAGGTCGACGGGCACGTGCACCCTCCGCCGACCACTGGCGACAACATCGATGTACTGTGGAGACCTCACGACCCACGTGTTGAGCAATTCGGCGGTGCGTCCACCCGGCCTCCCGCATGCCCACTATACGCCCTCGCTCAAAGTCCGTCAACTGCACATACGGTTCACGTCCACGCTGTCGCGGCATGCTACCAGTGTTAAAGACTGCGATGGAGCTCCGTATGCCACGGCAAACTGGCTGACACTGACGGCGGCGGTGCACAAATGCTGCGCAGCTAGCGCCATTCGACGGCCAACACCGCGGTTCCTGGTGTGTCCGCTGTGCCGTGCGTGTGATCATTGCTTGTACAGCTGTCTCGCAGTGTCCGGAGCAAGTATGGTGGGTCTGACACACCGGTGTCAATGTGATCTTTTTTCCATTTCCAGGAGTGTACTTTCACTGTATTTTCGCGTTATAAACTGAAACGCCCTGCTAAACCCGCAGGGCAGGACAGGTAGTTTAAGTTGTGGAAAGGGGCCAAAATAAGAGGCTGTCAGCTAATACGACCTTTTATTTGATCAAACATTGCAAGGGCAAATTTTTTTTTTAAAACACACAGCTTTAGTTTTGGAACTTAATTAGCGGCTGAATGCCTTAAGACTGAAACCCAATAACTTAAGCTCAATCAAAATCAGAAATTTAAAAGCCAAAGCCTTATCTTAAAACAGCTCCTTAATTAGGCTGAAGGCTCAAAGAACCTGTCACTTTAAGAGCAAACAACTTAAATCCTAAATCGGGTGAAGGCACAACGCTTAAGACTCAATAACATTAATTTTAAAAATACCAAAGGCTTTACGAAATCAGTTCTCAAATTAGGCTGAAGGCCCACACTATCTGACGCTTTAAGGGCAAACAACCTTTACCTAAAAATCGGCTGGAAGCCATACAAGTACACACAACAAGAACAAAAAAGACAAGGCAGTACACCCAAGGGCGTTCAGAAGTCCCGAGGGTCGGCCTGGAATTCAAACACTAACGCTCGCTTAATTGAGACAGGCAGTCGGCCCAACTTTTGTCGAACCGACGACAACCCAAGCGACAGACAGTCAGCGGATCCACCTACAAGATAACTTCCGCTTCACACGGCCAGCGCACAACAGGGAGTTCCATGGAACAAAGTGGAAGGTATTGGCGCCCACAACCAAATATGCATTGAGCTGTAAAACAACACACCGTGCTGGACAGCGACAACACGATGAGAAAAATACACTGCCTAAATTTACGTCAACGGCCAGGGCAGGTAGCCGGAACGTTAACGGCCACAAGGTAGAAGATTTCGCCGATGCACTTCAATTCAAATAACCAAGTACAGTTAAACCCCACCGGAGGTGGCTAAAATTTGCCAACTTGAAAACAAACGTTGTTGCTCGTGCGAATATCCCAACAGCCGACAACGAACTCCAAACGACACGATGTGAACAGTCATGACTTGCTGGTAGATTAAGTCGAAACTCAACTATCATGTCCAGGATCGGTGAGCCACGAACCTCGTAGCACTGGGAACAGCACCACACACTCCGACACTGCATAGAGGGCCTGGCCAAATCATGTGCCGTGGAGATTTCCTCGCTGCTCCACGCCAACCGACCAACTGCCCGCACACAGCCCAGCCGGAAACTATAAGTGCCAGGCCAAAGATAGTCCAAGGTGCGAATATCGATACACACCACTGCTGCCACCTATAGAAAGGTTTAATCCAACGCATATTGTGAGCCAGCCACGGCTCATATACATAGTGATTCAGCTGCCCCTACCAATGTCGTTTTATGCAACCCGAATATATATATATATATATATATATATATATATATATATATATATATATATATATATATATATATATATATATATATATATGTGTGTGTGTGTGTGTGTGTGTGGCCTTCAAAAAGCACGCGCGAGATTTTCGCACTCACTAGTTCGCTACGGGCAAATATTAATCCTACTGAAAAAAACGAAGATGGCCTTTTTATAGTAAATGTAATGTAGTTAAGTTTTTTCTGGGATTCCCTTTCACTACGCTCCGTAGTTTTCGAGTTATTCGAGAAAAACAAACAAAAGTCTCCTTCAGATTCACCATCAGTGCGACAGTCAGCCCCCAACGGTCAGGATTTCCAATTATTTCCCACATTCGACTTCTTTGGCGTTCATTGACTGGCATTATTACGTCACCGGCTTAGTCGAGCACTTACAAATTGAAATTCTGTGAATTTTAACAGCATAAAATAAACAATTACATCGTCGTATTCATCAGGCCTTCTGACGACGGAAATGCTGTGTTTGTAGGAGGATAAATATATTGGTTGATCCTTTTAGGAACGCACGCTCTCAGAATGTTTGCAGTAAAACACAGCACTCTCTACAACACCTCTCTTACAACGTCTAAGAACGGTTCTAGGCGCTACAGTCTGGAACCACGCGACCGCTACGGTCGCAGGTTCGAATCCGGCCTCGGGCGTGGATGTGTGTGATGTCCTTAGGTTAGTTGGGTTTAAGTAGTTCTAAGCTCTAGGGGACTGATGACCTCAGAAGTTAAGTCCCATAGTGCTCAGAGCCATTTGAACTATTTTACAACGTCTACCAGTGAAGTTGAATGAATTTCTTTGTTATGTTCGCTAGGCGAACCTGTGACGAAATGTGCTGCCTTTCTTTGTATCTTCTCTATTTTCTCCATCAGCAGTATCTGGTGAGAGTCCCAATATGACCAGCAGTACTTAAGTACCGTTCGAAAGAGGTCTTTCTCAGCTACCTCCTTTGCGCGTGGACAGCACTGGGGGGTCACCAAAATACGACCCTCGGGCCGCATTTGGCCCGCTACGTTATTTCATCCAGCCCGTCGACGGTACTTGAATTTGATTGATCAAACGTATGGAACACCAGGCGTTGTGGTATAACTCAAATTTAAATGTTATCTTTAGAGTACTAGGAGATCTTGCATGCGGAGACCTCCTAGATGCTATGCACGTTCAATTTACTACGTCCACTGACTAGGATTCAGCTGGAAGTTTTGCAAATTCCGGGAGCTCTATTCATACACTGCAACATAAGACAGCAGGAAATCTGTTGGAATAACTTTGGTATTCCCTGAGTGCTGAAACCAGTCTTCTCTGCTGTGAACATCATTTGGGGACACGGTCTCGATCACAGTCAGCTTTTTTTTTTTTTTTTTTTGGAGTAATTAATTCCGCATTCTGTCGTTGCCTTATCAGACACCAGTGAGATGATTCAGTTGTGGTAAGTTTTTTACAAACTCCTAAAGCAAATATTTTTCTCAGTGAAAATACAGAACTGATCCACAGCTGTCAGATCCCATTTGGCTATAAAAGTTGTCATTTTTAGGTAATACCACGTCCCGCCTGAATGAACTGAACTTTAAACCTCAGGAACGGGATAATCTCGTCTGTGATCTCTACAGAATCATCAAGGGATTCCTAAAAAAATTGCTACTGTTTGAAGCATAACTAGAGGATGTCATCCTTTACTTTCCAGAAAGCCTTTTCGTGACTTGAAGAAGCACTTTTTCAGAGTTTTTCAGATTCTGACAGAAGTGCAAGTGACATTCTTCTGTTCCAGAATCCTTTTGATTGAAACCTTAATGATACGCCAGTTACCAACACCATGAATTCATTGATTTACAATCAAATGGCTTGTTGAAAAAGATTTACAGAGAAGAGAAACTTTTTGGATTTTATTACTGCTTACCTTAAGTCGAGTGTGAAACTGAAGGTCACTAGTAGGGCATGAGGTTGGGGAAAATTAAATCTGTGAGCAAAGGATTTCGAAAATGAGGTATGTTAAGTCAGTACATCGAACGCGATTGGCTGGTGAACATATGAAACAATTATTTTGACGGGTTGCAGGAATAACGAAGCAAAAATACTGATGACATATTGAGAGACAAACATCAGTTTCACAAATCTCACTGCCATCTTTTGCTGGTTAGTATGTGAGATATTGATATATTCACACGAGAACTGATGTAACTATTTTTTCAATAATTCCGCCTTCTTTGATAACTTTTTTCGTAAATAGTTATGTTGGTTATCTTTGGTTTTCGTACACTGCATGCCACTCACCCACGGTTAACATGGAATCCTGAACTTATTTCTTGTGTTTTTTCTCCCCAGAGCATGGTTCTGGCTTGCAAGTTCTGTAAAGAATGATGATGTGGCCCGCGCTCGTCATTTCGGATGTTACCCGGCTACCTGTGAAAGACGTTCGGTTACCTCTGTACCACATTACCTGAGGATCCTTTCAATGAATCTCAGTCGGACACCTGGCTTTTCCCTTCCAGTCGTCGTGTGCGCACACTTTCAGATATTTAACGGGTGTGACTGTTCAGCAACGGCGTTCTCATACAGTAACGGCGATTTTCATCTATTTTACGTAAAACATAACATGTGTTTATGTTGATGGTCAAGTGACACTCGTTCTCAAACGGCTCTCTGAAGATCTTCTTGCATGTCGCCACAACTTTCGGCATTGCGACTTCTGTATATGAAACATCATCCGCGAACAGCCTCGTGGCGCTTTCGACCATTTATACAGTGCGTTTCGCAATTGTTGTTACAGCCTTTTTGGGCCTGTAGAAGGGTCTCAGAAGGTAAAGTTTTGGAACCTTGTCCGGAAGTGTACCGTTTGGAAATGAGATAAGTTTGATGATCGGAACACTTTCAAATCTCCCACTTCACTGTACGGTACTAGTTGCACAGCTGAACAGCCCGTGCATCGAGAAGATTTTCCGGGTGGCCTCTACAACGACTCCGAGAAATTGTCACGTTTACAAGTAGGTGGGTTCAGCGTGGTGCTCCACGGACGAGCACTAGCATTTGCGGACCGTGTGTATGAGGAAAAAGAAATAAAAACGATTTTTTGGACGTTTCGAAGACGACTATTCCCTTAAGATCGATAGAGCGAACATGTAGGAGTACCATTAGCACATCTTTTCCTCAAACTAATAATCTAATGAGAGAGAAATGAAGCACAGAATGTCATGAGTCATCCAGACACACATGTAGAGATTACGTCAAAATTAATCCTGTACTGGTGACCACGTTTAACCCGCTCGTGGAGACGAGAAACATCAGTACACTAGAAGATTCAAGCACGGCGTAGTAAGTCTCACTTTTATTACTGGTTGTACAGGAAACATTGCAATGGCCTCTTGAAACCTCCACCAAGCGGCTTCGGTAAGGAAGAGGATGTCAAACACGTTTTATTTGCCTGTTCGAACAGGTACGATATGACGAGTCGACTACTACATTTCCTAATCAACCTCTCTGCCAACCTCTACAGTATGTGACTGTTGTGGCTTACAGTCCGGAGGCAAATGGATGTTACTCTTCGCACTCGGCTTCCTTGTTCAGATATCTTCTTCTCTGCATAACAACTGTAACCTACTGGAACGTGCTTACTGTCTTCCAGCCCTGGTCTCGCTCTACAGTTCGCCTCCTCTCTTCCCCTTCCCTCGTTGGTAACCCTGTAGTTGCCACCATTAGGAAACTGACGCTGTCTTGAAGCCTCAGAACGTTTCTATCAGACAATCATTTTTTGAGTCAACTTTATTGCTTACTATTATACTTATTTGTAACTGAAGCACAGGCTATAGATCACGAGTCCCTTATTCAGGTGAAATAAAGTATAAACTAAGTAAAAACTGAGTGAACACTGGACAATGAATGCAAGAAGTAAGGCCGGTTATCTGATAGTATGGATATGATAGGTGGGTGAAAGGCGGGAAAGCTTCCTCTACATCATACAACGGAGAGTCATTAAAGTCATGCTTGAGATGGTTCACCATTGTCGTCTGCTCTTTACTTTCTGTACCTGTACAACAAAGTTTTATAGGCCCTTTGCCGTTCCTTATCTATATAAACAATTTAGGAGACAATCTGAACAGCCGACTTAGGTTGCTTGCAGACGATGCTGCCGTTTATCGTCTGGTAAAGTCATCAGAAGATCAAAACAGACTGCAAAATTATTTACAAAAGGTACTTCTTTGTTGCGAAACTTGGCAGTTGTCCCTAAATGATGAAAAATATGAGGTCATCCACACAAGTGCTGAAAGGAATCATTTAAACTTCGGTTACACGATAAATCAATCGAAGATAAAGACCGTAAATTCAACTAAATACCTAGGAATTACAATTAAGAACAACTTAAACTGGAAAGAAGACACAGAAAACGTTGTGGGAAGGCGAACCAAAGACAGCGTTTTACTGACAGAACAGTGTAAGTTGCAGAGGATGGCCGGATGCCCTTCCTACCCCACACGGAACCCCCCCCCCCCCCCCCCCAGGATGGAATTAGTGTACCTCAGAAGTCTGTGTCTAGTGTAAACCATTGAGAAGTGTGAACGTTTTCAAATGTCTGCGAGTCGTGTAAATGAGGCGGAATGTGGCGGCCAGCCCGGCATTCACCTAGTGGGATGTGGAAAACCGCCTAAAAACCACATCCAGGCTGACCGGCATAGCGGCCCTCGTCGTTAATCCGTCAGGCAGATTAGATCGGGGCCGGCCCGCCTACCCGAGTCCAGGAAGCAGCGCATTAGCACTCTCGGCTACCCTGGCAGGTCATCCGTTCTTTGTACGTAACTGCAAAATATATTCCCGAAATGTTTTGGCGCAAAAATTACTTTTATCCAAACGTGATTATTTTGTTAACTTTCCAACCAAACACATAGTAATATCAATTAGTTTCATTTGTCGAGCTGTCAATTTACATAAATGTACAGAAGGTCCTACAGAAATCAACGCAGAAAAAATTACTGTAATAACAACAGACAAAAACTGTTTTAGCCTAATTTCACTGTAATAATTATTCCTTATAATACTTTACATCTTACAGAAATGAATAAGAGTATCCACTGATGGTGGCACAAAGGTGCTGAAACGTGTTTGGGTATTTATAAACATATATTTTGCATGATGGGTGGACCTGTAATCCATTAATTTTGTCTGCAAACCGAATGATGAAAAATCTGGGAAAGAGTATATTTGTTTATTGTTTTGCTAGAGAATTTAGAGAATAGACTTCCAGAGTCCTGTACACATTGAGGATGGTGCACTAGGCTGCAGATGTTCATAATAATTTTTATTTTTTCTTCCTATGTTTTTATTCGCTGTGTCTGAGGCTGGCCTTTTGCGTCACATTGTATTTATGCTGGACGCCGCTTAGAATCCTTGACAGCGATTTTCTGCAGGGTTGCGACGGGGTAGAAGAAGGCGACAAAGACCGGAATCCGCGCAGGCGCAGCGGGGAGCCGCGAGATAGTCCACCCCCGCAGCTGCGCCCTCCGCGGGACAATCGGGTCCTAAATGGGCCTCGACCCGCGCATGTGTCGGCGACTGCCGACTGGTGTTTGAGTTCGTGGCTGGCCATAGCGGCGGCGGCCAATGCACGTGCGATACAGACATCACTCAGCGCTCAATTCCGGAGGGTAGTGCTGAAAGAGGCCACCCCACCCTTTAATGATGGCCGCTTAGGGCGGCTGCGCGGTGAGAAAAGGCTTATTTATTGCAACGGCGCGGTCAAATGGAGGACTGCAGCCCTCGCCTCTGGGCGGGAAGGGGTGTGCCTGCCGCGTAGCTAAAGGCTGCATTCAACCCCCGCACGAACTTCCCACGTCTGATCCGCAGGAATATCGCGTGCACACGGACGGCCCAGGAAGATTTCTCGTATTTCACCCCTGCTCGGGTGGCCTTAAGCCGCAAAATTGTCGTCTTACAACCCCTCCCCTCCCCTCCCTGCTGCTGACCTTCGCAGCTCGGAGTGGAGGGGTTGTTTACTTTCTGATCTCTACTACATGAAGGAAATGTACGATTATGGTACTAAATTCTTTAACGTAACACAGGATGTTCGAAGAGAAAGGATTAATATTCGGGGATATTACAGGAACGATTATTAGTAGCAAAACCGTCTAGCAAACATGGGTTCTGAAATGAGTGCTTGAAGAGCTATGTGCACTTCATCTTCGACAACCTATTTTCTTTCCATATTTTGTGGGGAGGTAGTGTGGACCAAGAGTAGAAAAATTATCAAGCAAACGTTGGCTCTAAAAGGCACTATATTAAGAGCTACGAGGACTCGTTCGGTAGAAGAGATTTTGTTCACATTATCGAAGATGATAATGTCCTCCAAGATCTTAAGATATGAATTTTAGAGCCAATATTAACTAAACTTTTTCGCTTCGAATGATGGTTCCTGACATGTCCCCGAATACTCTCCATTAAAAACAGTGGCCGGAGTGATATTCTGTTAGTTTTGATATTACGTTCTTATTTACGATGATTCCTGTGAATGAAGCTATTTCATTTCATATATGGCAGATATTTTCCGTACCAATAATGTAGCTTTATTTGAATACTGTCTCATTACAAACTATTTCCAGTACAGCAATGAATATTATGGGCAAAGTCTAGCTGTTGCCTAACTGTTGTCAATATGTTTATGGAGATCTTGTAGCAACGGGCGGTGCAGACATCGAATAAAAGACCAGCTAATCTGTTCCGTTATGTGAATGATACCTCTGTAGTTTGGACACATCGTGAATTGTATGTCTTTTTAGTACATCCCAATAGCATCAATGTAAAAATACAATTTCCGATGGTGAAAGAGAGCAATAAGCAACTTAATTATATGGATGTACGAGTGATAAAACGTGTCGACGAGACAACGACCCATCCGTTTTACAGGTAAACTGCACACACTGACAGGTAGCTCCAAAAGCAATCCAACCACCATACAAGACAAAAACGGAAGTGTAACTAAAACCTTAATACACAAGGCTTCTAAAATTCTATTGCAGGTTTACTTATAAGAAGAGCTGAAGCACTTACAGTCTGCTTTCAACAGAAATGTTTACTCCAAGCGAATTTTTTTAATGACCTCATATTCGCTTTGTGCACTATTTACTACAATATTAAATACTGTAATTTTGACGTTTGGTTATTTTCAAGTGGTTACAGATGCAGTAAATAATTTCGACCTCCGGCCATTTTCAAGTCGATACAGGTGCCGAAAATACAGCAGTAGCTACCTAGTAAGCCGGCCTTGAGAGCCTGCAATACATCGCACGAAACGGCGGCTTCGGCCACACCAAGAGTGGAAGCGTGGCTTTAACTGCTACTCTTTTGAGGCCGAAATCTTACGGTCATAACCTCGTGGATATAAAGTCAACTAAAATAGGTTAACAAGGGCCCTGATGGCATATCTCTACGATTCTACATAAAGTATACTAGCTGGCAACAGTCTGTCAGAAGCTGCTACAGGAACGATGATTGGAAAAGTAAGAAGGTCATTGCCATCATTAAGATGCACACAGCTATAAATCTATATTGATGAGGTCATTCTGTTGTAGAATTTTGAAACACGCTTTACGTCCGAGTACTATGGCCTTTCTGCAGATCTGAAATTTCGTGTACAGAAAGTAACATGGATTCCGAAAACTATGATTATGAGAAACCCAGGTCGTTCAGTTTGTCCATGATACCCACAAAGCAGTAGGCGGCGGTGCGCAGGTTGAAGCTGCGCTTCTTGTCTTCCGGAAGGCGTTCGATGCCGTTCTCTCTGCCACCTAGTCAACGTGTACACGGCATGTTAGACCAGCTCCTTGATGGGAATGAAGGGTTCTTGCAAACAGGACCCGTATACGATGTATACCGGTCTGCATCTACCAGCGATGTTTTATAATGTCAAATGGAGCGTAAATCTTAAAATATGTGCTTGAAAATTACGGTTGAACTTGGCCAACTACCCGGATAATAAACAGATTATAGCCTACTTGGACCATGTTTTCATTCGCAAACCAGTTGAGGCCGTGGATCGTTACAAAAATAAAATTTTAAAAAGGGCACAGCGTGTCATTTGTAACAGAAATATGTAGACGTAAATGTAGCTTAAATTTCCTTTACTTCAGGTCCATAATCACATTTTTTTTCTTATCAGACTACCGGTTTCGGTTTGCAATGACCATCTTCAGATCTGAGTGCTGTTGACAAAATGACTCATGCATAAGCTGTTATTTCTACACTATGTGATCAAAAGTATCCGGACACCCGCAAAAACATACGTTTTTCATATTATTGTGCTGTCACCTACTGCCAAGTACTCCATATCAGCGACCTCAGTAGTCATTAGACATCGTGAGAGAGCAGAATAGGGCTCTCCGCGGAACTCACGGACTACGAACGTAATCAGGTGATTGGGTGTCACTTGTGTCATACGTCTGCAGGCGAGATTTTCACACTCCTAAACATCCCTAGGTCCGCTGTTTCCGATGTGATAGTGAAGTGGAAACGTGAAGGGACACGTACAGCACATAAGCGTACAGGCTGACCTCGTCTGTTGACTGACACAGACCGCCGAGAGTTGAAGAGCGGCGTAATGTGTAATAGGCAGACATCTATCCACACCATCACACAGGAATTCCAAACTGCAAATACTACGACAGTTAGGCGGGAGGTGAGAAAACTTGGATTTCATGGTCGAGCGGTTGCTCATAAGCCACACATCACGTCGGTAAATGCCAAACGGTCACTCGCTTGGTTTCAGGAGCGTAAATATTAGACGATGGAACAGTGGAAAAACGTTGTGTGGAGTGACGAATCACGGTACACAGTGTGGCGATCCGATGTCAGGGTGTGGCTATGGCGAAAGCCTGGTGAACCTCATCTGCCAGCGGGTGCAGGGCCAACAGTAAAATTCTGCAGCGGTTGCGTTATGGTGTAGTCGAGTTTTTCATGAACAATGTTTGCACCCCTTGTTGTTTTGCGTGCCTCTATTACAACACAGGCCTACATTCATGTTTTAAGCACGTTCTTGCTTCCCACTACTCAAGAGAAGTTCGAGGATGGCGATTGCATCTTTCAACACCATGGAGCACCTGTTCATAAAGCACGTCATTTGACAGTGTTTACACGACAATAACATCACTGTAATGGACTGGCCTGCACAGAGTCCTGACCTGAATCCTACAGAATACCTTTGGAATGTTTTGGAACGCCGACTTCATGCCAGCCCTCACCTACCGACTTCGATACCTCTCCATAGTGCAGCACTCCGTAAAGAATGGGCTGCCATTCCCAAACAAACCTTCCAGCATATGATTGAACGTATGCCTTGTGAGTGTGGAAGCTATCATAAAGGCTAAGGGTGGGCCAACGCCGTATTGAATTCCAGCATTACCGATGGAGGGCGCCACGAACTTGTAAGTTATTTTCAGCCAGTTGTCCGGATACTTTTGATCACATAGAGTATATATTTGACGATGCTGGTGCTGATTTTGTATTTAACATTTGACGATGCCACTATGACTACAGTACGTTAGGACAGGTTTCTGTAAAACAGATCTGCAGATGGTCATTATAGACCGAAACCGGTAGTGTGATGAAAAAAAAAAAAACCTGTGAGAATAGAAGTGGAGCAAAGGAAATATATATTACTTACGAAATTCATAATCTAACATTAAACCTTTTCGTGGCAGGAATATACATTTCACCCTATTAAAGAGAAGAAATAAGAAATAAAACTTGCTTGAAAACAAAGTACAGCTGACGATGGACCCACAGGGTCCGATATGCATCGTGTAGTTAATAAAACATGAAAAAGTTGTGACTGAAGGCGTTGTTTAATTCATACCTCCAATATATCCTATGTTCTGGTGACTGTTCAATTTGCGACCATGTCACAGCTTGCGTAAATGTAGCTTTACGGTTACCCCAAAGTGACCGTTAAGGGTCGCAGTATACAGGGCGAGGCAGCTAAGACAAGCCTTCCCAAATTTATCCAGAGTGAATAAACATGTCGAGGTGTGGTGACAATATCGATGATTTCTTAACGTTCGAAAGTAACTATTATCGTTCATGGTCGTTCGAATTATAACACTGACTACGTTTTTTTTTTTAATCTAACTCTACGCTTTTTATCCGTGTAGTTTGAAAAGAAACTTTTAAGAGAACTGCAACCGCATAACATGTATGGAACTTGCTTGATGAAATTGTTTATCAATATAACAGCACCGCAAACTACTGTCTCGCCGTCAGGAGAAGAGGTTCGACAAATGTCTGCCCTGTTATGCGAATCATAAGCAAACACGTAACTAAGGTACGGTTCTTCTACTTATTATCACGGTTGTCATACTACGTGCTCAAAATGTTAATTTTGGGCGTTGCTACATGTTATGAAATGGTTCTGGAGAAACAAGACTGCACGTTCATATGGAGTTAACGGCAGCACATGCCGGAGTATTAAGGCATTCCGTGCCTTAGGGAGTCTTTGGTGTTCTTTAATATACCCCTTGTTTTAACTTTCGCCACAGATAAAAGTGTACAAGTATAAAGTTTGTAGAGTGTACAGACTATTCTGCTTTACTGAGCGGCCATTCCAATGTCCTCTAAATATTATCTTTAGCCGGACTGTCACTACACGTTCGGAATGGGAGAATAATCCGTCATGTTGGCAGCAAAGTGATTGCCTTTTTTCCAGTTACACGTCTTCCAATAACAGTGGCAACAACGTTCCTTAGCAGCTTGAGGTACTTGAATGTTTTTTGATTCCCGTCCATTAAACAAAGACTAATGAAGACGGTCCTTAAAAGAAGCACCAAACGGTGATAGACCAAAGTTGTCGTTTTTATCCACTTCTTTGAGTCAGCGTGGATTTTCAACTGACGACTTGTGTATATTGCGAAATTGACTTGCCCATGGTTTGTAAACTATGTTCTTCCTTAAACAAAATCTTCCGCATCACTTTGCACTTTTCGTAGGCGGAGAACTATAAATCCTACTTATTATTCCATTGACGTTAGTGTCTGATTAAACGATTGCTTATAATCACTGGAAACACTCACACCCATTAAATGCCATGTAATACGAGCACGGAGCGATTTAAAGTCGATTGAGCACATTAAACTGTTCACACCGAAGGCAGATGCAAGTCTGACATCCTTAGGAATAAGTGTAGAAGATAGAGGTTGGAGTAACAGAAAAATCGAAGAAGAGCAGTGCGTTTCGTCTAGAGTTTGTTTAGTACTGGCGACTGTCACGGAAATGCTCAGTCTACTCGCGTGGCGCTACAGGATAGCAGATCTCCATCACGGAGAGAATTACTGTTAAAATTCATGGAGCGTGCATTCTAAGTCTCACTAAACGACCGCTATTCGGGAAAATAACAGAAATTAGAGATCTTACGGATGATTTCCGACCGACGTTCTTCCCACTCGCCATTTGTGAATGGGAAAAGAAATGGGGGAAACAATAGCAATACAGGAAGTGACCTCCACCACACACGGTACGGTGTATTTCGGGACAGAAACGCAGATGTAGATATAAAGCGAAGCTATCTCTACAAGCGCAAGAACATCGACTTATAAAAGAATGACAACACCAAGAAGAAGTTGTGCGACATAAACGACAGTTGGCAGGCGTGTTTCTACACCTGAAAGATGATGTCTATTCAAGTTTTTCTCCAGTCGCATAATCGTGGGGCTAGTACATCCACTGTTGTTGTGGTCTTCAGTACAGAGGTCTGATGCAGCTCTCCGTGCAACTCTATCCTGTGCAAGCTTCTTCATCTCCCAGTACCTACTGCAACCTACATTCTTCTGAATCTGTTTAGTGTATTCATCTCTTGGTCTCCTTCTACGATTTTTACCCTCCGCTCTGCCTTCCAATGCTAAACTGGGGATCCCTTGATGCCTCAGAATATGCCCTACCAATCGATCCCTTCTTCTATTCAAGTTGTGCCACAAATTTCTCTTCTCCCGAATTCTATTCAGTACCTTCTCACTAATTATGTGATCTACCCATCTAATCTTCAGGATCCTTCTGTAGTACCACATTTCGAAAACTTCTATTCTCTTTTTGTCTAAACTAATTATCGTCCACGTTTCACTTCCATAAATGGCTACACTCCATCCAAATACTTTCAGAAAAGACTTCCTCACACTATATCTATACTCGATGTTAACAAATTTCTCTTCCTCAGAAACGCTTTCTTTGCCATTGCCAGTCTACATTTCATATCCTCTCTGCTTCGACCATCATTAGTTACTTTGCTCCCCAAATAGCAAAACTCATTTACTACTTTAAGCGTCTCATTTCCTAATCTAATACCCTCAGCAGTAGCGCCACTATCAGGATGAAAATAAAGTTTGCTTTATATACACGCTGTAACAGTCGTGAGCGTTAGTTACGTTTGAGATTGGACGTAGTGAGTTGATACCTTTAAGGCGACTAAGACGCCATCATTAACGCATCACTGAGCCTGAACGAGGTCATATAATAGGACTACGAGAACCTGATGTTCCTTCCGCGACTTGGCATGAATGAAGCCAAAGTTCATGATTGCCGACAGCGCTGGTCACGACAGTGTACGGTAGCAAAAAGACGGGGCTCCGGACGGCAACGTGGCACTGCCGAGAGGGAAGACCTTCGTGTTCGGTGTGTGGCTCTGGTACATCGTACTGCATCTGCCGCAGCAATTTAGAGCAACAGTTGCCACCATAGTGACACAAAGAACTGTTACAAAAAGGTTACTTCAAGGACAGCCCCCATCCAAACGCCCTGTAGCGTGCATTCCACTGACCCCAAACCACCGCGATTTGTGACTCGACTGCTGTCAAGCGAGAGCTCACTGGAGGGCATGGTGAAAACCTGTTGGGCTTCCTCATGAAAGCTAGTTCTCCCTTGGTGCCAGTGATGGCAGTGTATTGGTTAGAACGAGATCAGTTGAGGGCGTCTGCGTGCTTGACACACATGCCCTATACCTGCAGCTATGGTCTGGGAAGCGATTTTGTATGACAGCAGGAGCACTCTCATGGTTATCCCACCATGACTACAAATTTGTACATTATCCGTCGGTAAGACCTGTTGTGCTCACATTCAGGAACAGTATTCCACAGGATGTTTTCCAACAGGCTAACGTTCGACCACGTATCACTGTTGTAACCCAATATGCTCTACAGAGTGCCTGTTCGAATACCAAATCTGTCCCCACTCTACTACATATGGGACATCATCGGACGACGACTCTGGCGTCATCCACATACAGCATTGACCGTCCGTGTATCGACTGCCCAAGTGCAACAGTCATGAAATTCCATCCCGCAAACTGACATCCGGCACCTGTATAATACAATGCATGCACGTTTGCATGTTTGCGTTCAACATTGTGGAGGTTACACCGGTTATTAACAAAATTTCACAATTGCTTATCTCCCGCTTACATTAACTTGTGATCTTTCAATGTTAATCAGTTGCCGGCCAGAGTGGCCGAGCGGTTCTAGGCGCTACAGTCTGGAACCGCGAGACCGCTACGGTCGCAGGTTCGAATCCTGCCTCGAGCATGGATGTGTGTGATGTCCTTAGGTTAGTTAGGTTTAATTAGTTCTAAGTTCTAGGGGACTGATGACCTCAGAAGTTTATTGTTAATCAGTTAAATATGTTACATAGACATATGTCTTCCAGAAATTTCATTACTGTACATTAATTATTTTTTGGCGTTGCTGTTTTTCTCCGTCAGTGTAATTGCACCTAGCAGAATCTCAAAGAGTTAATTGCAGTCTCACAGCATCATTATGTGGACTAAGGGAAACAACTGGGCCAGTTTGTTTCAAATGACCAACGACGGATAGAGGCAGACTCCTAAAGACACGCAGATGCATCGATTACGTCTATGAAAAGTTACTGTCTGGAGCTGCTTCTTCTCCTTTCATTGTAAAATTCAGAAAAGTTTCGTAACTCTTACCGACATTTTTCTTTTAGAATTGTTGTGGTATTACTTCTTCTAAAGCCCGACAGTTTTGCATTTCTTCAAATGGTTCAAATGGCTCTGAGCACTATGGGACTTAACTTCTATGGTCATCAGTCCCCTAGAACTTAGAACTACTTAAACCTAACTAACCTAAGGACAGCACACAACACCCAGCCATCACGAGGCAGAGAAAATCCCTGACCCCGCCGGGAATCGAACCCGGCAACCCGGGCGTGGGAAGCGAGAACGCTACCGCACGACCACGAGATGCGGGATTTTGCATTTCTGATAAAGATGCAAATGCCAACAGTCTGATAAACCATCGTTGACGACACAGATATATCAATATTTCTCGTCTTATTTTCCCAATAGAAACATAGTAATGAAACAACCATCGCCTTGGAATTATTACAGGAGGTTGTCCAACTAACTAGATAACGGATTGAATCAGATTTTAATTGCCACTAGCAACAAGATAATTAACATCCAATGACGTCACTACCCCATAAGTTGGTAAGAGACTACGCAATTTTAAAGAGAAGCACTGAAGAAAGCACTGTATCTTATCTGTAAGAATCAATTTGTATTCCGAAAACGACAGTAGATAGTGGCGCCCAGTTTGATGTCGTGTTCCTTGACTTCCGGAAGGCGTTCGGTACAGTTGCGCACTGCCGCCTAATGAACAAACTAAGACCGTACGGAGTATCAGAGCAGCTGTGTGACTGGAGTGAAGACCCTCCAGAAAGCAGAATACAGACTGTAGCTCTCAACGACGTGAAATCTCCAGACATAAAAATAACTTCGGGTACCCCAAGGGAGTGTTACAGCACCACTACATTTCAAAGCATACGAGGGTTGAAGCTTTAGTAGTGGCAACCGTTTACTTACAACTTACAGCGAATGGAAGTAAGTTGCAAAGTTTTACTGTTCATCAGAGTAGTCACCAGCATTGTGTGTAACCCGTTGCAAGTGACGTGGAAGTTGCAGGATACGCTTAGCAGCGACATCTGTGTTGGTAGGTCTGTTGCCCGACGAATCACTGTAACAGTTCTGAAGCCAATGCCATAAAGTGTTTCCTGGGATAAAAGCTGCACTGTCATCAACAGTATTCTGTTTTTTCGAGAACAGGTACTGTCTTCATACATATAGTTAAAGGCTACCCAGCCATTTACCTTCGTCTGTGCGAATGCGTACAGGTTGCCCAAACTCTTACGGGAATCGCCAAAGCGTGCACGAGTAATGAGTGAATGGGCAGATGTCTGTAAGGTACATTACATATGTAGAATTGTGGACAGTTGGGAATGTGAGTCTCACGGGAAGCGTGCAAGGGATAAGTCTCTGCAGTTGCGCTATTCAGCCGTGTCCTCAGTGGCTCAGATGGATAGAGCGTCTGCCATGTAAGCAGGAGATCCGCAGTTCGAGTCCCGGTCGGGGCACACATTTTCAGCTGTCCACATCGAGGTATATCAACAACACCTGTCGGCAGCTGAAGGTCTCAGTTAGTCATCATTTATTCCAGATAAAAGCTGCACAGTATTCTGTTCTTTCGAGAACAGGTACTGTCTTTATACATATAAATTGTTTTAAATGCTGGTAATGACTGCTACGCCGATCTCAGAGCAGGTAGACCTTCGTGAACTATCTTCGAGACTGGATCAGAACCTGGATTCACAACAGTGAAATGTTCCAGACCGCAATAGAAGGCCACGAAGGAACCGACGAATTTATGTGTCTAGAGATCAAGCCAGCTTCAAACTAAAAAACCTATCGATTTTCCAGGTTGCCGATCGTTATCGTAAGTGGTTTATGTTGAAGTACTCGCCTCTGCCAAGAGACTTAGTCCAGTGTCCGAAAGCCTCCCCAGTCCAGCGCATGTGTACCGCCTTCAACGCGGCGCGGCTCTCTCTCCAGAGAGAAACCAAAGGTCGAGACACGGACGTTAGCTCAGTGGATGTCACTACGAATGTATTAATAACACCTTCCAAAAATTCAGTTTCTGTAAAACAGTGGAAACAAAAAAAAGGGAAGCTACGAGGTGTACACTCCCGCAAGAATGGTTTGGCGCTGTATAAAGAAACAAAAATAATTTTTAAAATGGCTTTGAGCACTATGGGACTTAACTTCTGAGGTCATCAGTCACCTAGAACTTAGAACTACTTAAACCTAACTAACCTAAGGACACCACACACATCCATGCCCGAGGCAGGATTCGAACCTGCGACCGTAGCGGTCTCGCGGTTCTAGACTGTAGTGCCGAGAACCGCTGTATTTGTAGACATTGTTTTAAAACAATGAGTGATGTCGGTAAGGAGCGATAACAAACAGCATGGCTTACATTTGGCAGCGCATTTGCAGCGAACGATGTCGATTGTGTGATCCATGGTCGTAGTAATAGGGATCACACCTCTAAATAAATAAACAAAGCCGGCCGCAGTGGCCGTCGCTTCTAGGCGCTACAGTCTAGAAGGTCGCAGGTTCGAATCCTGCCTCGGGAATGGATGTGTGTGATGTGGTGGTGTTTAGTGTTTAACGTCCCGTCGACAACGAGGTCATTAGAGACGGAGCGCAAGCTCGGGTTAGGGAAGGATTGGGAAGGAAATTGGCCGTGCCCTTTCAGAGGAACCATCCCGGCATTTTCCTGAAACGATTTAGGGAAATCACGGAAAACCTAAATCAGGATGGCTGGAGACGGGATTGAACCGTCGTCCTCCCGAATGCGAGTCCAGTGTGCTAACCACTGCGCCACCTCGCTCGGTGTTTGTGATGTCCTTTGGTTAGTAGTTCTAAGTACCATGGGACTGATGACCGCAGATGTTAAGTCCCATAGTGCTCCGAGCCATTTGAACCAACAGTGAAATGTTAAGAAGTGGCAAATAGTGTCAACGAGGACAATACAAACCTTATTTGGTCAGGCTCCAGCCCCAAGCAAATGGTCATTTTTGTAAGCTCCCTTCACTCCCCAGCCATGTTTGTACTTGCAGGTATGTCTTGAAACAATGGTTAAATAAATGGTTCAAATGGCTCTGAGCACTATGGGACTTAACAGCTGAGGTCATGAGTCCCCTAGAACTTAGAACTACTGAAACCTAAGGACATCACACACATCCATGCCCGAGGCAGGATTCGAACGTGCGTCGGTAGCGGTCGCGCGGTTCCAGACTGAAGCGCCTAGAACCGCTCGGCCACTCCGGCCCGCTTGAAACAATGAACTTAGCGGTATCACTTGTAGATGATAATCTGGCCAGTTGATATTTCTGTTTTGTCACAGAACTGGACGAGAATACTCGGTAACACAGATCCTTCAAATCTTCTATGTCGAAGATTCCATCTACTTCTCTCCTGCCTTAGAAATTTAGTTAGTGTTGCCTCAGCGTCCTTGGAAACACAAACCATGTCTGAGAGCCAAGGGTTTTTCTCAGAAACTTACATTGCCTTCTTCTTCCCAATTCCGAAGGGTGCTGAAGTGGTGTCACTCCCACTCACTGAGGGGAGGAAGAGAATACCTTGGCTGCTGACTTTTCAGGAATCGAATAAATACAAAACACTTGAGGTGTTACCTCTCCCATTATTCTCGAAGCAAGAGTTATTCTTATCCTGTTATGGCGACACTATCGAAGTTGCCAATTTTTGGTAAAGCAGTTTCCACTTTAATGAGATCGGCGTCAATGGTTGCGTGGTCCATCTGTATTTTCTTGGCTTGAATTTCAGTCATCAGAAATGTGATGAAGTTCTTCTTGTTGGTATCGATGGAAATTGTGGTAACAGATAGTGTTTCGGAAAATATAAACTTTGTTGATGAGTACATCAAACACTGTCGATATCGTTCTGTTGTTTTGTTGCTATGGTACCTTCTGTCAACAGAATAACCATCGAAAACCACAATGGCATTGCTCCCGAAGTGTCTTTGAACAAATTCCACGCAATTGTGACACACCAGTTCAAGTATGGCTTTTGGTGGTGTTTTCTGTACAACCGCCTTCAATAACTGAGCATTTGCTGCTGCCGATGTCTACTGGCTCCTATGTAGGAGTGAATGCCTCATACAACATTGACTTTCTGTCATTATGCGTACCCTCATCTGTGAAGAAAGACATCGGGAAGGGACTAGCTCATATCTGAGCAAGGTCCTGAGGTCAGCATATGATTGTTTGGTGAAGCAAATCCGTTGAAACAGAGTCAGAGGAAGTACTGTGAACTTTTTATATTTAATTTTCAAAGAACAGGAATCAGATGCTAGAGTAACCACCTCACTCTTCCGCCTCAACGTCATATCCTTAACAGGTCTTCATACAGGTGATGCCAAGAGTTCACGCTAAGTGGCAGTTCACAATAACAACGGCTTCTGTGGCTATTGACATCTCTTGTGTATCAGGGAATGGTGGAAAGTCAGCCAAACAAACACTAAGTATGTTGATGTTAATAATATCTCTGGCAACTCTGATAGTCCTCATACCCATGTGCTGTTCAGCTGTCTCCGACCGTACTGCAGTGAGCGCTTCTATCGACCTCCATCATCTCACTGAAGCTTAGCATACCCACAAACCAGAGAGACACTACACTCTCACTAACACCACTCCCACGAATCGGTCCGCCATAACTCTGCATGACTCGCATAAGAACCTGATATATGGTCATGTCTGATTAAATTCCTGATCAGAATTTGTCAGTTCTTCGAACAGTAAAGTAGACCTTAGTGATGAACAAGGGCTTGCTCCATGGAAGTAGGTGATTTCTCTGACTGGGTTGTGGTGGAGGTTCCAGTCACCCGTATGTTCGGCTCTGACAAAAATTTTCATTAGCGTACACATGCGAAAGTACTGGATCCATAGCACAGCAGTTGGCTCTCTATCCTCAGTTTCCTTCAGCAACTTAGTGAATTTCACAGCATGTAATGCTGGATCCTCAGACTTTATGTTGGGTTGGTAAGAAGAATCAGTAATTCTATCTAGTGTGAACAACTCTTTTTCTTCCAACTTCCAAGAGTTTAGTTATGAGTCCACCCAAAGCAAAGCAAGAAAGGCTACATGCATGTACAACCCTGGCCTAAATTCTCGAATGTGCAGATAGTGTCTTATAATCACCTTTGACAGCAAAAATCTCGCATAACTACTTTTGAAACCACTCCGACCAATGTTAGTCCCTATGGCATCCTTGAATGACCTTGTGGAAACCTCCTCGCCCAACAACGATGTTACTGACATCACGAGTATTCCAAAACAATGGGTAGTGAAAAGTGATGACACATGTTTGTTGGTTCATTCGCTTACAATCTATGGATGTATGTACTGTAATCATTCACAGGTGTACTGATGAAAGGGAAGCACACAATCTCGAAGCACGCATATATTCTCTCCCTGTGTCCTAACCTCCATGGATTCATTCCAACTGGGTACTGATGATAAATACGTGTTCTTCCCATACAGCCAGGCAGTATCAGAGGCTGAAGACGCGATGTCCTGTGCAGGAAAGTTATTTATGTGAAACAGTTATACAGTTTGGTAGCTACGTCTGATGCTGAGGTGAGGTTCTAGCGAAACACACGTGTCTGACTGGATGCAGCATCGCGGGGAGAGAAGGGTGGGAATTTTACTCTCCATTCATCACCTCGCAGTCTTGCATAGACAAAATCGTGTTTGCTATCTCTGGGAGTGTTATTTTGACCACGCCACTGCGCCTTTCCTTAGGTAATTTGGTCCGCTTCCGTTAGTACTCTTCAGTAACCTCTCCTCTCATAGGAAGCACTTGTTGAAATCAGTTGATAATGATGACTTGCCTGAGCACTTTGGGTTGAGAGCAGGTGTAACGATGTGACGTCCACGACGTAATCAGGCCAAGGTCTATTTCCTGTTGTAATTTTTTTGAAAATCCGCATGAATTTTAATTTCTCCACTCCTCCTAGTAAACGTTGATATTCAGGTTTTTTGCTTTTGACACTGGAGACAAAAAGCGTAGCAACTACTCTCTTTTAATTACAGCCACTTCATTTTCAGTCAAACTTTCTTCAAATATGAAACACTGTGTAACACCATTCCAGCACCAATGAAGATGCCATATTAGCTCAATACCACCACGAAAATAATTTGAATTACAGCAGCTCTAAGGAAAACACGTTGTAATGTCCCTGAAATAAGAAGTTACCAACTAACATTCACATCGGAGAGTTACAACGCACCATACATCAAAAGAAAAGAATACTTTAGGAACGTACATTGCACGTAAAACAAGTGACACAGAAATGTTGAGAAACGAAAGTTATAAGGCAAAACCTTACGTTTAGCCCCTGTTGTAGATCATTTAAGAAATTTATTGTATTTTTGAACCACTGTACCCCAGTAACTGTTGGGTCAAAAATACTTTTGACGAGTGAAATGTGGAGGAAATGTAATGCTCTTCAACTCCGTAAATAGACATGTTCCGCTAAAAATCGCACTGTTTAGAAGTTATTAGCAAAATAGTAAAGAAACGTGGAAACTTTTAAGGTTTGTTCTGCCCCAACCCCCTCCCCCCCCCCCCCTCTCCAAACCACCAACTTAGCACAGGGTCCTTTGAATTTGAAAACTCAGTTCTAGCCAGCAGAGAACCCTCAAATGACATAATAAAGTAAAATTATCTTTGTAATACTTCGTATGTACTCTTCGTCATTTGTTACATGCCACCGGAACCTATTTTTCTTTTTGAGTCGACAGTCTTCTCACTGGTTTGATGCTGTTCGTCACGAATTCTTCTCCAGTACCAACCTCTTCATCTTAGAGGAGCACTTGCAACATGCGTCCTCAGTTATTTGTGTTCCAGTCTCTGTTTCCTCTACGGATCCCTCTGGTATCATGGAAGTTATTCCCCATTGTCTTAACGATGTCCCTTCTTCTTGTCAGTGATTCCGTGTATTCCTTTCTTATCACCGATTCTGCAGACAACCACCTCATTCCCTACCTCATCAGCTCACCTAATTTTCAACACTCTTCTGTAGCACCACATCTCAGATGCTTCGATTCTCTTATTTTCCTGTTTCCCTGCAGTCCAAGTTTCCCTACAATACAATGCTGTCCTCCAAAAGTACTTCTCAGAAATTTCTGCTCAAATTAAGGCCTACGTTTGCCACTTCTCTTGGCTACTAATGCCCTAGTTGCCAGTGCGAGTCTACTTTTAATGTCATCCTTTCTCCGTCCAACATGGGTTATTTAGTTGCCTAGGCAGCAGAATTCCTTAACTTTATGTACTTCGTGATCAGCAATCCTAATCTTAAGGTTCTCGTTGTTCTCGTTTCCGCTATTTCTCATTACTTTCATCTTTCTTTGGTTTGCTCTCAATCCATGTTATGTGTTCATCAGACTGTTCACTCCAATCATCACATCTTGAAATTATTCTTCACTTTCACTGAGGACAACAATGTCATCGGCGAATCTTATCATTGACATCCTTTCACCTTGAATTTTAATTCTGCTCTCGAAACTTTCTTTTATTACCGTCGCTGCTTCTTCGACGTATAAATTGAACAGTAGAGGCGAAAGACTACATCCCTGTCCCACACCCGCGTGACCACTACGGTCGCAGGTTCGAATCCTGCCTCGGGCATGGATGTGTGATGTCCTTAGGTTAGTTAGGTTTAAGTAGTTCTAAGTTCTAGGGGACTGATGACCACAGATGTTAAGTCCCATAGTGCTCAGAGCCATTTGTACCATTTTGAACCTGTCCCACACCTTTTTTAATCCAAGCATTTCGTTGTAGGTCTTCACCTTTATTGGTCCCTCCTGGCTCCTGTACATATTGCGTATTACCCGTCTTTCCCTAGAGCTTAGTCATATTTTTCTTTTTATAAATTTCGATCATCTTTCATCATTAAACACTGTCGAACAGGTCGATAAATCTTATCATCATGTCTTGATTTTTCTTTAGTCTTGCTTACATTATGAACCGCAACGTAAGAACTGCCTCTCTGTTGCCTTTACCTTTCCGAAAGCTAAACTTGTCGTCATCTAACACATCCTCAATTTTCTTTTCTACTTTTCTGTTATGTTATTCTTAGCAGCAACTTAGATGCATGAACTGTTAAGGTGACTGTGCGAAAATTCTCGCACTTATCGGCTCGTGTAGTCTTCGCAGCTGCGTGGGTGGTGTTTTCTCAAAAGTCAGACTGTCTGTTGGAAGACTCATACATTCTGTACACCAACGTGAATAATAATTGTGTTGACTTTAGAAATTCTGACGGAATGTTACCTATCTCTTCTGCGTTATTGGATTTTAAGTCTTCTAAAGCTCTTCTAAATTCTAATTCTAATACTGGAGCCCCTGTCTCTTCCCTACAGACTTCTGCATTTTCTTCTATCATGTCATTAGACATTTATTTCCCGTCATAGAGGCATTCAATGCATTCTTTCCACCTACCTGCTCTCTCCTCCGCATTTTACAGTGGAATTCCCATTTCCCTCTTAATATTATCACCCTTCCTTTTAATTACACCGAAGGATGCTTTGACTTTTTTGTATTCTGAGTCAGCCTTTCATCAATCATTCCTTTTTCTATTTCTTGACTTTTTGATGGAGTTATTTCGCCTTAGCATCCCTGCACTTTATTTCATTCCTGAGTGATCTGAATTTCTGTACTCCTGAATATCCCTCAGAATTTTTATACTTCCTTCCTTCATCGATCAACTGAAGTATTTCTTCTGCTACCTCGGTTTCTTCGCAGTTACCTTCATTGTACCTATGTTTTTCCTTTCTGCTTCTATGTTTGTCCTCCAGACGATGTTCATTTCTCTTCTACTGAATTGCCTACCGAACTATTGATGACTGCAGTACCTATAGCCTGAGAGGACTTAAAGCGTCTGTCTTCTTTCCTTAGCGATTCTGCACCGCACTTCCTTGCACATTGATTCTTCCTGGCTAGTCTCCTAAACTTCACCTGCTCTTCCGCACTGCCAAACTGTGATCTGAGTCTATATCTGCCGCTGGGTACGTCTTACAGCCCAGTATGTGATTTTGGAATCTCTGCATGTCAGTGATGTAATCTAACTGAATTATTCTCGTATTTTTGGCATTATCCAAGTATACCTCTTCCTCTTGTGATTCTCGAACTGAGTATTTACTATTACAAGTTTAAATTTATTGCAGAACTCAATTAGTCTTTCTCCTCTCTCAATGTTAGTACCAAGTCCATATTGTCTTCTAACTCTTTTTTCTACTGTTACCCCTACAGAAGCACTCCAATCCCTCATGACTATTAGATTTTCATCTCCTTTTGCGTACTACGTTGACCATTCGAGATCCTCACGTACTTTCTCTATCTCTTCGTCTTCTGCTCGCGATGTTACCAAGTATACCTAAAGTATTGTTATCCTTGTTGCTATGCTGTCGATTCTGATAAAAACAACCTTGTCACTTAATTGTTCACAGTAACACACTCTCTACCCAACATTGCCAGCCGCGGTGGCCGAGCGGTTCTAGGGGCTTCAGTCCGGAACCGCGCGACGGCTACGGTCGCAGGTTCAAATCCTGCCTCGGGCATGGATGTGTGTGATGTCCTTAGGTCAGTTAGGTTTAAGTAGTTCTAAGTTCTAGGGGACTGATGACCTTCGATGTTAAGTCTCATAGTGCTCAGAGCCATTTGAACCATTTTTCTACCCTAGATTCCTATTCATAACGACTCCTAAATCCGTTACGCCGTTTTCAGCTGCCAGAAATATTGTCTTTCTCTCATTTCACTTCACTGACACTTACTATACGAGTATCTAGATTGAGCCTAAGTATATCCATTTTCACATTTTCCCAGCTTCACTATCACCTTCAGACTTCCGAAATTCCACGCCCTAACTCGTAGATCGTTGTTATTCAATATTTCTCTCATGGTCACCTCCTACTTGGTAGTCACCTCGTGGGGGCTAGTCCGGAATCTTTTGCCAGTTGCAGGCCACGTGTCCTGTCCCGGACTATTACATCTCGCAAAATGACCACGACGACAATCATTCTGCAGATGCACCATTCGCAAAACCGAATAGGGTAGGAGGGAAATTATAAATAATTGCATACACACGCCGTAGATACAGATGTAGAAATTCGGATATGACAGCTGAGGCAACGTGGGGTTAGATCTCCCTCAATGTGTACCTGTAACGCGGGTTGCCTGAGATACGGGCGTCTTTTTGTATGTGGTGTATTTCACTTGCCACACTTCACAAGACTGCTTCCTCCCCAATACTGCCTACATATATGTCTCCATGCACACTCCGTAATCCACCGTATGGTACGTGGCGGAGGGTACTTCTTAACACTACTAGTCGTTTCCTTTCCTGCTCTGGCCTGAAACCTGAAACAGAGCAAGGGAAAAAGCTACTTGCCTTGACCTACATTCGCGGTCTTTACGCAAAATGTACTTTGGCGACAGTAAATCGTTCTACAGCGCCTTCAAATGACGGGGTTGTACCACCAGGAATTCTGCTTCGATTTTCTGAAACATTTTTGTAACTTGCACGTTGATCGAACGTACTGGTAACAAATCTAGCTACTCGCCTCTGAATTGCTTCAAAGTCTTTCTTTAATCCGATGTGGTATGGATCCCAAGCACTCGAGCAGTAGTATAGGATGGGTTGCACTAATGCTCTATACACGGTCTCCTTTATACATGAGCCACACTTTCCTAAAATTCTCCCTGGCCCGACTCTTTTTGGAAAGTATGCTATGGGACTTTCAGCTGTAAATCTATCCGTGAAAGACACCGCCTCTCTTGTAGCACCAGCCAGTAGATTTTGTTTAGCATCTCCGAAACGCTCTCGCTCCTGTTAAACGACATTGTAATGAAACGCACCCCAATGAGTTTCAGCCTGACATATCCTTTTCCTGCTGTTTGTTTCACGTGGTCACTCCACTCTGCCATGTCAGAAAGAACAAACACCATACATAGACGAGACGGCCAATGACTCCAGATGCACACCAGGCTTGAGCTCTTACGGAAATCGGCGAAATACCGAGGGTAATGAGGATAATTGGCAAGAGGCACTCCATTACTAGTGTATGGCTAAGATGAGAATCTGGGTCTGATGGGAGGCATACTAAAGTAGTCCATACGGTTGCAATTACTGCTGTGTCCTGATGGCTCAGAGCATATGCCTACTAGCAGGAGACGTGGGTTCAAGTTCCAGTTCAGCACAAATTTTCAGTTTTCCCCGCTGATTTCAATCAATGACCTCTCGTAGCCAGTGTCTGTGATTTCTTCGTGTCAGTCTTCATTCCACTTCATCCTCTCTATAACACAACAACATTGTCTGCGACACAGCTTCATGGAATTTCCAATGAAATTCACTAGGTTACTGATATACACTGTAAAGAGTTAAGGCTCCTTAAACACTGCCTTGGGATACTCCTGAAATTACCTTGTAACCTCCTCCTTCCTAATCGGCCCACTGGTTTGCGATATAACTGGCCGTGATCACATGTGCCGAATGAACATCTGCAGTGAATAAAGCTATCGTTACCGAAGGAAAATAACAGCAGTTAGTTGGTGGAGAGTGTACAACAGACTCTCCTGAAGGAAGAATCCGATCTAAATTTAAGCTGAATTTAGATCATAATTTTGAAGTGGGTGGAATGTAGTGCAATCGCTCACGAACCGCACAAGGGGGAAAAAGGGTACCACGCAATATCTGCTACAAAATCACTGCTAACACAAAGGAAACACTAATTAGCTAAAAGAAAAAGGATAATTAAACGGTCACCAGCCCGCAAAGTCAATGAATCTCCAGAATTTTGAGAAAGGTAATGGCAAAGAAATTTAAGAAAATAATCACTGGCGTGGCAACAGAAAGCTGTCACTCTTTTCCACAGCACAACACTTCACAAGAAAATAAATGAATCAGAAAGCAATGAGTTTACAGTTACTTATTCTGAAATACTAAATTTTGAAAGTAATGTTAAATGAAACTACTAGTTACATACATGACTGCCGTAACTTAAATTTTGTTATGTAAAAAACTTTCAGCAACCTCAGTGTAACGTAAAGCAAATTTTAGAAAAAGGCAAGCGATTTACTTTTGATTATTGAAAGACTGAACTAAATTTACTGTAAGCAAATGAGTAATTGGTTTTACTTTTAAAATAATAACAATAAAATACATACCAAGTCAGCAGAAGTCACTCGCTAAGCTAAATACAGAATAAATGAAATTGCGCTCTCTTAGTTTGTGCTGAATATTTAATTATTTAGTTTTGGCAGTGAAATTTTACTTCGCTGTAGTTAGGCTCTGTTATGCAATACAAGAATGAACAGTTACTGTGGCAGAAAATTTAGACTGGAACTGGCAGTAAATAGTTAATTTTTTATATTCTTTTGACACTCAGTGTTTGCATGGAAAGGAAACCAACTTGTTTGGTAATAATGTCTGATGACAATGAGAAACAGGTGCTCCACAAGTTTTAACTACTGAAAGTTATTATTCAAGTCATTCATGCTTTGCGAAAGAAATGTTGCTGGGCATGGCCTTTACATTACTATGTTTGTCAGTTCATAGTCTTAAGACGTTGCAGCTGTGCAGACGACGAAAAATGTAGCCGACGACAATGTTAGCTGCCGTTGTTTCTGTTGCTACACAGAGTATGAGGAAGAACTCACCCCTCTTGTACCTGTAGTGTACCGTAGATCTGTAGAGGAGTGAAGCATTCCTAACGATTGGAAAAAAAGTTCAGTTCATTTCCGTTTTCCGGAACAGTTGTCGGACAGACGCGAAAAAGTATATGTCTAGATCTCTGATGTCGGTCTCTAAAGGGTTTTGTAACATGGACTATGCCCGCGTATCATGACGTTTCTGGAGACCGGACATATCGTCTGTAGGAACCAACATTGGTTCCGGAAACAACGATCGTGTAGAACTCAACTCGCTCTTACGTCCACGACGCCCAGTAAGTAGCAGATACAGGCGCCCAGGTAGATGCAGTGTTTCTTGACTTCCGGAAGTCATTCGATACAGTTGCGGACTGGCGCCTAATGAACAAAATAAGACCGCACGGAATATCAGACCAGCTGTGTGACTGGACTGAACTCTCTCTAGCAAACAGAACACAGCATATCATTCTCAAGACAGTGAAATCTCCAGACTTAAAGCTAACTTCGGGGTACCCAAAGGTGCCTGCATCTGTTAGTTCGCTCTAGTAAATCTTATATTTAATACCATTTATTTGTTAATGCCATATTTATTAATACCATTTTCTAACAAATTGTTTTCTGCTTGACTTGGTTGTACATCAGCGAGATTCTTTATTTTTGGGGAAAATATGTGTTTCGGAATGTTAGGCCTGTGATAGGGATGAGCAAAACTGTTCTTTTCAGAAATCAGCTCAGAATTGCTCACTGAATGGAATGAACTATCTCTTTTTCATGACTTACTACTCATCATTCATTAAAAAAAGTAAAATAAAAGGAAGACACCCTGTCTTTTTAATTCAGAGCATTAGAACTGTATTTTTCTCTGATTCAATACTATTTTGAAAGAGTGTAGTCAGGGAAGTAATAATTTTATATTATACTCCTATTAGTTTTGAATTTTAAATCATCTGCTGCAAAAATTAAAAATGTTACAACAAAATCGTCAATATTTTTTTTCAAGTAGGAAAATTTCAAAAGGACGACTAATTCTTGTTCTATTTTCGTACATTTATTACAGACAAATTACAATATAAGAAATACAACATAATTTTAATTATTTTAAATATTTACAGTGTTCGGTTACTATCAGTCTGACAATATATGTACCCAAAAAGCAAAAATTAATCACCATTATGATTTATAAACAAAATTTGATATTTTACTTGAATTGAGTCAGTTTCTTTTATCCGTGCATATTTGTCTTGCTTTTGAAGAGATACACTCACAGAGCACTGACGCAGCTGGGATACATAATGTTTTCAGAACCAGCTAGTATAGCATTGGATACAACAACTATCTGGTTTCTCAGCAGTTTAGGGAATCGCAGTTTCTAGGCAAATATGCCTGAGATAGATACATGTGTCTATTTTGACAGTTGCTGCACATAACTTCCTTAGGGAACCAGATAGATTTTAATATTTTATCCACAACTGCAAAGGAATATAATCTGAATGTACGTTCACTTAAAACTGAAGTTATGTCCTTCAGGGACCAGAGGCCAGTTCCCAACCAAATAATAATAAGTGACCAGAAATTTGATAGTGTAAACTCATTCAATCTCATAGGAAATAGTATCTTATTCATGACAGAAATAACCATACAGAAAAAGCAAAAAGCTTTAATCACAATAACAGAAAAATGTATAGAAACTTCAGAGCTAAAATGAGGAAGAAATATCTACCCAGCCTTTACAAAACGATGTCAGAGCCAACTATGACACTTAGAAATGAACTGTGCACTGAAATAAAAGAAACGAATAAAGAATACAAGCATTTGAGATGTGACTCCTAACAAGAGTCGCTGGGTGCACCTACTCTGACAGTAGTACTAATGCTGAAACATCAAGAGATCAACAATTTAGTATTGCAGGAAAGTGTGGAACGAAAATATCGCAGCAGGGGACTAAGAGATGAAAACACTAAGCCTGGTGCTGACATCAGAGAATGTCTCCTATCAGCCGATCCCTTCTTTCAGTTAAGTCCTGCCACAAACTTCTTTTCCTTCAAATTCCATCCACTACCTCCACGTTAGTTATGTGATATACCCATCTAATCTTCAGTACTCTTCTGTAGCACCACATTTCAAAAGCTTCTACTATCTTCTTTTCTAAATGTTTATTGTACATATTTCACTTCCGTGCATTAAGGCGCTCAGTCCGGAACCGCGTGACTGCTATGGTTGCAGGTTCGAATCCTGCCTCGGACATGGATATGTGTGATGTCCTTAGGTTAGTTAGGTTTAAGTAGTTCTAAGTTCTAGGGGACTGATGACCACAGATGTTAAGTCCCATAGTGCTCAGAGCCATTTGAACCATTTGAACTTCCGTACATGGCTACACAAGATAAACACGTTCAGAAAAGACATCCTGACACTTAAATCGATATTTGATGGTAACAAATTTCTCTCTTTCAGAAACGCTTTCCTTGCCATGGCAGTCTATATTTGATAACCTCTCTACTTCATTCGTCATCAGTTTTTTTGCTGCCCGAATAGCAAAACTCATCTACTACTTTCAGTGTCTCGTTATCTAAACTAATTCCCTCATCATAACCTGACTCCATTTGACTACATTCCATAATCCTTTCTTCTTCTTCTTCTTTCGTTTCATCCTCTTTGGGATACACTGGATCAATCATTTCTTTGTGCGTTGTTCTTTTTTTAGGGCCCAGTATTTCTTCATTCTTTCTGATCTTCTTCTCCTTTCTTCTTCCGAGATGAAGAGTTTGGACTTTTGTGTGGATTTGTCTTGGAACCTTATGTTTTCATCTTTAGTAATTAATTTAGCAGTTCGATCAATAAGTGAATTTTCTGAAATCTTTAATTCCACTAGGTCTTTCTCAGTTACTTTAAACCAGTTGGGCTTCGTTTTTCGTTTACGGAAGAAGTCAAAGATTTGTTTAGTTAATCTGTTGGAATTCATTCTGAGAAGATGACCATAAAAATTTATTCTCCTTTTTCGCATAGAATCTGAAAGTTTTTCAATTTTCTTCTAGAGAGTTTCATTTTTTATGTATATAATCTTATTGTCTTGAAATTTTGGCCCAGTGATTTTTCTTAAAATTTTTATTTCCTTTACCTCAAGTTTCTCCATTTGGCTTTTGAAATTCATGTTAAGTGTTTCTGCTGCATACAGTACTTCTGGCTTAATCACTATCTTGTAATGTGTAATTTTGGACCCCCATGAAAGGGAATTTTTGTTGTATGTATTTTTTGTAATTGGAAGGCCAATTCAAGTTTATTTTTTCTGGATTCCATTGATTTGCTTTCCCCAGCATTCCAACTAATCCATTCTCCGAGATATTTTAATTCTTTTACTATTTCAATCTTCTGTTCTTGAACGTTGAGGTATTTACATGAGTGTTTGATGTTTATCAATATCTTAGTTTTTTCAGAGGAGATGTAAAGACCAATTTTAGCTGCTTGTTTCTTTAGTTCAAGGATTTGCTCCCGTGCTTCTTCCATTGTTCCAGCAAACAGGGCCATATCATCTGCAAAAGCAATGCAATTTACTTTAAGGTTCTTCTATTTGCAACCCAGTCTTATACCACTCATAATATTTGTGTTCCATTGTCTGACTACATTCTCAAGCGCACAATTGAACAGCAACGGTGAGAGCCCATCGCCCTGTCGCACTCCCGTTTTTATTTCAAAGGGTTCCTTTATTAGATTTGGTTGATTTTCATCTAATCTCCTCCTATCACGACACTGTCCATTATGTTCAGCTGCTTTTCCAACTCCATTGCAGTCTCTAACAGAATTACACTGTCTCTGCACGTCCATCTTTTTAGAGATGGTTGCGTAACTCGACTGTTCGATAGAGGATGCCAAATTAAACACCTTTCAGCCGTCAAATTTCCAATCTTATTTTATTTGGTAACCAGTTCCAGCGTTTTACTACGCTATCCTGAGGTCCCTGAATGACGTGTGGGAAGAAACTGCCCCTGCTTAAGGCTACGCGATCGAATGGGATTAACGCGAGATGACTGACATCATTACGTATCAAACACTAGCAGACACAACTTTCAAAGATGATCTACAGTGGTGCACTCACGTTGATGTGTTGGCCATCACATTCTGCTTGTCTGAATCCGATGAAACTACACTCCTGGAAATGGAAAAAAGAATACATTGACACCGGTGTGTCAGACCCACCATACTTGCTCCGGACACTGCGAGAGGGCTGTACAAGCAATGATCACACGCACAGCACAGCGGTCACACCAGGAACCGCGGTGTTGGCCGTCGAATGGCGCTAGCTGCGCAGCATTTGTGCACCGCCGCCGTCAGTGTCAGCCAGTTTGCCGTGGCATACGGAGCTCCATCGCAGTCTTTAACACTGGTAGCATGCCGCGACAGCGTGGACGTGAACCGTATGTGCAGTTGACGGACTTTGAGCGAGGGCGTATAGTGGGCATGCGGGAGGCCGGGTGGACGTACCGCCGAATTGCTCAACACGTGGGGCGTGAGGTCTTCACAGTACATCGATGTTGTCGCCAGTGGTTGGCGGAAGGTGCACGTGCCCGTCGACCTGGGACCCGACCGCAGCGACGCACGGATGCACGCCAAGACCGTAGGATCCTACGCAGTGCCGTAGGGGACCGCACCGCCACTTTCCAGCAAATTAGGGACACTGTTGCTCCTGGGATATCGGCGAGGACCATTCGCAACCGTCTCCATGAAGCTGGGCTACGGTCCCGCACACCGTTAGGCCGTCTTCCGCTCACGCCCCAACATCGTGCAGCCCGCCTCCAGTGGTGTCGCGACAGGCGTGAATGGAGGGACGAATGGAGACGTGTCGTCTTCAGCGATGAGAGTCGCTTCTGCCTTGGTGCCAATGATGATCGTATGCGTGTTTGGCCCCGTGCAGGTGAGCGCCACAATCAGGACTGCATACGACCGAGGCACACAGGGCCAACACACGGCATCATGGTGTGGGGAGCGATCTCCTACGCTGGCCGTACACCTCTGGTGATCGTCGAGGGGACACTGAATAGTGCACGGTACATCCAAATCGTCATCGAACCAATCGTTCTACCATTCCTAGACCGGCAAGGGAACTTGCTGTTCCAACAGGACAATGCACGTCCGCATGTATCCCGTGCCACCCAACGTGCTCTAGAAGGTGTAAGTAAACTACCCTGGTCAGCAAGATCTCCGGATCTGTCCCCCATTGAGCATGTTTGTGACTGGATGAAGCGTCGTCTCACGCGGTCTGCACGTCCAGCACGAACGCTGGTCCAACTGAGGCGCCAGGTGGAAATGGCATGGCAAGCCGTTCCACAGTACTACATCCAGCAACTCTACGATCGTCTCCATGGGAGAATAGCAGCCTGCATTGCTGCGAAAGGTGGATATACACTGTACTAGTGCCGACATTGTGCATGCTCTGTTGCCTGTGTCTATGTGCCTGTGGTTCTGTCAGTGTGATCATGTGATATATCTGACCCCAGGAATGTGTCAATAAAGTTTCCCCTTCCTGGGAAAATGAATTCACGGTGTTCTTATTTCAATTTCCAGGAGTGTATATGACGCTATCGGACTCCACCTTCGCTCCCACCAACCAACCGTCCGTAAATTACGGGAAGTGTGCGACCTGTGCGTAGGCGTCTGCTGCCACAACCTCTCGAAACCTATCAGCACTTGTCGAATCCAAGGCACACAGAATCACTACTGAAATGCTTTCCTACTTTTAAGTGGGTATTCATAATGTGTTGGCTCATCGGTGTATGATGATACATTGCTGCTGTCTCTTAGATTAGAATAGATTAGATTAGATTAGTACTTGTTCCATAGATCATGAATACGACACTTAGTAATGATGTGGAAAGTGTTAAGTTAATAAAAGGTGTCTATAAAAGATATTACATTAGACAAAATATTACATGACACTCAATAATTTTTTTGTGGAGGTTGGGAAATTACCCACTTACTATACCCAAAAATTCATCTAAGGGGGAGAAGGAGTTGCTATTAAGAAATTCTTTTAATTTCCTTTTAAATGCTATATGGCTATCTGTCAGACGTTTGATGCTATTAGGTAAGTGACCAAAGATTTTTGTGGGAGCATAATTTACCCTCTTCTGAGCCAAAGTTAGATTTAACCTTGAGTAGTGAAGATCATCCTTTCTCCTAGTGTTGTAGCCATGTACACTGCTATTACTTTTGAATTCGTTCGGATTGTTAATAACAAATTTCATAAGTGAATATATATATATTGTGAGACTACAGTGAAGATTTCTAGCTCTTTAAATAAGTGTCTGCAGGATGATCTTGGATGAGCTCCAGCAATTATTCTGATTACACGCTTTTGCGCAATGAACACTCTTTTACTCAATGATGAGTTACCCCAGAATATGATGCCATACGAAAGCAGGAATCAAAATAGGCGTGGTAAGCTAATTTACTCAGATGTATATCGCCAAAATTTGCAATGACCCTAATAGCGTAAGTAGCTGAACTCAAACGTTTCAGAAGATCCTCAGTGTGTTTTTTCCAGTTCAACCCCTCATCAATGCATACTCCTAGAAGTTTTGAATATTCTACCTTAGCTACCGATTTCTGATCGAAGTCTATATTTATTAATTACTGCGTGTAGCTGTATATACTGTGTTTGTCAAAGTTTAATGAGAGCCCATTTGCAGAGAGCCACTTAATGAATTTCTGTAAAACGTCATTTACAATTTCACCAGTTAATTCCTGTCCGTCGGGTGTAATAGTTATACTTGTATCATCGCAAAAAGTACCAGCTTTGCATCTTCGTGAATATAGAACGGCAAGTCATTAATATATATTAAGAACAGCAGAGGACCCAAGACCGAACCCAGCGGCACCCCATTCTTGATCGTTCCCCAGTTTGAGAAATCACCAGTTTTTTGCATATTATGTGAACTGTTTATTTCAACTTTCTGCACTCTTCCAGTTAAGTATGATTTAAACCATTTGAGCACTGTCCCATGCATACCACAGTACTTGAGCTTATCTAGAAGTGTTCCATGATTTGCACAATCAAAAGCCTTTGATAGATCACAAAAAATCCCAATGGGTGACTTCCGGTTACTCAGAGCATTTATTATTTCGTTAGTGAAAGTATATATAGCATTTTCCGTTGAAAAACCCTTCTGGAAACCAAACTGACATTTTGTTAAAACTTTATTTTTACAAAGGTGTGAAGCTACTCTACAATACATTACTTTTTCAAGAATTTTGGATGAGGCAGTCAGAAGAGAGACTGGGCGGTAGTTGTTGACATCAGACGTATCCCCTTTTTTATGCAGTGATATAACAATCGCATACTTCAGTCTATCTGGGAAAATACCCTGCTTCAGAGAGCTATTACATATGTTGCTAAGAATCCCACTTATTGCTTGGGAACAAGCTTTTATTATCCTGCTGGAAATGCCATCAATCCCATGTGAGCTTTTATTCTTGAGAGAGTTTATTATCTTCCTAATTTCAGATGGAGAGGTGGGTGGAATTTCAATTGTATCTATTGTACATACGTGTATGTTCGACCAGGGTTCAGCAATGATTAGTGCAAACTGTCTGAAACACTGGTGAGATGAGCACGCAAAAGATCAACCTACCGATTCTATGCTTAGAGAGAGTCGTCACAATCATGCAATGTTAAGCTGATAATTATTCACACTGCTATGTGCTAATACAGAAATATGACCCAGCCAACTTTCAGGATTAAAAGAAAACAATGTATTTTTCTTTATGGCACGTGATAGCATTAGAAATACTGTCACTGCATAAGCACGAATCCCACTATGATAAAGAAAAACGATAAAATGCATTCACAAGTTGTGAATGCTAAATTGTATGCCATACAATACGAAGACAAACGCAAATGCTAAACCCGACGCTTACGTGTAAACGGTAAAGGTTACCAAACTGCAGACGTGCACAGAAAAGGAACACTGCCACGAACGAGACATGAACAACCGCTGTTTGGTCGCCCAGAAATCGCCAAGTCCACACTGCATACGGACCTCGACTGAACTATGTAATGTAGATCCCTCACACTTCTCAAAATTACCATAGGAGGGAAGGAAACTGTAAGGTTTGCCACAATGATTACTGAAAACCTCCCTCTCTCTTCCTGCCTACTGGGAAACCCTTGAGAAGTTTCTCATCCAGTATTTGTTGTATTCCGTGTTAACAAACTGAAATTGGCAGAATGCCTATCCCACCCTTATGATTGGCGGCAGTATATGTCAGCATGGCAGGAAGATATCTGAGCATGTAAACGCAGCTCGCTTCCTCCATTTCTAACGAGAATATATCGGTGGCCCTGCTATTTGCTCAAATATCTCAGGTCCTCTCACGGTTAGGATGGTCCTGAGAAACATTTTTGTAGCACTTTGACGTAAGAGAGGCTTAAAGCGGCTTATTCGCGCTATCGTTTCTCGTGAGAACTTCTGTCGGTGAACCTTTCGAAATTCCGCTATTGTCAATTCACTCCCGAAGACTTGCAGGTGCGCGCTTCGCCACATTCCAAGAAGTGAGGAAAACACGAGCTAATATGCAGATTCACAGGTTCTGCTCTTACGTTCAGAAAAAATGGGTGTGAAATCTTATGGGACTTAACTGCTAAGGTCATCAGTTCCTAAGCTTACACACCACTTAACCTAAATTATCCTAAGGACATACACACACACACCCATGCCCGAGGGAGAACTCGAAACTCCGCCGGGATCAGCCGCATACGTTCAGAAAGTTTACGTGAATACTACATACAATGCTTACGTACATTGTCATTTAGCGACATGTGACAAACCAGTGTGGTCATAATGTGGTCTTGCGTTGCTGAGAAACTGGCACGCCATCAGTCGCCAGCCACTAGGATTGATCAACTCTTTGATGCAGTGGAACTATGTACCCGTCTTTGTCAGCCAAACGTAGTTCGGCTTTATTTCCAGCAGACTCAGTGCCATTTTTGTTGCTAGAAGTAGCAGTTCTTTCTACTAAATTTCACGCTCTGTATAAATCGGCTATAAGTTGAATCATATGTTATTCCTACCATACTCTGTATGCATAATAAGGAAAATTTCGTTACATGTTCAATCCATCCTGGTGCTGTTATTTTCAAGGCGTGCTGTGTGTTATATTCAAAAAATGTTCAAATGTGTGCGAAATGTTATGGGACTTAACTGCTATGGTCATCAGTTCCTTAAGCTTACACACTACTTAAATTAAGGTAAGGACAAACACACACACCCATGCCCGAGGGAGGACTCGAACCTCCGCGGGGTCCAGCCGCACAGCCCATGACTGCAGCGCCTGAGACCGCTCGGCTAGTCCCGCGCGGCAGTTTGTTATGAAACCGCTGGCTGTATTGCCAAGAGCTCCTGAAACTGCACGTCAGTACTCTTTGCGTTTACATAAATATCATTGACAGTGCAGCGCTGGTGGTTTTCTGGGGTGGATAATACAGGGGAAAAATGTTGTAAGGTGTAAACTGAGAAAGGAGAGTCGTACGACACCAAACACCGGAGCAAGTGCAGATGCTCTCCTGCCGAGCTACTGTGCGGCCGCAGGTGTGAAAAAGGGAGGCGCGTTTAAACGCCGGACCACTGGAGCAGTGTAGCCCAGCGTCGCGTCCTAATCGCCGCCGGGGCTCAGTCTCTCGCAGCTACCGTCAGCCTGGGCCTCTTTCCGCGATACCCTCGCAGCTGGGCGCCCAGGTCATTTGTGAGCCGGCCGGACCTTATGATAGGCTCCCGAAATCGCTTCAGGCTGGAGGCCGCCAGGCCATAGGGGCAGAGGGCAGCTGCACATCAAAGGGCGTCCGCCGCCGCCGCCGCCACACTCGCCCTCCACCGCCCTTAGTCCCTACCACTGCCCTGTCCTGCAGGTCCCACCGCTTCGATTAGCGCTGTCCCACAAGCACAGTGTACTGTTTAGAAACTTTCAGTGTCTTTGCTTTTATTATTCAATGCATGCGGCATTAAGTGATTTTTTTTATCCTGTATCCCTTCATTTTTTAAAGTACCAACTTTTAACGCTTATTCAATAACTCCCTCGTGTCATTCAGTCCGCACACTAAGCAGGCGGGAACGGAAAACGAGGACAAATTTGAAGAGGGAATTAAAGTGGAGGGAGGATAAATAAAATTAAGATTTACCAGTCATATTGCATGAAAAGGATGTACTCTTTCCCTCCTACTGTTCAATCTATACATCGAAGAAGCAATGACGGAAATAATAGAAAGCTTCAAGAGAGAGTTAAAATTCAGGGCGAATGAACATAAATGACACGATTCGCTGATGACATTGCTAACCTTAGTGACAGTGAAGAAGAATCACATGATTTGCTGAATGAAATGAACAGTCTAACGAGTACAGAGTAAATCGAAGAAAGACGAAAGTAAGGAAGAGGTAGTAGAAATAAGCACAGCGAGAAACTTAACGTCAGAGATGGGGATCACGAAATAGACGAAGTTAAGGATGTCCGCTACCTAGGCAATAAAATAACCTATCGTGGACGGAGGAAGGAGGACATAAAAAGCAGATTAGCACAGGTAATAATAGCATTCCTGGTTAAGAGAAGTCCACTGGTATCAAGCATAAGCCTTAATTTCAGGAAGGAACTTCTGAGAATGTACGTTTGGAGCACAGCGTAGTTTGGTAGTGAAACATGGGCTGGGGGGAAAGGAAAACAGAAGAGGATGGAAGCATTTGATATGTCGTGCTACAGAAGTATGTTGAAAATTAGGTGGACTGATAATGTAAGGAATGAGAAGGTTCTTCATAGAACCGCGGAGGAAACTAATGTATGGAAAACACCGACACAAAAGAGGGACAAGATGATAGGAAAAGTGTTAAGACAACAGGAAATGTCTTCCAAGGTACTAGAGAGATATGTAGAGGGCAAAAACTGTAGCCGTAGACAGAGACTGGAGTAGTTCCAGCACATAAATGGGGTCGCAGGCTGCAATTGCTATTGTGAGATAAAACCATTGACACAAGAGCGAAATTCGTAGCGGGCCGTATCAAACCAGTTAGAAGACAAGACTAAAAGAAAATGAGTTTGTAATTGTGTTCAAATGGCTCTGAGCACTATGGGACTTAACTTCTGAGGTAATCAGTCCCCTAGAACTTCGAACTACTTAAATCTAACTAACCTAAGGACATCACACACATCCATGCCCGAGGCAGATTCGAACCTGCGACCGTAGCGGTCGCGCGGTTCCAGACTGTAGCGCCTAGAACCGCTCTGCCACTCCGACCGGCTGTAATTGTGCCAGAAACAGCATATAACCAGCTGATCTCGAAAAGAGGTTACAAGATGAACATAAAGAAAGCAGAAGAAGGATAATGGAATGTAGTCGAACTAAATCTGGTGATGCTGAAGGTATTAGATTAGGAAATGAGACTCTAAAAGTAGCAGCTGAGTTTTGCTATCTGAGCAACAAAACATCTGATGATGGCCAGCGTAGAGAGCATATAAAATGCGGGTTGACTACAGCAAGTAAAACATTTTTGAAAAAGGGTTATTTGTTAGCATCTGATATACATTTGAGCCTTCTCTGAAGCTATCTGAAAGGTGGACGTTAAGCAGTGTGGACAAGAGGAGAACGGAAGGATACATTTGTTAAATCAAAGAAAATACCTATTGTCCTCAACATACTGTTTTGCTTTCACCAGTACCTCGCAAACAAAAGTATAAAAAGCGTTTCTTGTGGGAACACCCATTCTGTAGCCACATTGAGCGTTTGGTAGCAATCAGTGCTGAGATGTGCCACTAATCTCTTATACATTGCTTTCTCTAAAACTCCTGAAAAGACGGCAGTAAAGAAAGTGGCCAGTAATTACTAGGGGCGCTCTGAAAGCAAGCTTCGTCATTGTTTTTGAAACAGAAGATGATACGCGAGGTGACACATCTGTTGCTGGTTCACGACGGAAGTGGCGGAGGAATGACGCATGCGCAGAACGCCGAATTAAACAGAGAAGCAGCAGACCGACGTGCCCTAGGTTGTTCGAGTACACGTGACGATGGCAGCGTCAACGTGGTTGATAATGGAAGTGCGCACTAATATCTGGCTTCAATGAGTACGTGGGACTAGAGTCGCCGTTACCCACGAACTCCTACAGATAGTGTTTGGTGAAGAGATCATGACTTGTCAAATGTTGGTTCACTGTGGTTGCATGTTAAGCGAAGAAAGGCAGACTGTGGAGGATGAAGGACGAAGTGAGTGTCCACCCACATCAACGAACCAAAACAACATTGCTGGAGTACAGGCCATTGTGTTACCGGACGGACACCGACCGCTACGGTCGCAGGTTCGAATCCTGCCTCGGGCATGGATGTGTGTGATGTCCTTAGGTTAGTTAGGTTTAAGTAGTTCTAAGTTCTAGGGGACTGATGACCTCAGAAGTTAAGTCCCATAGTGCTCAGAGCCATTTGAACCATTTGAACAGACACCGAGTCAGGCTGCGAGCTTTTCCAGACCTGTTTCTTCCAACTGGTTGCGCGCTACGACAAATGTCTCAATTTCAGTGGTAATTATGTCGGAAAACAGTCAAGGTGTATTGTTCATGATTTGTTCCTGGCAATAAAGTTTCCGTGTGAAAACAATGACGAAACTTGCTTTCGGAATGTTCCTCTTACATACGTTACGTCTTTTATCCTGTTACTTTTGGAATGTTCCTCTTACATACGTTATGTCTTTTATCCTCTTTAATTAGTGGTCTCACTAAAGAGTGTTTCATTCGGCCAAGAAACTGACCATACCTGAAGATACATTGTAAAGGTAACTGAGTGCATAACTAAGGTATGGTACACTGATCTTCATAACCCAACTTAAAATTTGATCACGTTCAAGGAATATTTAATTTTTATTCTGGTACTTACATAGTCATTGATTAAGTTCCATCTTTGCTTTTTTACTACAGCTGCAGGTGATGTAGCTGTCTCGGAATCCCAGCTTTCAAGAGTTCTACATATTTACCTGCGCCAGTAAGAGTTTGATTTATTCCCCGATTATTACTGACAAGAAATGATTATTACATAGTTTGCACAATACTGGTCAATGACTATCGGTTTCATTTTCACATAAGAGAGGTGCAATATGTTGAGACCCACACCTGGCCTGTTACCTCTATCACAATAGACCATATTTCTGTGTTAACTTTGTTTTGAGAGATTTCTACTCTCTTGGTGTAATGCATTCTTTTAGCCTGTCCGATGGTGTTCCTCAACTCCATGAACTGTTGTCTGTAGTAAAATTCTTTTACGGGGTTCTGATCGTCGTTCATATTAAGATACAGCTCCAGTTTCCTCCTACATGATGTTCTAAAGCCATATGTTTTCGATGTTGTTACGGTTTTCAATCCAGAGACTGATGCAGCTCTCCATGCTATTCTATCTTCTGAAAGGTGTTGCATCTCCAAGTAACTACTGCAGCCTACATCCTTCTGAATCTGCTTAGTATATTCATCTCTTGTCCTCCCTCTACGATTTTTACCCTCCACGCTTACCTACAATTCTAAATTGCTGATTCCTTGATGCCTCAGAACATTTCCTACCAACCGATTCCTTCTTCTAGTCAACTTGTGCCACAAATTCCTCTTCTCCCCAGTTCTATTGAGTGATTCCTCATTAGTTACGTGATCCACCCCTCTACTTTTCAGCGATCTTCTGTAGCACCACACTTCGAAAGCTTCTATTCCCGTCTTGTCTAAACTGTTTATCGTACACGTTTCCATACATGGCTACAGTCCATACAAATACTTTGAGAAAAGACTTTCTGACACTTAAATCTATACTCGACGTTAACAAATCTCTCTTCTTCAGAAATGCTTTTCTTGTCATTGCCAGTCTACATTTTATATCCTCTCTACTCCGACAACCATCAGTTATTTTGCTCCCCAAATATCAAAACTCATCTACTACTTTAAATGGCTCATTTCCTAATCTAATTCCCTTAGCATCACCCGATTTAATTCTACTCCTTTCATGACACTATCCCTTTACGTTGAACTGCTCTTCCAAGCCCTTTGCTGTCCCTGACAGAATTACAATGTCATCGGAAAACCTCAAAGTTTTTATTTCTTCTCCATGGATTTAATACCTACTCCATTTTTTTTTGTTTCCTTTTCTGCTTGGTCAATATACAGATTGAATAACATCGGGGAGAGGCTACAACCCTGTCTCATTCCTTTCCCAGCCACTGCCTCCCTCACATGCCCCTCGACTCTTATAACTGCCATCTGGTTTCTGTACAAATTGTAAATAGCCTTTCGCTCGCTGTAGTTTACTCCTCCCACCTTTAAAATTTGAAAGAGAGTATTCCAGTCAACATTGTCAAAAGCTTACTCTAAGTCTACAAATGCTACAAACGTGGGTTTGCCTTTACTTAATCTTTCTTCTAAGATTAGTCGTAAGGTCAGTATTGCCTCACGTGTTCCAATATTTCTACTGAATCCAAACTGATCTTCCTCGAGGTCGGCTTCTACTAGTTTTTCCATTGGTGTGTAAAGAATTCGCGTTAGTAATTTGCAGCCGTTACTTATTAAATTGATAGTTCGGTAATTTTCACATCTGTCAGCACCTGCTTTCTTTGTGATTGGAATTATTATATTCTTCTTGAAGTCTGGGGGTATTTCGCCTGTCTCATACATCTTGCTCACCAGATGGTAGAGTTTTGTCAGGACTGGCATTCCCAAGGCCGTCAGTACTTCTAATGGAATGTTGTCTACTCCCGGGGCCTTGTTTCGACTCAGGTCTTTCATTGCTCTATCAAACTCTTCATGCAGTATCATATCTCCGATTTCATCTTCATCTACATCTTCTTCCATTTCCATAGTATTGTCGTCAAGAACTTCGCCCTTTTATAGACCCTCTATACACTCCTTCCATATCGGTTGCTTATTACTACTGCAAATGAGCCTGCACTTTTGTAATGGAAAGAACTGTTAAAAAAAGTGAGAAAGTTCTGAAGAAATGTAACATGTAATTGATTTAAGTCAGCTATACTCTGTAATACAGGCTTTGAGATTGGCTTTAAATGCCTGCGCTGCAAGTTGATTCATATCTTACTTCTTATCGGATAGGGCTTTGTCTTTATTCCTTTTGGTACTACTACCTGCTTACTAATTGGCACTAACTGCTTACTTCTACACTCTAAAGGAAATATTGAGAGCTTGTCTTTCACCTACTGTATCATTTGTTTTGTTTTTGGCAATTTACCTGCTTCGATTTCTTGAAATGTTTCATGGGCTTTATTATTAACTTGTATATCGTGTAATAGAAAGTACTCTCTGCCATATACTTCCTGGTCAGAGGTTGCGCTTATGGAGATATCTCCGGATGTATCAGCGAATACCCACAGTACACAGTAAAAACTGTGGATAAAATCAGGCGCCGATGTGATTATTTACGGGAATAACTGTTGATGCAGACAGATGCAAATGTGGTTATGCGCAGGTACATCTGCAGATTTCCTAAGTAATAATTACTTTAACTATCGAAAATAAAATGCGTAAATGACGCAAACAACAAGGACGTGCAGACATCTAAAACTGGAGATCCACGGGAAGTCGAGTAGGGCAAAGTAGGTATGGCTGGACGATAAATGCAAGAGTGCAAAGCGTGTGTGGCTAGCGTAAAGACAGATGCCACCTATAGGAGAGTCAAAGAGCTTCTGAGATAAGAGAAGCAGCGGCATGAATATCATGACCAGGGATGGCAAGTCTATACTAAATAAGGAAGGGAGAGCTCAACGGAAGGAATGTCCAGGGTGTTAAAAATTGTTTCTCTATGTTCTGTGAGGTGGTAAGATGGATCAAAACAATAAAAAAAGTCCAACAAACATGGGCTCTAAAATGCACACCTTAAGAGCCACGAGCACTTGTTCGTTACCAGTACTGTAAGACATCTCTTCTACTGCAAGCTCTTTACTGTTGTGAACTACTTATAGAATGTAGTAAAGAAATGAGAGCATATTATTTCGTTGCTATGCAACAGCAGAGATTCTAATGTAATGTTATTGCTATTGCATACTACCTGCACTTGCGAGCCATCGCTGATGAAGTTGCTCAATATGGTCTCTATTCATAGAAGAACAACAGGCTTCCATTATACTTCTATGTGCAAAGATAACACTACAATGAAACGGCATTTCACAAACTCACCGAAACAGAAACTGGTTTCATTACAACTAATGTATGCACTGCACTTAGCCAGAGCAGCGAATACAGTCTACCAAGGTACGTGTGACAGCCATGACAAAGCTATTCCACTTGGTATGCATGATATAGGAGAAAGACGAAATAACTTCAAGAATTCTCGAAGTCTGACGTTATCCCGTCTTTCTTATATATCTGTAACAACTCCCGTACCAAGGAAGGCAGCTACTGGAAGGTGAAAATATTATCGGTCAGCCTAATCAGCCATGGTTGCCAACACTGGCAGGGATTATTCACAGAAGCGTGGAAAAACTGGTATAAGTAAACCTCGGGAAAGCTCAACTTGGGTTCCGGAGAAAAGTAGGAAATCGGGAGGCGATGTGGATCCTACGATTTATTTTGAAAGTCAAACTGAAGAATGACAAAACTATGTTTACAGCACTTTATATTTAGAGATTTCTTTTGGCAATGTGGAGTGGAATATACTCTGAAATTCTGAAGGTAGCACGGATAAAACACAGGAAGGGGAATGGTTGTATAGAACATGTACGGAAGGAGGACTGCAATTAAAAGAGTCGGATGACAAGAAAGGGAATCAGTGGTACAGAAAGGAGTGAGGTAGAGTTGTAGCCTGTCTCAGACGTTATTCAATATACACATTGTGAAAATTGTAAAGGAAAGGAAGGAGAAATTTTGAGAGAGACAGTTCACGAACAAGAAATTAAATTGGCGATGACACTGAAATTCTGTCAGAGACGGCGAATAACGTGACAATGCAGTTCAACGGGATGGATAGCGTCTTGAAAAGAGCTTATAAGTGAATCAATAAAAGTAAAACAAAAGCAATCGTTGAAATTGATCTAATGTCTCTGAGCACTATGGGATTTATCATCTGAGGCCATCAGTTCCCTAGACTTAAACTACTTAAACCTAACTAACCTAAGGACATGACACACATCCATGCCCGAGGCAGGATTCGAACCTGCCACCGTAGCAGTCACGCGGTTCCGGACTGAAGCGCCTAGAACCGCTCGGCTACCTCGGCCAGCAAAGTCAATGGAAATTAGCCGAATGAAGTCAGGTAATGCTGAGGGAATTAGATTAATAAATTAGATTAAAAGTACTGGTGTGTTTCGGTGTTTGAGCAGCAAAAAGACTGATAACAGAAGAAATAGAGAGGATACGAAATCCAGAGACTGGCTGTAGTAAGAAAAACAATTCTGAAAAAGAGGAATTTGATGATAGCATATAATTTAAATTTTAGTATTACGGAATCTTGGTGGCCAGTCGACACAGACTGGGGCGGTTTGCAAGAGCTGTTGCATAACGATTTGATTCGCGGATCCTTCCGTGTATAGCGATTTTACGACTGTGACGAGTGGGGCCTGAAGATAGTGTCAATGTAATGCCGAAACAGGTAGCACATGAGAAGTTCGTAAAATAAACTTCTACAATACATACGGCTGTTGGTAAGTTATTGCATCAAGAAATACATGCCAGCCATTGTCCGATGTCCATAACGGATTAACGAAGATAAAAGTTCTGCCCATCCAAAACCAAAGCGGCACTGATTGGTCATTCTAGGTTCATCAGCCCGAAGTCCCTACCATCGTTAACAACTTCTTCAGCAAAGACTCTGAATAATAAATGAAAATTTAAATTGGGCTGTGCACCTAACAGCAGCGTGCAAGAATACGTCAGCATCTCTCCATGCCCTACAAAAATATAAAACACTCTTCCCTCTTGCCATGAAAAAGAAACTTGTGCAAATATTTACGCTTCCAATGATTTATTGCAGTGATGTTATCTTGCAAGGCCTTTTCCACTAAAGTACAAGGCGCCTGGAACTGGTTATCAACCCCTGTGTTCGTTGTATTTGTAATGTTCGACTCTTTTGTCATATTTCACCACGATGTGTACAGCTATCCTAGCTGCGCGTCGACAAGCGCAAAGATTTCCATGCCCTCTGTCTTCTCTGTTGCCTTATCAGGGAACACTGTACCTCATCTCTGTACTCGACCTTAACGCGTTTATTTGAACAACATGGCAGAGTCACCCGTTCCCATCAGAACAAAATCCTTTCTGTCCCACTTCATCGTTGAGCCACTTTCTAGAGGTCCCTCTCAGCAGCAGGGATCCAATTCTGGAATAGTATCCCACATTATATTAGAGCATTAATAACATTTCGATCTTCCGAAGACAGCTAATGACGTACCTACTAAAGGAACAATAAGGATTACCATTGTCCCTACAGTCCCTCTACGCACTCTTTACCCTAGTACATCGTTCTTTCTATCACGATCTTTCTCATTTCCCTGTATTCCCAATATTCTTAGATGGTGCAGTCTCCTTAAATTTCCATTCGCCCGAACTCGCTAACAAGAAAACATCTATCTCGTATACCCATAAATTCTTTTTATGTCTGCCACTATCATTACTGCTATTATTGTGATAGTAATTGTCATTATTATTATTATTATTATTGTTATTACTATTATTATCACCACTTGTGGCAGCAGCAGCGGTAGCAGAAGTACTTCTGGTATTAACTTTATTAGCTCACAGTATTATTACTCCCATTGCCAGTATGGAGACGAAAATCATTTGAATACTGTTTGTCATGTTAAAACTGTTATGTCGTCGGTAACTATGATGTAAAAAGGTACTGTATGTGTGAAACCTTGGTCCCATGTAAGAGGGAGGCCTAGTGGCTTTAATCAGATCAGGTTAAATAAATGAATCAATAAGGAAAGCGGAGGTAGTATCAAAAATACGGTTTAGCTATATAACTTAAGTAGGGATTGCAACAAGCAGTTTTGAATAGATTTCCTTTTCAAGGAGAACTTTAACTACTTGCCAGAAACAAACTGATTAGAATACATCGCATCAAACAGTACGAACTAAGGAAAATTATCAAAAATAAATCGAAGCTCGTATCGACAAATACTCTACGTACGTATGTCGAGTGGAGTCTGCAGTATGCAGTACGCAATCACGAGTATATACATTAGAAGGAAGGTCAGCGTTGGCCGTAATTTTGATGGTTTATTGACAGCAAAATTGATTTTCAATCACATAGTGATTATCTTCAATGAATTTGTGTACAAATTAAACTCATGAACACTGGTGTCAAATTATTATCAGTAACCAAAGCTATGAAACGATCACAATAACTCATTGCTGTCAATAAACCATCAAAATTACGGCCAACGCTGACCTTCCTTCAAATTTCACGTATATGGTCGTTGTGCACACAGCAGTCTATGGAGTCGCCATCAAAGAGTATATGTATGTAACATGGGTGAATGGAAATGGTTATCACAAAAATGAGCAACATTTTTGCTGAAGAAAAACGGTTCCAGTACTTTCAAAAAGCATTGCAGTTGTAGTGGTGACCAAGGTAAACTGCAAGAATAAAAATATTCTCCAAAGGAAAATAATCGATTAAATATTGCGATTGTCTCCGAAAGAGATGAGACAGTACTTTGTTTCTCATACGCAGCAGAGATTAAAGACCTAATTTCTCTCGAAATCGGTAGAGATATGGCACCAAATAGCTCTATAACGAGAAGCAATTAAAAATGCACACGAAAGAGTGACGTCACAGCAAACATTAGCATTACGTCAGTGGTCAGAGCTGATGGTTTGTGTTGTCAACCCAAAAAGGACGATTCATTCGTTGTCTAACTCTAGTTTTAAAGCTCTGCGTCGCAGAACTCGGCACCATCTGTGTGTACTGTAGTGAGAGACTTCTTCAGCTCCCGCCAGCGGCGTGGATGAGGTCGGGTGGGACACTGGATCTGTACGTGTGAGGGAGCCGGCTCGGCCTGATGGGCCACTGAGGCGATTACGGCGCGCAGATCGGTTTCGCGTCCCCGTTGCCGGGAAACAGTCGCAGCGGGGCGCGCCTGATCCCCTAATCAGGGCCCGGCAGAGGCGCGACTCAAAGCCGACAAAGGGCGCTATTTGCGGACGGCTGTCCGCTCGGCGGAATCGGCACAGGGAAAATATTTAGCCTGCCCGCGGCTCTTCTGGGAGGTGGGAGGTGTTTGCAGGAAGCGGGCATTATCCGGGCCCAGCACAAGCGCCTGTGAAATCGAGAACTGCCGCGCCGGAGAAGGAGGGGGAGGGGGGGGGGGGGGGGGGGGAGGCGCGTGCCGGCGCATAGGCGAGCGAGATCCACGCCCTGACCTCGCGCGGTCAAAGGCACCCACCAGCTGCCGCGCCGAATGGCCTGGTTTGTGGAAAACATCTCGCACTGCCCTGTGATAGCCCGCAGACGATACTTAACCACTTGCGCTTTAAAAATTTATGAGGGGTGATCAGTGTTGTACAGTTACCCTGTACATGTAAAGTAAATCATCGATTATGTACTGTTTACACATAAATTGATACATTTTCCCATACACTGACATTCAAACTTTTTGTCTGGGACATAAAGCCCCGGGAATTAAATTAGAAATCTTTGTATCTATCACTGAAACATAAGGTTATAAGGACTTCAGCTGTTCAATATACAGGGTGTTACAAACTTTCAGGAAACATTACTCACACACAGAGAAAGAAAATACACTCCTGGAAATTGAAATAAGAACACCGTGAATTCATTGTCCCAGGAAGGGGAAACTTTATTGACACATTCCTGGGGTCAGATACATCACATGATCACACTGACAGAACCACAGGCACATAGACACAGGCAACAGAGCATGCACAATGTCGGCACTAGTACAGTGTATATCCACCTTTCGCAGCAATGCAGGCTGCTATTCTCCCATGGAGACGATCGTAGAGATGCTGGATGTAGTCCTGTGGAACGGCTTGCCATGCCATTTCCACCTGGCGCCTCAGTTGGACCAGCGTTCGTGCTGGACGTGCAGACCGCGTGAGACGACGCTTCATCCAGTCCCAAACATGCTCAATGGGGGGCAGATCCGGAGATCTTGCTGGCCAGGATAGTTGACTTACACCTTCTAGAGCACGTTGGATGACACGGGATACATGCGGACGTAAATTGTCCTGTTGGAACAGCAAGTTCCCTTGCCGGTCTAGGAATGGTAGAACGATGGGTTCGATGACGGTTTGGATGTACCGTGCACTATTCAGTGTCCCCTCGACGATCACCAGAGGTGTACGGCCAGTATAGGAGATCGCTCCCCACACCATGATGCCGGGTGTTGGCCCTGTGTGCCTCAGTCGTATGCAGTCCTGATTGTGGCGCTCACCTGCACGGCGCCAAACACGCATACGACCATCATTGGCACCAAGGCAGAAGCGACTCTCATCGCTGAAGACGACAAGTCTCCATTCGTCCCTCCATTCACGCCTGTCGCGACACCACTGGAGGCGGGCTGCACGATGTTGGGGCGTGAGCGGAAGACGGCCTAACGGTGTGCAGGACCGTAGCCCAGCTTCATGGAGACGGTTGCGAATGGTCCTCGCCGATACCCCAGGAGCAACAGTGTCCCTAATTTGCTGGGAAGTGGCGGTGCGGTCCCCTACGGCACTGCACAGGATCCTACGGTCTTGGCGTGCATCCGTGCGTCGCTGCGGTCCGGTCCCAGGTCGACGGGCACGTGCACCTTCCGCCGACCACTGGCGACAACATCGATGTACTGTGGAGACCTCACGCCCCACGTGTTGAGCAATTCAGCGGTACGTCCACCCGGCCTCCCGCATGCCCACTATACGCCCTCGCTCAAAGTCCGTCAACTGCACATACGGTTCACATCCACGCTGTCGCGGCATGCTACCAGTGTTACAGACTGCGATGGAGCTCCGTATGCCACGGCAAACTGGCTGACACTGACGGCGGCGGTGCACAAATGCTGCGCAGCTAGCGCCATTCGACGGCCAAAACCGCGGTTCCTGGTGTGTCCGCTGTGCCGTGCGTGTGATCATTGCTTGTACAGCCCCCTCGCAGTGTCCGGAGCAAGTATGGTGGGTCTGACACACCGGTGTCAATGTATTCTTTTTTCCATTTCCAGGAGTGTATGTTATGTGGATATGTGTCCGGAAACGCTTACTTTCCATGTTAGAGCTCATTTTATTGCTTTTCTTCAAATCACATTAACCATGCAATGGAAACACACGGCATCAGAACGTACCAGCGTGACTTCAAACGCTTTGTTACAGGAAATGTTCAAAATGTCCTCCGTTAGCGAGGATACATGCATCCACCCTCTATCGCATGGAATCCCTGATGCGCTGATGCAGCCCTGGAGATTGGCGTATTGTATCACAGCCGTCCTCAATACGAGCACGAAGAGTCTCTACATTTGGTACCGGGGTTGCGTAGACAAGAGCTTTCAAATGCGCCCATAAATGAAAGTCAAGAGGGTTGAGGTGAGGAGAGCGTGGAGGCCACGGAATTGGTCCGCATCTGCCAATCCATCGGTCACCGAATCTGTTGTTGAGAAGCGTACGAACACTTCCACTGAAATGTGCAGGAGCTCCATCGTGCATGAACCACATGTCGTGTCGTACTTGTAAAGGCACATGTTCTAGCAGCACAGGTAGAGTATCCCGTATGAAATCGTGATAACGTGCTCCATTGAACGTAGGTGGAAGAACATGGGGCCCAATCAAGACGTCACCAACAATGTCTGCCCAAACGTTCACAGAAAATCTGTGTTGATGACGTGATTGCACAATTGCGTGCGGATTCTCGTCAGCCCACACATGTTGATTGTGAAAATTTACAATTTGATCACGTTGGAATGAAGCCTCATCCGTAGAGATAACATTTGCACTGAAATGAGGATTGACACATTGTTGGATGAACCATTCGCAGAAGTGTACCCGTGGAGGCCAATCAGCTGCTGATAGTGCCTGCACACGCTGTACATGGTACGGAAACAACTGGTTCTCCCGTAGCATTTTCCATACAGTGACGTGGTTAACGTTACCTTGTACAGCAGCAACTTCTCTGACGCTGACATTAGGGTTATCGTCAACTGCACGAAGAATTACCTCGTCCATTGCAGGTGTCCTCGTCGTTCTAGGTCTTCCCCAGTCGCGAGTCATAGGCTGGAATGTTCCGTGCTCCCTAAGACGCCGATCAATTGCTTCGAAACGCTATTGCCCCGTGCTAATCCATACATCAAATGGGCGTCTGCCAACTCCGCATTTGTAAACATTGCACTGACTGCAAAACCACGTTCGTGATGAACACTAACCTGATTTGCTTGACGCTAGTACTGTAGAGCAATGAGTCGCATGTCAACACAAGCACCGAAGTCAACATTACCTTCCTTCAATTGGGCCAACTGGCGGTGAATCGAGGAAGTACAGTACATACTGACGAAACTAAACTGAGCTCCAACATGGAAATTAAGCGTTTCCGGACACATGTCCACATAACATCTTTTCTTTATTTGTGTGTGAGGAATGTTTACTGAAAGTTTAGCCGCACCTTTTTGTGACACCCTGTATAACGAAAATTGAATCACTTGCAACCGTCTCGCCGCCGGCCGTTGTGGCCCAGCGGTTCTAGGCGCTACAGTCTAGAACCGCGGGACTGCTACAGTCGCAGTTTCCAATCCTGCCTCGGGCATGGATGTGTGTGATGTCCTTAGTTTAGTTATGTTTAAGTACTACTAAGTTCTATGGCACTGATGACCTCAGATGTTAAGTCCCATAGTGCTCAGAGCCATTTTGAACCTATGGGACCAAGCTGTTGAGGCCTACGCACTATCTAATCTAACGTAAACTAACTTACGCTAAGGACAACACGTACAACCATCGCAGAGGGAGGACTCGAACCTCCGACGGGGGAGCCCCGCGAACCGTGGCAAGGCGCCCCAGGCCGCACCTCTACCCGGCGCGGCCAAGTAGGAAATATTTCCTATCCCGGTTCTGTATAAGGTTTTGCTTGATTGTAAGGTAAATGTTGTTACATATATACAGGGTGTTACATAACTTGGAGGGTTTGTAGGGGGTGTGTTAAGGAAGAAATCGAGAACAGAGTCCCGTGTCCCCAAACGTCATCCAACTACGCTACAGAGCGCCGAAGCCGCTAGGCCAACTTTCCGGCAGCAAACGTGACTTCGTACACGGACGTACCGTAGGCGGAACGTCTCGCAATGCTGTTTGTTGTCCAGTGATCGCGACTGAGTGGCACGATCGCCAGTGGAGAAATGGAGCTGCATAGCAGGTCTTGTCTTCTATGAATGCGATGCTCTCTTTCTTCTGTGAATGGGAGTTTCGGACACAGGTTTCCACCTGCCGTTTATTTTTCTCCATGATTTCCAAGGTTTTTTGGTACGCAGAAGAAAAAAAACTGCCGATGGTGTCTGAAACCGTCATCCACGGAGACAACGGAGAATCGTGTTCATAGGAGAAGGCCTCTCTATGCAGCAGCTAGCTCCGTCTTCTACACTGACGATCGTGGCAATCACTCACGATCACTGAATAACAACAAACATCACTGCAAGACGTTGCGCCTACGGTCCGTCAGTGTACAAGCCACGTTTGCCGCCGAAGGGGTGGCCTGGCGGCAGGCGCCGGCGGCTATAACTTCGACGCTCTGTAGCCTCGTTGGATGACGTTTCCGGTCACAGGTTCCTGCCCCGATTAGCTTATGAAGACATCCATTGTCGATAACCTTTTGTAACACTCCAAGTACAAGGAGTCCCTCCTAAGAGTCTTCAGGAGCATTTTCTCTGCTCTTTCGACAGATATCTGCAATGTCGTATTTGCAGTGTGTAGTTGGAGTCCTCCTATACACATCCTATTCGTCTAGTCTTTCATGGGACGTCCAATTACGGCTGAAAGCATCTCTTTCTTTAGCATTGTAATGTTGTTGCCTTAATTTTCTATGAAAGCGGTGCTGATATTCATGACCATAAAAGTGGGATAAAAGCTGTGAGCTGTCTGGGGAGGTTAACCTTGCATTACTGAGGAACTGTTTCACCAGGTATCCAGTGTAGCTTACCAAATTCCAAACCAGACTAACATTAATTATAATCTTTTAATCGTCATACGACAACCGGTGATATATATAAGAGAATTTAAATAAAAAGAAATAAATCGGTTTATATTTGGAAATTTATTTTAAGATTGATCATTGAAATTTGAGCATATTAAACTTGATTCATAGCTAAACTGGTGTCTTATTTAGGATTGTGAAAATGTGAGTTTGTAATCTTACGGAACACATCAAATAGGGAGCCAAGATTGGGAGACTACATACAACACTGCATTCATAAAATAACACACGAAGAACGTTGAAACATATGCAAGAGGAAATTAACCACAACCAACGGATTCAATTTTCACCCAAAGAAGTAACGTTCGTAGCGCAATCCTGTCCGTCATGTAATTACCACACACTGGTATACTAAATTCATTTTAACTCTCTGTGAAATCTTCCCGAAAAGAATAGCTGAGAGCTACTTTGATGCTTACACCACATGCTTCACGTGGTCAACTTGGTTTACACAAAGAGTGTAACTACACAATAATTTTGATAAATAAAATAAATTGAATCGAAAAGCAATTTACAAAAGAAAAACCTCGAACTGGTTACTATCGTCTTACTATTAACCTAATGGGTGAAACAATTGTATAAGTACGTGGTACTGGTCCCACAAAGTACACCCCACGTGGGTTGAACATAAAGAAAAGTTGCTATATAGAAAAATATTGTCAAGACGAGACGTTATAATCTCACGCACATGCGCATTTAAGATTGATGATCTTAGTTAGAGTTTCTGATCAACACGTGGTTCCACTTTACTCACAAAGTAGTGACAAAGCAACTACCGGAAGATATTCTGAACTGTACACTCGAATCACACTGCGTTGCAATTTAAGATAACATTAGATATTTTAGAGCTAAACCTGAAATAAAGGTGATTAAATTTTCAGTTAGGCTGAACTTAAGAAATCCATTGTCCTGTGGACTTACCTGACACGCGCTTAGCCGGAGATCTTACCACTTCAGACGCTCGCCACGGACAGACTGACCTGGCCCACTACCGAGCGTACTTCACAAATACAAACGGAAGTGACCAGAGAGACAGCTTCCTATGCCAACATGACAAGAGACGGCCAGGAATATACTAAGAATGGAAACCTCTTTGCTTTTAGAAAGCGTAGCTACCTGTTCCGACGTTGGTCCTACTGTTCTCTAGCAGACAGGCTTGCCTGCTACCATCCAGCATGCAACTAGAAATACATTTGCCCATTCATCCTCTCACACAGAAGGGAAGGGGGATGACAGTATCTTATCATATACAGTATATAAAAGAAAGCGGATGTAGGTTCCGTATGAGACTGTGTGACATGAATTACATATAAACTGTGTTTTAATGTGTAGTAGTGTGACAGATCGTTCTTGTTTGTGTGTAAAAGTAACACGTTTCACTGCTCAGTCTCCTCCCAGATAGTCAGAAAGACCACAGTAAATTTAGAAGAGGAATTTATGTCGTAAATGACAACAGATTTAAGAAATTAACATGAAAGGAATCCAACAGAGGCCTTTCAGCATTACAAACAAAATTATTTTTAAAGAGGGATTTTACGTAACCTTTCGATAGACTTTCCCCACGTTCGTCTAGTGCGATATTCGTTTTGCCAACATGCTGTAACAGAAGCAGTAAAACTCGGAGAGTAACCCACCCCCCAACGGCGACTCAGCACCGCTGCTACGGTGTGGTAGCAGCCAACGCAGGCCGGAGCAGTGATATTGCTACTGCAGTACTGGTTACTCTTTGTGCGTCACTGTACCTGTTAATAAATATCGATAAAACGAATGTCGAACTAGACAAATCTGGGCCCGCTCTATCCGATGGGTATATAAAACTCCATTTTAAAAATAATTTTGTTTATAATTGGAAACAAACCATCACTTTCCGTCTACACTGGGTGTCTCTGGGAGACGGGGTGAGCACTAATCGTTTAGGCTGACACATTGGAAACACTAGAGCACAAATATCTGCAGAAACACCCGGGAAAATGCATCTGACGACTCTTAGAAGACCCGATAATGCAAAACTGATTTTATATGTTATGCATTAACGGGAATTTAAGGCCTACAACAGGCGAACAAAAGAAATATCCGCATTACGGAGGGGCAACAACACCACTATATAAATAATTATAAAAGAACACATTACAAAAAACACAATAAGGAGATCGGCCAGTCACAAGAGAGTAGATACTTACCGCAAATGGTATTCCATCATTGCTGCCCTTTAGTTTCCTGTTTCGCCGTTGTAGGCTCCACTTCTTTAAGAACCGTCAATACTCGGTCCTTCCATTGCGTCCTTGGTCGTCCCCTCGGGAGTTTTCCATCACGTTGAGAGTGTAGGCCTCGGTATGCCTTGGATCTGTCAGCTCGAAGAATGTGGCTAAATCACTCTAGCCTCTTGTGCCCTAATATTCGGCTAATGTGTGGCTTTCGAAACCGCTGGTACAAGTCTTCTTTCGTTCTTACCTTCAGCGGTATTGTAGACTGATCCATAAATCTTTCGAAGTCCCTTCCTCTCGACGGCACATTTTCGCAAACATATAAAAGTCCCGGCTGTACTAATGTCACGTACAGCTGCACCTTACTCTTCTGTGGTATAAGTTGTGACTTGAATAAACTAGTCAGACTAAAGAAAATGCGACAGGCGTTTCGTTGATGCATTTGTTTTATCAGTTCACTTTCATTGGTCAGTATGGAATCCAGGTACTCGAATTCTTGAATTTTCTCAATGGCACGCCCGACAAAACAATGAAAGGAAGTAAAGCTCGATAACGCGATAAACCGAAGTATTTCCATTTATCCTCAGCAAATGTCAGGATTGTGGCTGCTCCCACCATCTTAATTTCTCCCATTCGATCAGTTTCAGGACTTACTTTTTCCAAGGGAAAATGGCGCCAATGGATCTCCTTGTCCCAATCCAGTTCGAATACTGTAGCGCTAATGGATCTGCTTCTCCCAATCCAATTCGAATACTGAATAGTGGCGACAGTTGGTTGCCGAATCGAACTTGACAAGTTGATTGAAAGTAAGAAGCTGCCATTAGTTTGATGTCTTTCGATAGGATGTGAAATTCCTCTAGCATTTTAGATAACATGGAACGGTCAACGTTGCCGAAAGGTTGTCGAAAATCACTGAAGACAAGGTGTAATTGCCGATCGAACTCTTAAAACGATGAATAAGCAGTCAAGAGTCGACTGTCAAGGGACGAAGTTATGTTGATATTGGTCCACAACTCCTCCAGCCAATTGTTTCATTTTCATGCAGTTTAGCAGCAGCGTTGTAAAGACTTTATAAACAGTTTGAAGTAACGAAATTCCTCGGTAGTTTAATACTGTGTAGTATCAGCTTTCTTGAATATGGGGCATATAATTGTTGCCTTCCATTCTTCAGAAAATATTTCTGCTATCCAAATGGTAGGTATTAACAGCTTCAAAGCACCCATCAACATTTCACTTCCAAGGCGGTGCATTTCAGCTTTGAGAACCTTTCGTCCTGGAGCCTTGTTGTTCTTGAGGGTCTTTAGTGCATCACTGATATCTCCATCTGATGGTTCAAGCACTTCAACTCTCTCAAACCGGACCTCCATCTGTGTTGTCACCGCCGTTGGAATGCAGTGATTCAGTAAGGTCGCAAAATGTTTTAAATTGATTTGCCAGCTCTAATGGTGGACCACTTCACCTGTCTCGTTCGTTAGAACCAATGTTGTCGGTAGATACCTCTGGCATATCTTGAGGCTCAGAAGAAGGAGCGTGACGACTTTGATTTCTCGTCTGCTGTTAAAAAATTTTATGATGATCTCGTCTGCTGTTAATAAATTTTATGATGTTCTCGTTTCTTTTTCCTTGTGATCTGATCTGTGTTACGCCTCACCCGTTTGTAGGTTTGCAACTCTGGAGGAAAAGACGAATACTGAGGTGCGTATGGAAGGACAGAAGTATGTTTCAAGTGTAGCGAGCTGGTCTGAATATACAGTTCCATTTGCTATTCCGTTGGTTTTTTGTAGAAAAGGCCACTGCAGTGGTTAACTTATGTTTCCCCTTCATGTGTTTCATCCGGGATTCTTGGGCGGTAGAGCCGCTAGCTCGGAGAACAATATTTTGATCAACGGTATGGACTGCGTGAAATTTCTTAAAAATGGAAGAAACGAGTTACATCTATTGATGTGAACGGATTGTTTGTTATATGACTGCTTGATAGCGAGAAATCCTTACGATATACTTTTTGAACACAGGACTGAACGGAAAGTGATTTTGATGAAAATACAAGTCCAAGAGACTGCCACTGAAAAGTGTTAATTAAATCGTTAAAAACTCATATGACGAGATATAGGGGTATCGAGGCCATGAGCGATGATGGTGAAGATGTAGGAAAGGGAATATGTTGCGGGGGTGGGGTGGGGTGGGGAGGGGGGTGGTGGGTGGAGGCTCTAAAGCAGAGATGGAGATGGAGAAATTGCGCCCTTCTTGGTGAAGGACGCACAGCTAATGTTATCTACAAAGTAAACCTGAAAATTTTTAATCAGAGAACTTATGGTTTTGGACCCAAGTCATGTGTGGTACACTGTGTGAGATTAAGTTCATTAAAAATCAGTAGAAGAACAGATTAAAGGGACATTTCTTGAAGGAAATCTTAGTCGGTTGAAAACTGCTGTCTTATCCATACAATTTTGCCTTTTAGAAACTAATCTTAGTAATATTAAAAACTGAAACTTTCAGATTTTTTAATATATCTATTTTACTTCATGTGCCGACGAAATAATCCACAAAAAGTAAATCTTAGTAATATAAATTCATTGAAGAACTTTGAAGTATTTTTGTTAAGGGAAACCAAAATGGGTAACGCCACTCTGTAAAGATAGCGTAGATCGTGCAGGAGAGGGAGAAAGAGAGAGATAGATAGAGAGAGAGAGAGAGAGAGAGAGAGAGAGAGAGAGAGAGAAAGAAAGAGAAACTCATCGTATCTTGCACAAACTTCCGTATTCTTGGTACACATGCTCAAGCATGCATACACCTGAACGCTTGCACAAGCAAGCACAATCGAAATCCGATCAAGCATCAAACTGCTTCTACAGTCCTGATGCTTGTGCAACTTTAACCTACACGCACTCGTGCATACTTCAACAAGCGCGCTTGCACAAGTGGCATGGTCGCTCGCGACAGCGGCGTGGATGCTGACAGACTGTGTGTGTCTTTTGGCAGCTACCTGTGCCGTACGTTGGTGGCTATGATGCTCAGAAACCAAGTCTCATCAAGTCCGTTATCGATATGTCTGCTCTGGCATCTCGAAGTAATGTCTCTACTATTAAGTCTCTCCAGCAAGTGTCTTTTCTTCTGTACCGAAGACAGGTCTCTTCCTCCTGGCCGGTGTGAAACGCACACGATTGCCCAACTCATGTTCCTTTAGGACCAATACAATCGTGTGGCAACATCTTCCTTAACTGCTATGTAACGCCCCAGTTCTCATGGCAGAAAGACCACACCTAACGCCAGGACAGTTCTTCCTAGAAGCCATTTTCCTGCTACGCAAATTGTGTGTCGTTCGTAAATTGTCGACCACCGGTGTCCAGCGGACGTGTCCAGCGGGCGTGTCCACCTGTCACTTCTGCATTTATATCTCTGAATTTCTCATTTCGCTCCATCCTGGCTGTATGTGTTTGGGTCCACGAACTGTTTGGAGATACACATGAGTGAATGCCCGTGGCGTTCCTCAGTGTGTAGCTCCAAATGGTACAGGTGTTGGCCGGTCCCATTGTCAGGCGACTACTGTGTCTGGGTGGCGGGCCGAGCATCTTACACACTGACTTAATTGGTGTAAATTTTCAACAGCACCAGAATTTCTTGTGTTTAAATCTCAGTGGTCAGAAAATAAAATCCTACATCGTCTTTCCATGCCCCACACATTTAGCTATTTCCACTTCTCGTTCGTCTCAAAACGATTAAGTTCTACGTTTAACACGCTCATCAGTACCTCCCCTAACCTTGAGCATGTCTTACTATACGCGGGGAATTATCAAAAAAATATGCCTTTACCCACCCAATGATATAAAAGATTGAAGATTCTGACAACCTGAAAACAATGTGCATGTAAGTATAAAAAATATGCAATAGAGTAGCCGTTCTCTAACGTGTGGCAGATTTCTACACAAATAAATAAAAACTAGTCTAAAGAGATTCGCAATAGGAAAACAAAAATACTTCAATTTTCCGTGGTCAAATATAAATGCAGTTCACATTAAAATTAAAATTAAAATGTACTTATGTGTTGGCGACATATTGGCCCGAGACTATTATACAGATGCAGAAAACAAACAGAAATTCAGTAATGCATATAAATTCAAATAAAGTAACGTACGCATTCACTCTCATCGGTAAACATTAGTAACGTGGATATTACAGTCTTTCCGCTGGCTCAAATGGCTCTGAGCACTATGGGACTTAACATCTGAGGTCATCAGTCCCCTAGAACGTAAAACTACTTAAACCTAACTAATCTAAGGACAGCACACACATCCATGCCCGAGGCAGGATTCGAACATGCGACCGTAGCGGTCGCAAGGTTCCAGACTGAAGCGCCTAGAACCCTCGGCCACAAAACCGGCACTTTCCGCTGTTTTCAGCTTATAAAAAGCTTCTTCACCCACAATACCTTTGCATTGTTTTTAGCTATTCACCTGACAATATTGGCTGTCATAAAGACTTGCAATTTTCACTGTTTGTGGAAGTTATTTTCCCTCATATGTTTCGGTAATTTTTGACTAACTGACGTTATTCAACCGTAACTTCCACAAAGCAAAACGTACCACATTCACAGCTCTGTATCCTTCCTATATGATGTTAATTTTCCTTTAACAACGAAAAACAGACCTTATACTGAGAAAAAATCCCTGATATTAATTTCAGTGAAGGTTCCACTTGTCTCATGCCCTCTAATCGCAGATACAAAACGTCTAAACAGCACGTCTCATTTTGCAGATGGAATAATCTTAAAGTTTTTTTCTCTGTGCATCAGCTACACTCCTGGAAATTGAAATAAGAACACCGTGAATTCATTGTCCCAGGAAGGGGAACTTTATTGACACATTCCTGGGGTCAGATACATCACATGATCACACTGACAGAACCACAGGCACATAGACACAGGCAATAGAGCATGCACAATGTCGGCACTAGTACAGTATATCCACCTCTCGCAGCAATGCAGGCTGTTACTCTCCCATGGAGACGATCGTAGAGATGCTGGATGTAGTCCTGTGGAACGGCTTGCCATGCCATTTCCACCTGGCGCCTCAGTTGGACCAGCGTTCGTGCTGGACGTGCAGACCGCGTGAGACGACGCTTCATCCAGTCCCAAACATGCTCAATGGGGGACAGATCCGGAGATCTTGCTGGCCAGGGTAGTTGACTTACACCTTCTAGAGCACGTTGGGTGGCACGGGATACATGCGGACGTGCATTGTCCTGTTGGAACAGCAAGTTCCCTTGCCGGTCTAGGAATGGTAGAATGATGGGTTCGATGACGGTTTGGATGTACCGTGCACTATTCAGTGTCCCCTCGACGATCACCAGAGGTGTACGGCCAGTGTAGGAGATCGCTCCCCACACCATGATGCCGGGTGTTGGCCCTGTGTGCCTCGGTCGTATGCAGTCCTGATTGTGGCGCTCACCTGCACGGCGCCAAACACGCATACTACCATCATTGGCACCAAGACAGAAGCGACTCTCATCGCTGAAGACGACACGTCTCCATTCGTCCCTACATTCACGCCTGTCGCGACACCACTGGAGGCGGGCTGCACGATGTTGGGGCGTGAGCGGAAGACGGCCTAACGGTGTGCGGGACCGTAGCCCAGCTTCATGGAGACGGTTGCGAATGGTCCTCGCCGATACCCCAGGAGCAACAGTGTCCCTAATTTGCTGGGAAGTGGCGGTGCGGTCCCCTACGGCACTGCGTAGGATCCTACGGTCTTGGCGTGCATCCGTGCGTAAAGACTGCGATGGAGCTCCGTATGCCACGGCAAACTGGCTGACACTGACGGCGGCGGTGCACAAATGCTGCACAGCTAGCGCCATTCGACGGCCAACACCGCGGTTCCTGGTGTGTCCGCTGTGCCGTGCGTGTGATCATTGCTTGTACAGCCCTCTCGCAGTGTCCGGAGCAAGTATGGTGGGTCTGACACACCGGTGTCAATGTGTTCTTTTTTCCATTTCCAGGAGTGTATTTCATGGTTTTTATGAACATCATCTCTCTTTCTGAACATTTTCATCGGATCGAATCCTTGCTCTTCGCGTGTATTCATAAGCGTTATCCAGAATCTGTTCACGAGCCTTTGCAATTCGCTCTGTGAGGTGTCCACAAACTTTCGCTTGCACAATCGGTGTTATTTTAACACCCTTGAAATTAGTTTATTTGTCTATATTCTCCACTCTTTCAAAGCTACTATAGCTCTCAAGAATGGAGTATTCTTCCTAATTCAGACTGCTCCAATTACTCACATACATTTACGCGGCTCCTCTCTTACTTTTGCTTTGGTGCATATTCCAGAACTCTTGTGCCTTAGGTCATTCTAAATCCTGCTCTGGGCCGGTCGGTGTGGCCGAGCGGTTCTAGGCGCTTCAGTGCGGTACCGCGTGAATGCTTCGGTCGCAGGATCGAATCCTGCCTCGGGCACGGATGTGTGTGATGTCCTTAGGTTAGTTAGGTTTAAGTAGTTCTAAGTTCTAGGGGACTGATGACCTCAGCTGTTAAGTCCCATAGTGCTCAGAGCCATTTGAGCCATTTTTGCTGCTCTGGTGCATAAACACAATACCTGTCGGTGTATCAACAATTTTTATGAGTAACTTATTACTTAATCAAAATATCCACGGGTGTACTGCCGGTCTACAGTGTCCAACGGGCACAATACTTCGGAACATGCCGGTACGGAGATCCGTACGCTATGCCTGCTCAGGGGGAACAGTTCCCCCTGAGCATGCATAGCGTACGGATCTCCGTACCGGCATGTTCACAGGAGCTCAGTCCGTCAGTTCACCTGATGATGGCGACATGTATAATCGCCGAAGGATTGTGCCCGTTGGACACTGTAGACCGGCAGTACACCCGTGGATATTTTGATTATCAAATACGCTGGGAGAAATTCAATAATCACAACTTATTACTTCTTTCTCGTGACTTTCATTCATCTCAACAGCCCACTTCAATAAACTGTCTCCTTTTCCACAGCTACGAGGGTCGTTCAATAAGTAATGCCCCACTTTTCTTTCTCAGAACTTACATATTGTTAACAGTTAGAATTTGGTGACAATAATCATCAACGTGTCCTGTCCATGTCCTATTTTTCTACGTAGTCTCCATCACGTTCCATGGCCGTACGCCAACGTTGTGGAAGAGCGTGTGCTCCCTGTTGGTAAAAGCTCTTGTCCTGTAGGCGTAGCCATGTTTTCACTGCATGACTGACTCTTTCGTCATCTTCAAAGTGTGTTCCCCGTAGAGAATCTTTAACCTCCAACAGTTCAGATGAAATGGTCTTTCTTTGAACCCTGTGGCCTGTTGTGAGCATTCGTGGAACCCATCAGGGGCATCTCTTTGAATATCTGAGAGTCTCATTACAGGCGCACTTCCGATGCTGACCGGCAACTTTAGAGCCAATTGTCGAGTTGTGATGCGCCGGTCGGCACGAATAATGGCATCCTCACGATTCAGCATGTCTGTAGCAGTGGCTGTGACAGGATGTCCCGAGCTTACCTGATCATGGAGCTCTGTTTCTGCGTTCCCTGAGGCTGTAACTTTGTCTACCCATTACCCAACTGTACTTCTATCAATTACAGATCATCATACAGTGCACACAAATGTTTATGGATATTCGCCACAGTTTTGTTTCTGCACACAAGAATTCAATAACAGCACGCTGCTTGTAACGTGAGTCGTATGTAGACGCCATTTTGATCCTGTACTACGGTTCTGTCAGAACGGTTCGAAACTTGACAGGCGCAGAGAAGAAACATCAAATGAGAAGCAACAACAATTACGTTTATCTACGTATATTAACGGCTTTTCAAAAATTGTGTGACATTACCTATCGAACGACCCTTGTATACCCCCTAGCATCATTTGCTCCATCACCTCGAATACTTCATCAACAAATTAACTACCTATAACAATACGCCACTCGGGATGGTTCATTACCGTAAAAATCTCACATTATACCCGCTTTCCTTATTCCTGGAATTAATCATATAAGTTCCAAAGCTAACAACGTAACTTCACAACTTTTCTTATATTTGTAAATAGACTGTAGGTGTTACTATTTTTCTAAATTATCATGAATTTTGCTTTCATACATTATCGCCACCAGTCATAAGGTATATTGCTGACTACCACACATAGGTCACTTCTCACTTCAGATATACTGAAAAATGCATTCCTGTAGGCTACTTACAATGACTCGGAAACTTCATATATAAACTGATTTTCACTTTTAAATCCTGCCACCAGTGCTACCTTATCGCTGTTTATCTAGCATTTTCCACACCTCTGAATACTTTGTATCATACAAAATAATACCAGTTATGTTCATTCAGTCATCAGTCTCAACGTTAATATTGACCCATCAGCCTTTAGTCAGATCCAGAGACAGACTGTTGGCTTTTTGACATTGTCTTCGTGGGACTTCTTCTTTGGTGTCGAACAGCTCGTTTTTGCGTTCGAACCTATCGTGTCCCCTGACATGAACAAATTTAAATGGAACACTGCAGTTTCTGGGGTGGTTTCATCCCCGATTTTCTTTTTTCTTGAGGCCTTATAATTCTACTTTCGTCCTCATCGGCAGTCCATACGTTGCGAGGAACGTACTTTGCGACTTCGTGACAGCAAGTATACTTCGTAATTTTCTGAACACGCGACCTCGTACTATAACTCCAATCATGTCAGACATCTTACTAGTGCCAGTTACTGGTGGGCTAGGATTTATGCATACTGTAGATCTGCTTAGTTTACAACCTCGCACTGCTCCACAACTGTTTCCTGCAGTGTTATATCTGTATCCTCATTTTGCACAACATTTGAGCAGATGTCTCGTCAATTTCACCTGCACCGTCTGTGATTCCTTCTCTGATGCATCTCCTTCCAGGATGATCTCTCTCTTAGCATTCTGCTGTAATCTCTCTCTACATACGACAATCCAGCCGATAGGCCAATTCATGCTCTTTTTATTTTTTATTTTTACGCACCATTACAGGCATGCCGTTCTCTGTTAAGTAACATGCAACAGTGATCACTCTGCTACACATCGTCGCACCGCCCATGTGACTAATTGTCTTCCTGCAAAAATGTTAATTTCCTGGCTCAAAGTTCATGGCGTGGCTGTACGAAGCTGCTTGGCCGGGCGGGTACATCTACATTTGCGAGGTGCCGGGATGGAGAAAAGTTCGTAATTCTAACTAATCTAAGGACATCACACAACACCCAGTCATCACGAGGCAGAGAATATCCCTGACCCCGCCGGGAATCAAACCCGGAAACCCGGGCGTGGAAAGCGAGAACGCTACCGCACGACCACGAACTGCGGACCGGCGAAAACATAAAAGAAACGCAAAAGGATTATCACACATTAATTCAGACGGATTTTGCATGAGAACGAGACATGCACTTGACCCCCTCCTTATCTACTAGCTATTTAATGATGAGCACAACGGTAACGGAAGGAAATGATGGTGGACCCTGCTAATTGGTAAAATAAGGAGTGCACACTCACAATAATTTAATAAAAATCGTAATCTACTCAAAAAAGAAGAGAACGTTATCATAATAAACAGCAGGAAATGGGATTCTGCCTATATCTACGAAATGATATGCGGATTAAATATCGCAGTGAGATTTATTGCACATCAAAACATAAATGCACTTTCGCTACTTAAGAAAGCCTTCATGAAAACGTTGATCATAGGGAACTGAAATATTGCGGAAACGTTTGTAAGGACATGCAGAAGAGAAATAACGAATAACCCATTGAAAGAAATCCATTTTAATTTTTACGTGTGAGGGTTCAAATCTGGTGATCTTAGTGGTTCTGCAGTTTGGAATGATCGGACAATGATTCGGTTTTCTCCAAATCTGTTACGAAGTAACCGAGTTCCCTCACGAGCAATGTGACATTGAACTCTGCCGTGCATCACAATAGCTGAGTCCAAAACCCCTCTTCCCCGCAGAGGAGGTATCACATATTGGAGAAGCAGATAACAGTGACGTGGGCCGTTCACGCGGCATCTCCATGGTCCTTGGGGACCGAGTTTCTCGAACAAAATGGAGCAATCAAAAATTGTGGCGTGAAGCCATACCATACAGTGACGTAGTCACTATGCAGGAAATCTTCACGAACATTTGTTGGAATGATGACCCCCAAATGTGACAATTACGAGTGTTCACAGCTCCAATGAGTGTTAAATGCGATCCATCATTCAAAAAAGAAAAATTCCAAGGCCATTTGTGGTCAAAGTATGTTCGAATATCTATGTCATGTGTTAAACTTTGATTCTTAATTTTAAGTTTGTACGGGTACCATTCCACAATTGTTCGTGTCGCTATTCGAGCGGGACGTTTACCCAGTCTTTCGTCGTTTCCTTTTCACTTTTCGAACGCTGGACGGGGAATGCTCAGCTGTTGTCACACGGCTCGTCCAATGCTTGAAGATTGCGCATTGCGTCCAACATTCTCAGCTATGTTGTAAGTAGGCTGTTTAAGTTTTTATGTTGGTAACGCCACGTAGTGCTCTGTACGAAAACCACTGGCTTTCCTGTGTACAGTCTGTGGCTGGTTGGCATTGTTGGAATATTTGCTATTGTAGTGTTGGGCAGTTGGATGTGAACAGCGCGTAGCGTTACGCAGTTGGAGGTGAGCCGCCAGCAGTGGTGGATTTGGGAAGAGAGATGGCAGAGTTTTGAGTGCGGACGATGTGGACGTGTGTCCGAAAGAAAAACGAAATTTGTAAGACTGGATGTCATAAAGAGATATATATCAGTTCATTACATATATATATATATATATATATATATATATATATATATACCCCTTTTTTTTTGCTAACTATGTTAGTTAGTGCCTTCAGTAGTTAGAATCTTTTATTTAGCTGGCAGTATTGGCGCACGCTGTACTGCAGTAGTTTCAGTAACGAAAATTTTTGTGAGGTAAGTGATTTATGAAAGGTATTGGTTATTGTTAGTCACGGCCATTCTTTTGTAGGACTTAATGAAAGTCAGATTGCGCTGCGCTAAAAAAAAATATTGTGTGTCAGTTTGCCGGCCGCTGGTGGCCGAGCGGTTTTAGGCGCTACAGTCTGGAACCGCGCGACCGCTACGGTCGCAGGTTCGAATCCTGCCTCGGGCATGGATGTGTGTGTTGTCCTTAGGTTAGTTAGGTTTAAGTAGTTCTAAGTTCTAGGGGACTGATGACCTCAGATATTAAGTCCCATAGTGCTCAGAGCCATTTGGACCATTTTTTGTGTGTCAGTTTACTGTTGATCAGAATAAGTGAAGAGTGAAATGTCTGAGTACGTTCAGTTTTGCTCAGCTGTTTGAAAATCAAATAACGTAGAGATTTTCCAGCACTCTCAATCATAAATTTTTCTAAGGGGACGTTGCAATGTTAGCAGTAACTTCTTCAACAATTTCTGACACAATTCGCAGTTGACCTCTTTCAGGAACAAACCGAATCATTGGCCGATCATTCTAAACTACACAATCAATAAAATCACCAGATTTCAATCCTCTCTAGTGGAAACTAAAGTTTATCGCAAAGGTTTATTCTTTATTTCTCTCCTGCATGTCCTTAAAAATGTTTCAACGAAGTCTCGTTGTACTACGATCACTCATTTTTCATGGCGGACACCTCGCGTAGTGAATGTTTAATTATAGTTGCCACGTAGAAGGCGTTACTCCTACACTTCCTGTCAATTTACTTGTTTCTGCCTTCTTGATGGCGTTGAAATGTTAATGGCTTGCGGGGTAGATATAAATATATATCATTACTAATATTTTAACGGTGTGTAACGTAGGAAATACCATTAACGTTAGAGATATTCGTGTACAGAATAATCCATATCGACTCTCGTCTGGGGCTCTTGTCAGTTGCGGGGTGCCGTTGCTGCACCCAGTTGCGACGAGGCCATGTGCAGACGAGAACCAGTATCAGTTTGGTGGCCTTGGCCATGGGTGCCTTTCTTCTCTCTTGCGCCTCTTTTTGCGTCTGGCGAGTGCAACGTCCACGCAGCCGAAAATGCTTTTTTTCCCCTTGTTTGTGTAAAGCACGCCGTGCAGATGCATTCGATGGCAACGACCACGGAACAGGTTCCTGCGGGGAACAATTGGAATCTGATGGCTGTATCTACAGCAGCGGGTGCAGCTGCCGCGTCGCGCCTTCTAGAAGAGCGCGCTCTCCCGTCGTTGTCCACAAGGTGGGTGCTACCTGCGCATAACTGACTTTAAGCAGAGAATTGTTCTAGAGCGCACCAAAGACGCTACTGCAACGGATTATTGTTGTTTATGTGGTCTTCAGTCCGAAGTCTAGCTGCACCTTTCCATGCCACTCTGTCTTGTGGTCTTCTCCTCATCTCTGCGTAACTTCTGCTGCGTCCTACATCCATTTGAACCTGTTCACTGTACTCAAGCATTGGTCTCGCTATACAGCCTTTATCCTGCTTTTAATCAGCTTGAATCGTACCGCTCTTTTCTCCCCGTTCCCATTAAGTAACTCTGCAGTATTCATTCAACATACCTACATTTCAGTATCTTCTATTCTCTTCGAGTCTATACTACTACCTGTTCATGTTTCACACCTGTACACGGCTACACTCCGGACAAATACCTTCAGAAAAGACTACATAACACCTAAATTTGTATTCAGTATTGACCAATTTCTCCTTTCCAGACTCAATGTTCTTGGCATTATGAGTCTGCACTCTCATCATCATCAGTTTTCTGCTATATCAGCAGTTGCATTGGGCCTCCATGTCATGGTATCGTAATGGCGGTGTATCTGTGCTGCCCTCCATCACATCATCCAGAATCTGAAATCTCTTTCTCCCTCACCTCCTCTTTCCTTCCACATACCCTTTTATAAGCTTTATTACATCTAGAAATTGTCTCTTCACTTTTCACTCTATCCATCCAACTTATCCTTTCCATCCTCTCCATTGTCCACATTTGAAAAGTCTCCAGCCTTGCCACGTCTTTCTTCGTCAGTGTCCACGTTTCAGCATCACACAGGAGGGCACTATGTACAAAACATTTTATTAGCGTTTTTCTGAAATCTGTGTCCATATTGCTGCAGAAAATTTTCCTTTTCTTATAAAACGCCTCTTTCCTCATTGTTATTCTGGTTTTAATTTTTATGCTGCTCTTTCAAGATGTTTCTTTTCCGCTAACGAGGTATTTGGAGCTTTGCACATATTCGAATACTTTTCATTCTGAATTATCTTTATCTTTTTATTTCCTCCCAGTACCGATACTTTTGGTTTCTTTGTGTTTATTTTTAGTCTATAAATTTTTCCTGTAGCTTCAATGATATTGACTGTATCCTGTAATTCTTTTTGACCTTCTGCTAGGTGGACCATGCCGTCTGCAGACCTCAACCACCATATTCTTCTTCTTCAATTTTTACCCTCTTGTCATTTAGCGGACAGTTATCAGTTATGTTTTGCGAGTATAGACTGAAAAGGAGCAGGAGTGGGGCATCAGTCTCGTCTTACTCCTCTTCTAGTTCTGTCCAGTTGGTGCTTTCCTTTCTCATTTCCACTTATGCTTGTTTATTTAAATATGATGAGTTTATAACTCGTCTGGTTTTCCATCCTACTCTCTTTTCCCTCATTATAGTTGAAAGATTGACCCAAGCCCAACCCGCATTATTGAAGGCCTTTGCCAGTCTAACAAACACGTTCTCATGTCAGTAAACTTCTCTCTCAGTATTCGATAGAGTCCTGTACTTTATATTCTCTTTATTTCGGTCATAGCCAGTTATTTTGATGCAAAAAAAGTAACATCGTTTGCTACTTCTAGGGTCTGATTTCCTGATCTAATTATCTCAGCATCATTTCAACTAATTCGACTACATTCCAGTAACCTTCTTTTACGTTTATTGATGTCCACCTTGTAGCCACTTTTCAGGACACTATGCATTCCGTTCAATGGCTCTTGCAAATCTTTTGCCGTCTGAGATTGAAGAGTTATATTTTCGCCAACCATTACAGTTACAGTTTCTTCTCACTGAACTTCAATTTCCTTTCATAATTTATACATTTTCCATTATTTTGTGGAATAATGGCCTCATGTGAAAATGGCGGCCGTTATTTCATACAGATTTTTGACAAGACACAGCAGTAACCAGCTGCATATTTTTTTCTTACAAAAAAGTACCCTCACTGGGTTCGAATGTAAACATTCGTCTTCAGACGGATTACTTACCTTTATCAAAACAGATGGACGTTACTGGAACGTAGCGATCATTTCACGCCAACTCATCTTTAAACCAACGCCCATGTGTTTCCGTAGACGCATGTAAACCATCTGAAGATGACTTTGTAAATTCGATACTGGTAGGTTCTGAATGTCTACTGTCAACAATCTGTTTTACTTGGTTATCTTCTGTGCTTACTTAGTGTACAGACTGTATAACCCTAGTAAACGCTACCACTCCAATTCTGTAAAGTATGAACTCCCTTGTATAAAACGTCATATCTTCCGATCTATGTGTCGTACAACGATAAAAAGTTGCAGACAGTTGAGGAAACTGTACGCAGAATGTGTTATGAATTGAGTAATAGTAAATAGGCAATAAATTCAAAACATCATGGTTAGTTGATATGGGGGAGGGGACCAAATAGAGAGGTCATCGGTCTAATCAGATTAGGGAAGGAGGTCGACTGTGCGCCTTTGAAAGGAACCATTCCGGGTTCCCGGGTTCGATTCCCGTCGGGATCAGGGGTTTTCTCTGCCTCGTGATGACGGGGTGTTGTGTGATGTCCTTAGGTTAGTTAGGTTTAAGTAGTTCTAAGTTCTAGGGGACTGATGACCTCAGATGTTTAGTCCCATAGTGCTCAGAGCCATTTGAACCATTTGAACCAAAGGAACCATTCCGGCATTCGCCTAAAGCGATTTACAGAAATAATGGAAAACATAAAGCAGGATGGGGTTTGAACCGTCGTCCTCACGAATGCGATTCCAGTGTGCTAACCACTGCGCCACTCCCTAGGTAAAAACATCACTGCTGTTGTTGAAGTAGTACTGCATGAAAAGCGAAAATGTTGTAAGCGATAAACTTTTTTACTTTCAGTGTTTTGTTACTGGTGTCAGGAAGAAAATTTTTCGAAATTTTTTTGAAGTTTTGTGTAAAGTTTGTTGGAAGCCGGTAAGTGCTCTCATTCTTAAAAACTAGATGTAGGAGGTACTTCGGACAATTTTCGCGCCGCGAGTTACACTGCCTCAAAATACACACACAGTTATTAATTTTAATAGCTGAAGTTGCTGATGAGTCTTTTGAGCTGTATGGGAGTGGTCGTAGCAACGTTTTGGTTCCTGACGTTTCGTCCTGAGTCGCTATGGACACCTTCGGAGCTGCCCCTGGTGGCGGTGAGTCTCGCCGACGAAAGAGACGGACGTCGGATAGCGACATAGATACTGCTGATAACGTGTTAACTCGACCACTCGCTACCTACAGATTATTTATGCCGCTCTCCTACGTCCGATTTGTCAGTGATCAAGACTCACCGCCACCAGGGGCACCTCCGAAGATGTCCAGCGCAACTCAGGACCAAGCGTGAGGAACCGAAACGTTTCTTCGACCACAGCCATACAGTTCGAAAGACGCATCAGCAGCTAAGACATCCGATATTGAAAGCTTTCATTGTTTAATAGTTGACTTGTGGTTTTAAACATTTAATGTGAGATTGTAACTCCTAATAAGTTTATTATCACTGCGTTCTAAATTTGTAACTTCGGAAATTCCAAATCATATTTTTGGTACCACCGGAAGCCGTTAGACAGGAAACTTACAATTGGAATTGTGCACCATGCATAGACTTATTCGTTTATTAATATAGGTGGGGATGGGCTGCATCAGTGTGTCACACCCTTCTGAATTCCTGCCTCTTTGCTATTTACTCTAATAACTGCAGTCTGTTTTCTGTGCAACTTGAACGTAACTTCTGCGTCCCTGTGCATTGCCATGCTGCCTTCAGAATTTTTTACAATACACTCTAGTCATCAAGAACACCGGTATAAATAGGTATTTGTCTCTAGGTGACAGAGATTCGGAAAAAGACAAAAACGCTTTGAACGATAAAAGAATGAAACACGTCAATCAGTGTAATTGCTTATGCAGTGCGATTACTTACGATTGAGCTACTGACACGCACAAACCCTGCCTAAGATGTAGAATGAATTCAGAAAACAATTCAACAGCATTTTATTTTATAATCTCGTCCGTGACGAACAAAACCATCAGAGCAGACCGAGCTCTAAAAATCTGAACGAAGAATTTCAGCTCCAGTTACATTAGTTTTATGAAGGCCTACCTCGATTGACTTTCCATGTCTCGCACTCATGTATTGCAAAGGAAGAACGGAGAAAGATTGTTTTCAGACACTGAGAGCGAGTTCTGTGAAGGGTGAGGAAGAAAATGGCAGGAAATGTATCGCATTCTGTTCAAAGGAACCACCGAGACATGTGCGATTTACGGAAACCACAGAGAACGGAGATATGGATGGATGGGAGCGGTTGTGTCTCGGAGGTATGCACTTTGTGGTATTCGGTTTATTACGGGTAGTAATGAATAGTCATTATAGCGCTTGATAATGACCTAACGGTTGGGAACTAACCGTTGGTAATATTCTCTAGTAGAGCTGACATTCTCACTTCCTTATGCCGTAATTGCTAAGGCATATAGGTTATTTAACTGCAAATGAGTGGGCTGAACAGGTAACAGAAACGATCAACAGTTACAGCAAGACTGAAGAAAATCAAAAAGTTAACTTATTCAACAGCTATGCTTAAACACTGGTTTACATTGTAAGTGCAACACGCAGGGAGTTCTAGGGAAGTAATTTTTTAAATACGCCAGCGGAAATTAATACTGAGGACTGCACAATTTTTCCTAATACGAAGAGTATACTGTATACTCCCAGAAATATTATGAATCACGGGAGAAATGAAGGTGTACAATCCAAAGTGACAGCATGGCAGTTGCTTAAATTGGAAAATTAATTTTAGTTATGTTCAAATCTTACTCCCTACCTTTCGGTGCTTTATCTCATTTTATCGGTGTATGAGTCTTACCGAAGGTCTTCCGGCAGTGGGTTAGATCTACACCGGGTGTGAAACCGTCAGCTAGAATACACCATTACCCTTAGGGGGATAAGATAAGACGCACTGCTAGTGGACTTCTTTCTCGCTGTCGTTGCTTCAAATGAAGTTTGGGTCAAGAGAAATTTGCGAGCGTCAGTTTCAACCAGGAAGAAAATGTTAATGGCTACTGTGACGTCACTTCTTGACGCAATCTTTGAATTATAACACCTTATACCGTTATTTGCTATCATATTCTCGTTGGTTCGGAGTGGAATTAGTTTTTTAGTGTCTGCTACGTGTGCTAAACAAAATACTTGTCTGTTCTGTATTGGCAGAAATTGTAACATGCCGTCAGTTACTCTTTTACTTGCTAAATGTGAAAGCTGCCACATGTCCTAGTGCTGTAATGCACAAGATTTGAATATATTTTTCGAGACAGCGGTAGATTTGAAAATAAAATTCCTCGCGTATTTTTTTTTTTTTACTCATTTCCGTTTCGTAGTGCTCTGGATCTTCTCGTTTAAATATCTTCATACGTACTGATGATCTTTTGTATGTGATGGTATGTTGAAACACTCAGCTGCTGTTGTTAAGTACTGCTGAATATCGTATAAAAGTGATTATTATTTGCATAATCGGGTTAGTGTGTGATGGTTTTGAATTTTCAGCCTCTTGTAGCTGAATATTGATCCGTATATGATAGTGTGTCCTAGTCCCTCCTAACCTGTTTCCTGGGTAATATGACAACTGGTTATGAAATTTTGTCAAATACATTGTTAGTTGTAGATGAACTTAGGTATCACAATATCCACTTGAGCTAAACAAGTGCCTAGGCAGACTAGACGGTTTTACGGGGTGGCTTATAAGTCGTAACTCTTTTTTTAAAGTTTTTATTGGTAGGTATTGAAAAAGAATACGAACTTAACTCATGATGAAATGGATGAAAGTAACACTGGTAACAATCAGCTCAAAATTCATTGACGCTCTGGTCAGGCAACGGAAAAAGGAAGGGTTTTGTGTTAATAATAACGTCATTCCGTGAGAATGTGACCATTATTCACTTTATTCGGAGTCTTGTCTTCTCATGTGGAATACGTTAGGAAGTCAAATGTCGTTGCTCACAATTAAGCTTTGTTATGGGAGACGCCGCTAGCACCGGCGTAGGAGCCAGTGTCGACACTCAACAATGCCCAGTAAAACTTCAAATTGAAAGAAAATGCCGCCAGTCGTTCTAACAGCCGACAGGTCGGCTGGCAGTTCAATAATCTCAAAGTGTAAAGAGAATAGTTGCTTAGTGTTTAGTTCGTTATATGTATTTTAGAATTGATTAAAACGAGTGGCAGTCGGAGAAGAGTGGTTCTTCGTACGGGAAACTCGCGAAAGACGAGGATGCAGAGAAACATGAAATTGTGAAAAAGAGTGCAAAAATCAAAGCGTTATTTGAAAATCAAACACAGTCAGTTAGTCCAGCTTGGGGTCGACTCTTGAAATATTAGAGTGTAGTAATGCGGAGTGTGACAATGTGGTGAATATTATCGAACTGTATTTTAACTGAGTGAGGTGTTGCCGATATTAGAAACAATAGTAACGGCGTGGAAACAATCATTCCATTTGACCCCACTGACGTATGTCAAACGAGTGGTGATAGTGATTTAGTGATTTAGCGAAGTGGATAATAAATGAATTCCTTCGCCATCATATCGCTAAACAAGGTCATGTGACACAGAATATGGATTGTGATTGCAAACATATACAGGGTGAAAACATCTTCAAAACAACTAATACAACAAAAATTGACAAACTACTGAAGATAGAAAGAAAAAATGTTAGAGCTAGCATCAATAGACAGTATTAAGTAAATGAGCATTGGAGAATAGCTTCAAATGAAACACAATACGAGAAAATAGGAAGAAACGCATCTCATTCCGAAAAACTGTAGAAAACTAAGAGCAACATTAAATGCATCACAGAAATTAACTAAGATTTAAGAGAACTCCAACTTATTTAGATGACATGAAAAACAAAACAGAGAAAAGCAGAATACTGCAAAACACCCAAATCAGACTACCAATGAAGATCACTAAAAGGACTTCAAGAAGAGTGATTTCAAATGAAGAAAGAAAGAAAAATTAGAAAGAATGAAGAATTATTGGACATACTTCATGCCATAACAAATTGTAATAGTCCTTGTATAACTGCTGTATTATTGAGTGGACTTATTGAGTTATTATAGAACTGGGTGAATTTATTGAATAACAACAATATGTATGAACCTTTGTATAACTGACTAAAGTCGTCCAATAAAGACCATGAAATAAATAAATAATAATAAGACTCAACCCTCAATATTATAGGTGTGGATCAGCTGCCTTCTGTTATAAGCTATTTTTTAAAAGATGAATTTCCTGCTGAAAGATTTATGTGTTTTGTCCAAAACTAAGGACACAAATCAGAGCCGGCCGCGGTGGTCTCGCGATTCTAGTCCGGAACCGCGCGAGTGCTACGGTCGCAGGTTCGAATCCTGCCTCGGGCATGGATGTGTGTGATGTCCTTAGGTTAGTTAGGTTTAAGTAGTTCTAAGTTCTAGGGGACTAATGACCACAGCAGTTGAGTCCCATAGTGCTCAGAGCCAACACAAATCAGAAGAATTACCTGATTCATTAATAAATTTATTAAGTAAATATGATTTGGACATTCACTTACAATGGTTCAGTTATATGGCAATGCTAGCAATTTGGTTGGGTTACTCTCTCTCTAGGCCGGAATTAAAAAAAAAAAAAATCAACCCTCTTGCTGAGTATATTCCGTGTGCAGCTCATTCCCTTAACTTGTGTTGCTCTGAGCGGCTCCGTTTTTATGTTTGTTGCAACAAATTTACACTTTCTTCTCGGCTTCAGCGGGCCGTTGGAATTGTTTGTAGTCAAAATTAAGTAGCTCAGTTACCGTAAAGCGACGTTGGGAAACACTCTGGTCGTGGCACAGAGAATTGATTGTGATTACACATATATCCAGCTGAAAACATCTTCAAAACAACTAATACAGCAAAAATTGACAAAATGCTGAAGATAGAAAGAAGAATAATTAGACATCCTTACTCTGTAGTCTCAGTATTAACCGGGTAGAAAAAAAAATCAGCTTTGGAAGTTATTCAGAAGGATGAAACGCCAATGGCTTTACTAAGAAGTGAAGCGACTGGAGTTCTGTGTAATCTACAGAGTCTGGAAACTGCGATAATGTCAATGTCTTGGTCAGCGATATCGAAGAGAAAACGCCTGTATGCGGATACCCCTGCTTAATGCAGAACTGACTACAGGTCTCACGAGAGGAGGAATCACCAGCATAAAAGGAGTATGGGAGTAGTGTGCAATCAGCAGCGAACCAGTAAGAGCAGAATAGTTCTGTCACTACTGGTCATTGGATTACATGAGTAACGAATCAGTCAGGGACATTTCAACCCTTGTAAAGCTGTCGAAGACGACTGTTGCTGATGTGACTGCGAAGTGGAAACGCAAAGGAACAACAAAAACCAAACAAAAATCAGGTGCCAGCCGGAGTGGCCGTGCGGTTCTAGGCGTTACAGTCTGGAGCCGAGTGACCGCTAGGGTCGCAGGTTCGAATCCTGCCTCGGGCATGGATGCTTATGATGTCATTAGGTTAGTTAGGTTTAATTAGTTCTAAGTTCTAGGCGACTGATGACCTCAGAAGTTAAGTCGCATAGTGCTCAGAGCTATTTGATTTGAACCAAAATCAGGCAGGCCTCATGTACTCACGGACAGCAATCATCGATCACTGCGGATGGCTGTTGAGCAAAATCGCCTACAAGCAAATACAGGCTACACAGTGGCTGTGTTTAGGGAGTTAAAAAAACGAATGAGCAGCTGCTTGTATACCACATATTTTATTACACTCCTGTCTGCTACTGCTGTACCGTAACCTTAAAGTTGGAGGCAGGTTGTGCAATAAAACTATCTTGTTAAAGCAGTTATGGTATAACGCAACAGAGCAGTGTTACCTTCTGAGAGGAATTTTGTTACGTTGACCGTGTGGTACCTAACGGAGGTGGCTTATCGGAAGTGAAAGTCAGAATTGCGTAAATTTTTAAACAGTAACAAACTATAATTTACTTATTATACTGTTCAAAGGATAAAGAAAACGGTCGCCAGCCTAATTAGGCAAGAGAATGATTAACTTTCTTGTTCAAGAAAACAGTTATTAGTAACTTTAACGGATAAACACAACCTATACTTTGTCACACGCGAGTGCAATGAACTCTGACACATACATATGTTTACGGTAAGATTGAAGCTGACAACTAGAGCAGCAGAAACTATTTGCAAAAATATAACAGATACCGAAACACACTATTACTTTCAGGGCTTGTTCAAACTGAATGGACTTTATGACATTACTATTAATATTCCCTGCAGAATCATAAATTGGGCATAGGTTAAGTATTATTTTTCGAACACTTTCCTAATTGACATAGAATTATAAATGATGTTCACTGCAAAATTATGAGCTGTTAAAAGGTTGAGTCTCTCTCAGTTAAATACTTTACTATTTCAAATGAAAGTTAATTGGAATTCACTAACAGGTTACTTCTCACTGTCATTTGAAGAAAGATATTATTGTTTTCATTAATAGTGGTAAAGGATAACCTGTGGATCTTATTACACTAATAATATGCACTTTCAATACCCGAAAGCCAATATAGCAAGTCAATATAACTTTCCACAAATGCAATTCACGACTTTTGCTGCAGTGAGACACTATGTTGACAAATTTACAAGAAACTGAATCACCTTTTACATTTACTACAGACAGCTCTATGGTCATTAACTAAGCAAAACTTTATAAGCCTCAGTTTTATGAACTTTTAATCTTTAAAAGAAGCAGCCACAGTCTTCTACTTGCAAATAAATGATTAAATAGGTGACTTTGAAACTCCACAAAACTATAAATTAGACTATTTCCATCACTGGGAGGCTTTCACAAGACTACATTTACTACCTCCCACAATTCCACTAAATCTACAGTAAATCTGAACACATCCTTCTTACCAAAGATCAAACAACATTATTTAATGTTCTGAGGCTTTTACTTCCGCCCCCCCCCCCCCCCCCACAAACTAGAACACTCGGTAATCATAGTTTAAATGGAGAGGAACCTGAAAGGTGCTGTGATAGGGAAAAAATCAAGGTAGGTACATAAATTCAGTTATAAATTACCTCATATTTGCGCACACTAAATTGCCCAATAAGCTGATCCTTCACTGAAACTTCCTGGCAGATTACAACTGTGTACCCGACCGAGACTCGAACTCGGGACCTTTGCCTTTCGCGGGCAAGTGCTCTACCAAGTGAGCTACCGAAGCACGACTCACGTTCGGTACTCACAGCCTTACTTCTCCCAGTATCCGTCTCCTATCTTCCAAACTTTACAGAAGCTCTAGTGCGAAACTTGCAGAACTAGCACTCCTGAAAGAAAGGATACTGCGGAGACATGGCTTAGCCACAGCCTGGGGGATGTTTCCAGAATGAGATTTTCACTCTGCAGCGGAGTGTGCGCTGATATGAAACTTCCTGGCAAATTAAAACTGTGTGCCCGACCGAGACTCGAACTCGGGACCTTTGCCTTTCCCGGGCTAGTGCTCTACCAACTGAGCTACCGAAGCACTACTCACGTCCGGTACTCACAGCTTTACTTCTGCCAGTATCCGTCTCCTATCTTCCAAACTTTACAGAAGCTCTTCTGCGAAACTTGCACAACTAGCACTCCTGAAAGAAAGGATACTGCGGAGACATGGCTTAGCCACAGCCTGGGGGATGTTTCCAGAATGAGATTTTCACTCTGCAGCGGAGTGTGCGCTGATATGAAACTTCCTGGCAGATTTCAGGAGTGCTAGTTCTGCAAGTTACGCAGAAGAGCTTCTGTAAAGTTTGGAAGATAGGAGACGGATACTGGCAGAAGTAAAGCTGTGAGTACCGGACGTGAGTCGTGCTTCGGTAGCTCAGTTGGTAGAGCACTTGCCCGCGAAAAGCAAAGGTACCGAGTTCGAGTCTCGGTCGGGCACACAGTTTTAATCTGCCAGGAAGTTTCATATCAGCGCACACTCCGCTGCAGAGTGAAAATCTCATTCTGGAAACATCCCCCAGGCTGTGGCTAAGCCATGTCTCCATAGTATCCTTTCTTTCAGGAGTGCTAGTTCTGCAAATTTCACAGAAGAGCTTCTGTAAAGTTTGGAAGATAGGAGACGAATACTGGCAGAAGTAAAGCTGTGAGTACGGGACGTGAGTCGTGCTTCGGTAGCTCAGTTGGTAGAGCACTTGCCCGCGAAAGGCAAAGGTCCTGAGTTCGAGTCTCGGTCGGGCACACAGTTTTAATCTGCCAGGAAGTTTCATATCAGCGCACACTCCGCTGCAGAGTGAAAATCTCATTCGGGAAACATCCCCTAGGCTGTGGCTAAGCCATGTCTCCATAGTATCCTTTCTTTCAGGAGTGCTAGTTCTGCAAATTTCACAGAAGAGCTTCTGTAAAGTTTGGAAGATAGGAGACGGATACTGGCAGATGTAAAGCTGTGAGTACCGGACGTGAGTCGTGCTTCGGTAGCTCAGTTGGTAGAGCACTTGCCCGCGAAAGGCAAAGGTCCTGAGTTCGAGTCTCGGTCGGGCACACAGTTTTAATCTGCCAGGAAGTTTCATATCAGCGCACACTCCGCTGCAGAGTGAAAATCTCATTCTGGAAACATCCCCCAGGCTGTGGCTAAGCCATGTCTCCGCAGTCTCCTTTCTTTCAGGAGTGCTAGTTGTGCAAGTTTCGCAGAAGAGCTTCTGTAAAGTTTGGAAGATAGGAGACGGATACTGGCAGAAGTAAAGCTGTGAGTACCGGACGTGAGTCGTGCTTCGGTAGCTCAGTTGGTAGAGCACTTGCCCGCGAAAGGCAAAGGTCCCGAGTTCGAGTCTCGGTCGGGCACACAGTTTTAATTTGCCAGGAAGTTTCATATCAGCGCACACTCCGCTGCAGAGTGAAAATCGCATTCTGGAAACATCCCCCAGGCTGTGGCTAAGCCATGTCTCCGCAGTATCCTTTCTTTCCGGAGTGCTAGTTGTGCAAGTTTCGCAGAAGAGCTTCTGTAAAGTTTGGAAGATAGGAGACGGATACTGGCAGAAGTAAAGCTGTGAGTACCGGACGTGAGTCGTGCTTCGGTAGCTCAGTTGGTAGAGCACTTGCCCGCGAAAGGCAAAGGTCCCGAGTTTGAGTCTCGGTCGGGCACACAGTTTTAATCTGCCAGGAAGTTTCATGTCAGCGCACACTCCGCTGCAGAGTGAAAATCTCATTCTGGAAACATCCCCCAGGCTGTGGCTAAGCCATGTCTCCGCAGTATCCTTTCTTTCAGGAGTGCTAGTTGTGCAAGTTTCGCAGAAGAGCTTCTGTAAAGTTTGGAAGATAGGAGACGGATACTGGCAGAAGTAAAGCTGTGAGTACCAGACGTGAGTCGTGCTTCGGTAGCTCAGTTAGTAGAGCACTTGCCCGCGAAAGGCAAAGGTCCCGAGTTCGAGTCTCGGTCGGGCACACAGTTTTAATCTGTCAGGAAGTTTCATATCAGCGCACACTCCGCTGCAGAGTGAAAATCTCATTCTGGAAACATCCCCCAGGCTGTGGCTAAGCCATGTCTCCGCAGTATCCTTTCTTTCAGGAGTGCTAGTTGTGCAAGTTTCGCAGAAGAGCTTCTGTAAAGTTTGGAAGATAGGAGACGGATACTGGCAGAAGTAAAGCTGTGAGTACCGGACGTGAGTCGTGCTTCGGTAGCTCAGTTGGTAGATCACTTGCCCGCGAAAGGCAAAGGTCCCGAGTTCGAGTCTCGGTCGGGCACACAGTTTTAATCTGCCAGGAAGTTTCATATCAGCGCACACTCCGCTGCAGAGTGAAAATCTCATTCTGGAAACATCCCCCAGGCTGTGGCTAAGCCATGTCTCCGCAGTATCCTTTCTTTCCGGAGTGCTAGTTCTGCAAGTTTTGCAGAAGAGCTTCTGTAAAGTTTGGAAGATAGGAGACGGATACTGGCAGAAGTAAAGCTGTGAGTACGGGACGTGAGTCGTGCTTCGGTAGCTCAGTTGGTAGAGCACTTGCCCGCAAAAGGCAAAGTTCCTGAGTTCGAGTCTCGGTCGGGCACACAGTTTTCATCTGCCAGGAAGTTTCATGTCAGTGCACACTCCGCTGCAGAGTGAAAATCTCATTCTGGAAACATCCCCCAGGCTGTGGCTAAGCCATGTCTCCATAGTATCCTTTCTTTCAGGAGTGCTAGTTGTGCAAGTTTCGCAGAAGAGGTTCTGTAAAGTTTGGAAGATAGGAGACGGATACTGGCAGAAGTAAAGCCTTGAGTACCGGACGTGAGTCGTGCTTCGGTAGCTCAGTTGGTAGAGCACTTGCCCGCGAAAGGCAAAGGTCCCGAGTTCGAGTCTCGGTCGGGCACACAGTTTTAATCTGCCAGGAAGTTTCATATCAGCGCACACTCCGCTGCAGAGTGAAAATCTCATTCTGGAGACATCCCCCAGGCTGTGGCTAAGCCATGTCTCCGCAGTATCCTTTCTTTCAGGAGTGCTAGTTGTGCAAGTTTCGCAGAAGAGCTTCTGTAAAGTTTGGAAGATAGGAGACGGATACTGGCAGAAGTAAAGCTGTGAGTACCGGACGTGAGTCGTGCTTCGGTAGCTCAGTTGGTAGAGCACTTGCCCGCGAAGGGCAAAGGTCCCGAGTTCGAGTCTCGGTCGGGCACACAGTTTTAATCTGCCAGGAAGTTTCATATCAGCGCACACTCCGCTGCAGAGTGAAAATCTCATTCTGATCCTTCACTGTACATTGTTATAGTACTGCTTTACAGTGGTTGCGCAATGTGGTTGCAACTGCATGTTGGTAGGTGGATTTGCAGATAGAATTGCTGGACTCTGGCCCTTCTTGGTGGCGATAACGAATACCAATTCCAGAATCGTTCCAGCTATTTATTCATCCATCCGAGGCATTGGAAAAGTAGCAGAAAAAGCCTCTCTCGGAACCAGCACAATGTGCAATATTTAAATGGCAGTGCACAGTTTGGTAGCTCGTCCCCCACTGACTCTCAGTTCCACCTTTTCTACCTAGGCCAACCACATTTTTCGGGCGCTACACAGCTTCGTTCCCGAGGGGAACCACAACAGTTTTTACATATGACATAATTAAGAACCCTAAGTGAGGATCAGCAGTTTACATAACAGCAACCAAATGCATTAAACAAAACAGTACATTTGCACATATTAACATTTCTACAAAAAATTATTCACACAGAAATTACAGTTATGTATAGTAAGTCTTGTTCCCTCCAAATGAGACAAAGAATTTAAATGACAGATACACTACACTGCATGAAATCAAACCAAGACATCAAAGTTCTTACAAAGAAAGGAGTATACAGTTTTGTGTTATCGATTCAAGCACTTTTACAGAAGCTCAACGATGTAACATTAAATAAAACAAAAGCAAAATAAATCTGTACAGCATTAGAGCTATGGTGTTACAATTTCTGTTGTCCGTGCTAACGAACTCTTGAGGTGGTGGAAGCACCGATGACACCGAACAATGGACGCCTAGAAATGAGTGATTTGAAGAGCTGAATTTCACTATACCCTGTGTCACTCCGATGGAGGGGTCTGAGTTTGGCTGCTGTGTTACGGTATAGGGGTATTTTTCGTGGTTATAGTGTGGCCCTCTTATTGCGCTTCGCCAAATGCGGAAGAATGTAAATACATTTTACAGCTTTGAGGACTGTGAACAGCTGAGAAACATTTCGCAGACCATGACTGTATCACCATTGCAATGTACCCTGCCACAAAGCAACATCTGTGAGGCGAAGGCCTGCAGACAAGCACGTTCTTGAAATAGACTAAACTCCTGACCTGAGTCTAAGAGAACGTCTTTGGGATGATTTAGAACACTGTCTTGTCTGGTTTCGGCTCTTGAGTAAGGATGGGCTGCCACCCGCCACAGACATTCAGACGTCTCAGCCAAAGCTTCGCCAGCAAAGTTGAAGCCGTCATAAAGGCCAAGGACGGACACACTCCATTTTAACGCCCACTATCAGACGTCCGGATACTTTTGATCAAACAGTGTTATAAGTAATGCGTCATGTACACGAAAATATCGATACTGCTAACCCCACTGCAAATTATGAGGTTTAGAGGACAAGCACTAGCGCTTGGTAAACTAAAAGCGAATTATCACTGCTTAACAAAACTGCTTATTTATTCTTGCGAGGGGCTAACCTGTGCAGGTCCTGCAAGGATGTTAAAGTTTCAAGTACTTAAAAACCTTTCGTTAATGAAACAAGCTCCTCTGCAAGAACATTTATCAGCAACAGTGAGGTACTTGAGAATTTATGTCTATTTATATGTCAAAATACATCTTCAGCAGTGAAATGTCGATGTGCGAGAAGCAAGAGTTGTTCGAGACTGAGTGAAGTATTCAAGGCTGGTTATGAGAAGGAGAAGTTATAGCAGACACTTCTTACTGAGCTGCAGGACTTCTTATTTGCCGGTTGCGGTGGTCTCGCGGTTCTAGGCGCGCAGTCCGGAACCGTGCGACTGCTACGGTCGCAGGTTCGAATCCTGCCTCGGGCATGGATGTGTGTGATGTCCTTAGGTTAGTTAGGTTTAAGTAGTTCTAAGTTCTAGGGGACTGATGACCACAGCAGTTGAGTCCCATAGTGCTCAGAGCCATTTGAACTTCTTATTTCAAGTTAGCAGCCCTGTAATGGGTAAGTAGATAAACGCTTATGAATCACTATAAAACCGCCTAAGGCATTTAGTTCTTTCCATCTTCCATTCCCTATTCGTGAGACGGGTGGCCTGTTGAAAAACACCTCGTTCGTTTCAGCTAAATATCACAGCTGGCTGGAGTGGGGAAGAGGGAAGACTCAACTGAGGTTGCCAAGGAATGAACTCGTGACGTAAGCAACTCACCTACGAGATAAATTTAATATTGAACTGGATAAAATTAACTTCGACTGTAAAAGGTGAAACAGGTAAGACAAGCCAACCAAAGTATATCCCGAACAAGAAATGACATCAACATGCGTTTGTAGCATTGTTATAACGGATTGTTGTTGAGGTCTTCAGTCCAAGGGCTGGTTTAATCCAGCTCTCCATGCTACTCTATCCTCTGCAAGCCTCTTCGTCTCATATTAATTGCTGCAACCTACATCATTTTATATCTGCTTACTGTATTCAGCTTTTGATCTCCTTCTACGACCTTTGGCCCCCACACTTCCCTCCAGTACTAAATTCGTGATCCCTTGATGTCTCTTAATTTGTCCTTCCAAGCGAGCCCTTCATATAGTCAGGTTGCGCCACAATTTCTTTTTTCGCTAGTCATTAGTCACGTGATCTACCTTTCTAATCTTCAACATTCTTCGGTAGCACCACATTTCAATGTCTTCTATTCTCTTCTTGGCTAAACTGTTTAGCGTCCATGTTACACTTATTTACATGGCTACACCCCATACAAGTACTTCCAGAAAAGACTTCCTATTTCTTAAACCTATATTAAATGTTAATAAATTTCTTTTAATCGGAAACGCTTTTTTTTGCCATGTGCCAAACTATATTTTATAACGGATAATGTGGTGAATTTTCTTAATGTGCGCAAGTAATTTTTTGAGGTTTGTAGCCGACGAAGAATGAAACGTACCTTTTTATGAATGTACTTTTGTAACTTTTTATTTGTTATTCGAAAGAGCGTTCGAAGAGGACTACATAAACGAAAACATCTACGTTTTCATGATTACTCTGCAGTTCACGCTTAACTGTTTGGCAGAAGGTTCGCGGAACCAGTTTCAAATTATTTCTCTACCGTTCACTCTGTTATAGTATGGGAAAAATTAACACCTACATCTTTCCTCTGAGCTCTAAATCAGAGCTCTGGCTTTATCGCGATTGTGTTTTCCCTCTATGTAGGTGGGGGTCAACAACATATTTTGCCAATCGGACAAAAGAGCTGGAGATTGAAATATCGTAAAATAATCCCGCCGCAAAGGAGTGTGCGTCTTTATTTTAAAGCTTGCCGTCCCAACTAGTTTATGTGTTCTTGAATAAGTATGACTTATCAAAAGTATACTACTGCCTCAGAATTTCGTTCAATAGTTGAGAGACTTTCGATTTAGGATTAACAATAGGCTTACACGGAACACGAGGTTTATGGGCCTAGGGTTCAGCTCTCTGCCTTGGGGCTGTGGGATTCATTAAATCACACGTTTTTTCATGTTTTTCTGTGAAGAGGAAATTGCATTTATTAACCAATTTCTGGCTTTATTTGGAATTTTACATCTGGATCTTGTTTAAGCTCTGTTCTGTTGCATTCAGAAAGGAAAGAGTGCTTTAGTGATGTTTTCATCTTTGCTCATAATTACTACAGAATTGCTTCTGTCAGCTTTCAGAATCATGCATTGTTATTATTGAGTTTCATGTTCATGTTGTTTACTTGCTTTCTCTCTTGATAAATTGCTTTGGGGGTTTCTTCGTCGTTACTTATGCTTTTCTGTATAATTTTATTTATATTGTGTCCTAGGACGTCTGTTCAGTGTTATTTAGGTCAGTTAAATCAACTGTTTTTTTTTAGTGTGTATGACGATGTTTTAGATTACTGTTACTTAACCTAGATTTTGCATTTTGTTTTAGCCCATTCCTGAGTACATGTTGGTTAATGACTCTTTCATAAAATTGCATTTAGTTGGACGGTTAGGTGTAGTGCATTAGCTGATTGTAAATATGTGTAGTAACAGCTCTTGATAATGTCTTGTTTCTTCTTATACTCAGATTTTACTTCTGACTTCATCCCTATTTCTTTTTGGCAATCTGGGCTGCAACAGACTTATTTTTTAACTTCAATTTGACATAATTAGGACGAAAATCACAAGCTAGACGTTATTTGTTGCACTTGATAATAGCACTGGCTCTCATAAGTTTTACTTTGTAATTCATGTATGAGTACACTGGATGGGCAAACTCAATTTAATTTTATCCGTATTTTGCAGCTTCAGACGTGACTGTATTCAATGCACTGGAAGTATTAATTAAAAGACGCCTTCAGTGACAAATTTTCGTGTTTTATTAAATACACAGTGCATTTCAGGCCCTGTGGGTCCATCATCAGGTTTAACTTGTCTTAGTAGATACTTTATTTTTGTTTTTAAATGAGGTGCATTGCATATTCCTGTCATGAAAACCCACTCTCAAGAACATAATAATGCTTTCAAACTCAACCACTTCGAAAAAGCAGTTATTACATAATGTATGTTGGAAAAGATGCATATAATCAACAGAGTAGAGACCAAGTTAGTAATACTACATAATGAAACCAATGGTAACACTCTAAATCTTTTACAACCTCCACAAAATCAACAAACCAGAATGTATGTTAATTGGACAAAACGATTCTGAAGCCACTGTAATTTCAATTATTTTAAAGATCTGTTCTGAAGTTATTCCCTGCAAATTTCTTTTTCTTTTCTTGTTGCTTGTACCTTTTTCCCACAATGATGCAGGGTCGGCAAAGTTAATCGGATTTGGCAAGGTTAATTTAAGGGGTGGCCAGATATGCCCGTCCTGCCGCCACCCCCCCCCCCCTCCCCCCCTGGGACGGAATTATTGTACCCCAATTGTCTGTGTGTATTGTAATCCATGGTATCGTGCGAATGTGTTCAGATGTCTACAAGCCGTGGAACTGAGGAGAGACGTGGGGACCAGCCCGGTATTCACCTAGTGGGATGTGGAAAACCGCCTAGAAACCACACCCAGACCGGCCGGCACACCGGCCTCCGTCGTAAGCCGCCGGGCGGATTCGATCCGGGGCCAGCGCGCCTACCCGAGTCCATGAAGCAGCGCATTAGCGCTCTCGGCTAACCTGGCAGTTAAAGTTACTCCCTGCATATGCCAATTGTGTAATAATTAAATCTCTGGCAGTACGAATAAATTCATCTTCGACCACAACACGTACAGCAACATCTGTGAAGTGTGTATGCAAATGTGGCTCTTGCGTGACGTGATACGCATGAACATGCTGTACCTTTTAACAAATGCAACGGACTGGAGTGACGAGGGGCTCCAGACTTGCTGCGATACAAAGGAGAAAACGGTGGTTTTCCTTATTTAAGTCTTTTCACAGAAATGGCGCAGCCGAGTTTGACGCTGGAACCAAATTTAGACTCAAGTAGCGGATGATGGGCATCAGAAGCTGCGGGAAGGTGATGGTGGTCGCTCGCCTCTACTTCTCCAGGGAGCCACCTGTCTTCTGCCGCCTACCGTCCTCCAACCGGCCAATCGTACTCCACCAGTCCTGTCGTCGTTCTCGGGTCGTAAACGCTCGGGTAAGTACTCCACAGGCGGCGTGCAATCATGGCGACCGAGTTGTGCTCGTTAACTGCGAAACGCAAAAACCAGTGATGTATGAAGGTCCGTTGAGAGCATCAGAATTTACCATGCAGGTAAAGAAGTTTCATATAATGTAATTCTTCTTCAGGCTGAAAATTGTCCTTGTCGGATACTTAAGAGTAAATGGCTGAAGGATTGCAACAGTTCTTAAAATAACTCACGGGAATGCAGTCTTATGGCGTCTTCTACAACCGCCGATATTTCGACAAGCACACCCCTTATTTTCAAAGCAAAAATACAGTAATAGAACGTTGTCAAAGAAAACATAAAACCTGTGGAAGCGAGACATATGTAAAAACACTACACACGCGGTAAACAACTATAGCAAAGACGGCCAAAGGAGGAAGTTATCGACAGTGAACGTTAATTACCACCGGGAGCAATTGTCATAAACTCTGTCCCTCTGTTGATTGACCAAGCTGAGACCGGGATTCCAAGCGCAGTCTATAAAATCACGCCCGTCTCTAATTATAAGGTCACTTGCAATTTGAATGCAACTGCCTCATTAAGGCCATGTTCGTATTCAAATGAGCAAAAAATAGGCGAACTATGGTATTTACAGCCGGCGCGCATTCCGGAACCGCTCGACTGCTACGGTCGCAGGTTCGAATCCTGCCTCGGGCATGGATGTGTGTGATGTCCTTAGGTTAGTTAGGATTACGTAGTTCTAAGTTCGACTGATGACCACAGTAGTTAAGTCCCATAGTGCTCAGAGCCATTTTTTTATGGTATTTACTTTGAGGTTGTGAAAAGATATACAAAGGATCTGCTTGGGGATTTTGATTGATCATGCTTTGAACTTATTTTAGATTTTCAATAAAACAAAAAGCTATGTTTCCCATGGGATGACTGATGTGAGGGAACGTGCTGCAGTAGCAAATTTACCTGCCTATTGAACGCGTGTGTATGGTCTGACTAATGCATTACGTGCCACAACTGCAAGGGATACTGTACACACCACATTACGCTAACCGGGGTCTTCCTTTACAGATCACAAATGGGCCCTAACCTTAGATGGCAGTTGAAAAACGCAATTTACACTGTATTTCCGAAGAATACGACCAATCTTGTTGGATATGGTACGGTATAAGGCAAGAAAGCCATATACTTTGGTGCTACCTCGTTATTTTCATCGCTCATCTGCTTTATGTTAGGTCTACAGCGCAATTCATGTTTGATTTGATCCATCATAAATGGTTCTGAAAGGCTGCGACTGTGAAAACAATAGGTTTGTTTATAAATAACTCATCTGCTACCAGTCGCGAGTTTCTTTATTTTGTTTTTCGCACGACGCGTTTCTGGAAATGATTCCCATTTTCAAGTGCGGTTTTTGTGTTTGTTAAGTCATTCCTATGTGATGTCGATGTGTGACATTCTGCTTCATTTCGTTGACTTTACTGCAATATATAAGAAAACACGCGGTTTTTAGTTGGTTGTCGATCTTTTTGTGAAGTTAGTGGCGAAATAAAGAACAATTTGTACTTAAAATTTCCTTATGGTCAATTTGAGCAAAGTCTCGCACACACTAAACATCACAAACAACTTGTTGCGCACTTTTAAAAATCGAAAACATTTTACATAAACAAAACAGTGATACAGAAGTTCTTATAAGTAGTCAACAGAGATGACATTATACGTCTGCCACAGAGTATGAAATGCTTTTGTGCAGAGGTTATTTACCTTAACAATTTGTATCATAATTTACTTATGTCTATTTTACAATTGCGCTTATTCCTTTGTGTTACTATTTTTATTTTACTATCTAAGCATCTGAAGATATTCACTGATTCACTTTCAAGTTTTTCGTTTAATATTTTATCATATTTTCTGTAATGTGAATATATCTACAGTTCATCTAGCAAATCCATTTTCTGCCCGCTATTTAGTCGGTGGAGTACTTTGACATTTTGCTCTATTTTTCCAAATGGGTGTCCTGTATTATGTATATGTGTTGCTATGGCTGATGTAGTGTGTCTGTTGTGTGTGTAGGCTTTTATGTGCTCTGTGTCTTGTGTTGATACTTCGGCGTATTTGTCCTAGGGAGAACATAGAGCATTCCTGGCATGTGACCTTGTATATTCCAGAGTCTGAGCATGGATCATGCACACACCTTCTATGTTGTATTAGTTTTTGTTGAAGTTTATTAGATGTAGAAAACCCAATTTTTACTTTGTGACCTTTGAAAATATTTGCATTCTTCTGTCACACATTGCTAATGTATGGGTTACTAGATAAACATTTTTTCCTCTTTTTCTTCTGTGGTGCAGTTTGTACCTGGCTCTTCCTTCACTTTGTATAGGATTGTGTCAACCATAGAAGCATTGTACCCATTGGCAACCGCAACCTTTTTCACTGTGTTTATTTCTTGTTGCATGTTTTCTTTATTCAATGGTATTTTAGTTGCTCCATGTAGCATTGACCTGTATGCTGCCTGTTTATAGATATTTGGGTGACATGAGGTTGCATGGATTGTGGTGTCAGTCACTGTGTTTTTCCTAGGAATTTTGAATGTGCATGTGTTGTTGTGTCTTGTAATATTTAGGTCCAGAAAGTTCATTCTCTTATTTTGCTCATGTTCCACTGTAAATTTAATTTTCTAATGTAGATTATTGAAGTAATTGAGAATGTCTGATGTCTTTGGTATCCCCTGACACTAACAGCAGTGTGTCATCAACATATCTCCTATAAAATTGAATTTTCTTTAGGCAAGGTTCTTGGCTGTTAAATAATTTTTGTTCTTAGTGATTTACGTATATGTTAGCTACGGTACCAGATATACATTATCCCATTACTAGTCTATCTGGTTGTTTATATATGTTGCCATTAAAAGTGAAGTAGTTGTAACTTATGGTTAGATGAAGGAGTTCCATAAATTCAACAATTTCTGTGTATGAAAGATTCATGTGTTTCATAAGGTTCTTTTGTATTACTATTACAGCTTCTTGTATGGGTATGCTCGAGTAAAGTTTGGTGATGTCAAGTGATATAAACTGAGCATCCTGGGGGAGCTTTCTGGTTTTTAGTTCCTCATGCTATTTTTTATGGAACATGTTGCATCATATGTATAAGTTTTCATCAGTATGTCATTCAGTTTTTGTGATAGTTTGTATGCTGGGCTATTTATAGAGCTGGCCATAGGACGTATTGGATTTACATCCTTGTGTATTTTTGGCTGTGCTCTTAGGCGTGGTGCTTTTGGATTCATGCATGTAATGTATTTCTTTTCAGTTGCTGTCAGTAGGAATTGTGTGTTCTTTAGTTGTTTCTTAATTTTATTTCCTAAGAAAATTAAGGAGATGATGCGCCCTGTTAAGGACAATCTCGGCCTCAGAGTCCCTGGAGTTTATAAATTGCCCTGTGAGTGTGGAAGCAATTATATAGGTCAGACGATTCGCACCGTTTCCGACCGCTATGCAGAACACCAACGCCAATTAAAAATAGAGGACTGGAGAAATCGGCAACTGCTGGGCACAGCCTCATGAACAAACATAAAATACTGTTCGATGAAACAAAAATTCTGTCCCATACCTCCAGTTACTGGGATTCTGTTATTAAGGAGGCTGTTGGAATAGAAATGATCCAAAAGAACTTTAACCGCGATAGCGGATACCATCTGAGCTGGGCATGGAAACGAGTGCTTGATGCAGAGAAGCAGTAGAGACGTTCCTTCCAAGGGTTACGTTCCAACGGAAGCGGTGGCGCCACCGGCGCACACAGTGCCACCGTTTGCGACGGCAGTACGTAATCGCCGACCAATCAGAAGCCGACCAATCAGAAGCCGTCCAAGGGCTATAAAAAAGGCTACCACAGCAACAGTGAAGACAGTCAGCTCCTGACGATGACGATGGAGGTAATCGTCGAAAGCTCGAGATTTTAACCAGAACTGACGCGGCAGGAATACCGAGAATGTTCTACATATAAGAACCGTCGCGAAAAACTTCGTTCCCTTATTATGTTGCTGATTTTGTTTCCGAGACATATTCTGAATGATGCAGCACGACCTTATACTTGAGCCGCTGGGAAGTCGCTGGCGCCAGAGATTATCTTATCTAGTAGGGGCAGTAATCCCGTTCGTTCTGGCATGCGCGTATTCTCTACGGTTTTCCTCTTCTGGCCTCTATTTGAGCGCGGCGCTTCCGGCTCTCTTGGTTGTCTCCGGGACCCCAGTGGCCGTGCTTGCCCGTTGCTTGGGCGTATGTTCTGTCGGCGAGTCTTGCAGTGACGTTACGGATCAGCCTTGGTTGCTCGCGGCGCTGTGTTATGACTTGAGCACTGTGTCGGCGGACGGGTGGTGGTGATGGCCTCCAATGCACTAGCAGGTGCGTGTATTGCACTACCTGTTGCTGGATGCCTATGGATGCTGTGCGGTTTCTCGTCATTTACTGTTACTAATGGTGGGCATCTGCTATTTCTTTGATGTTGTGCAAGAAACAGTGATTTGTATGTGATTATCCCCGCTGTGGTGGGAATAATGAATTCACTCTTGGTTCCCGTATTGTCGAGTAGTGGCATTAAGAGGGTAAAACACTGCTCAGTGACCGGAGCACTAAGCGTGAGTAGTGTGAAAGCTGCATGAGTCATTCTAGGGTAGTGCGCAGGCCATCTTTAGTGTTAAGACAGTGTGCTTGTAATATTACTTGAGTATCTTATAATTTATTCTGTGGACTCTGAAAGGGCCTTGATTTTGGTGTCCTATATTATGAGTTTTATGCTCTTGGTTCGACAAGCCGGTACCTTATCCAGATCTCATGCCTGTTATTGGCGTCTGCCATTGAGAGTAAAGAATTATGAACTGTAATAAGTGAATAATTTTACATGCTTTTTGTTTGAGGTCTTGCATATGTTAAGGGTATTAAATTTAAAAGGGGGGGGGGAGAGGGGAATAGCTCTGAAATAAGAGGGTTTGTGTTGTTTCTTTGGTTTCGTTGTCTGTCTTTTCTTCGTTACAGTGTACTACGAGCGGAGGGAACAGCCATTTCCGAATGAACCAATACAGGGGGCGGTGCCTTGATTGAAATATGTTTAGCTCGGCCAGCTGCGTTTTGGTGACGCACGGTGCTACTCGGCTGTATTGTGTCAGAGTCGCTGCTCGCCCCAGTAGTTGACAGAAGTTGAGTATTCTCTCTTGTAACTATTCGGAGATTCTTCTCGTTAATGTGCTCGAGTTGTACGAGGGTGCGTCCTCTGCTCCTAGTAGTTTGGTCACTCTTAAAGGGAAATGGATGGGTTAAAGTTAGATATAGTGGGAATTAGTGAAGTTCGGTGGCAGGAGGAACAAGACTTCTGGTCAGGTGACTACAGGGTTATAAACACAAAATCAAATACGAGTAATGCAGGAAAAGGTTTAATAATGAATAAAAAATAGAAGTGCGAGGAAGCTACTACGAACAGCATAGTGAACGCATTATTGTGGCCAAGATAGACACGAAGCCCACACCTACTACAGTAGTACAAGTTTATTTGCCAACTATCTCTGCAGATGACGAAGAAATTGAAGAAATGTATGATGAAATAAAAGAAATTATTCAGATAGTGAAGGGTGATGAAAATTTAATAGTCATGGGTGACTGGAATTCGGCAGTAGTAAAAGGGAGAGAAGGAAACATAGTAGGTCAAAATGGATTGGAGCTAAGAAATGAAAGAGGAACCCGCCTGGTAGAATTTTGCACAGAGCACAACTTAATCATAGCTAACACTTGGTTTAAGAATCATGAAAGAAGGTTGTATACATGGAAGAAGCTGGAGATACTAAAAGGTATCAGATAGATTATATAATGGTAAGACAGGTTTTAAATTGTAAGACATTTCCAGGGGCACATGTGGACACTCACCACAATCTATTGGTTATGACCTGTAGATTAAAACTGAAGAAACTGCAAAAAGGAGGGAACTTAAGGAGATGGGACCTGGATAAACTGAAAGAACCAGAGGTTGTACAGAGTTTCAGGGAGAGCATAAGGGAACAATTGACAGGAATGGGGGAAACAAATACAGTAGAAGAAGAATGGGTAGCTTTGAGGGATGAAGTAGTGAAGGCAGCAGATAATCAAGTAGGTAAAAAGACGAGGGCCAGTAGAAATCCTTGGGTAACAGAAGAAATATTGAATTTAATTGATGAAAGGAGAAAATATAAAAATGCAATAGGCAAAAAGGCAAAAAGGAATACAAACGTCTCAAAAATGAGATCGACAGGAAGTGCAAAATGGCTAAGCAGGGATGGCTAGAGAACAAATGTAAGGATGTAGAGGCTTATCTCACTAGAGGTAAAATAGATACTGCCTACAGGAAAATTAAAGAGACCTATGGAAAAAGGAGAACCACTTGTATGAACATCAAGAGCTCAGATGGAAACCCAGTTCTAAGCAAAGAAGGGAAAGCAGAACGTTGGAAGGAGTATATAGAGGGTCTATACAAGGGCGATGTACTTGAGGACAATAATATGGAAATGGAAGAGGATGTGAATGAAGATGAAATGGGAGATACGATACTGAGTGAAGAGTGTGACAGAGCACTGAATGACCTGAGTCGAAACAAGGCCCCCGGAGTAGACACCATTCCATTGGAACTACTGACGGCCTTGGGAGAGCCAGTCCTAACAAAACTCTACCATCTGGTGAACAAGATGTATGAAACAGGCGAAATACCCGCAGACTTCAAGAAGAATATAATAATTCCAATCCCAAAGAAAGCAGGTGTTCAGTTGTGAAATTTACCGAACAATCAGTTTAATAAGTCACAGCTGCAAAATACTAACACGAATTCTTTACAGACGAATGAAAAAAACTAGTAGAAGCCGACCTCCGGGAAGATCAGTTTGGAATCCGTAGAAATGTTGGAAAACGCGAGCCAATACTGACCTTACGACTTATCTTAGAAGAAATATTAAGGAAAGGCAAACCTACGTTTCTAGCATTCGTAGACTTAGAGAAAGCTTTTGACAATGTTGACTGGAATACTCTCTTTCAGATTCTAAAGGTGGCAGGGGTAAAATACAGGAGCGAATGGCTATTTACAATTAGTACAGAAACCAGATGGCAGTTATAAGAGTCGAGGGACATGAAAGGGAAGCAGTTGTTGGGAAGGGAGTAAGACAGGGTTGTAGCCTCTCCCCGATGTTATTCAATCTGTATATTGAGCAAGCAGTAAAGGAAACAAAAGAAAAATTCAGAGTAGGAATTATAATCCATGGAGCAGAAATAAAAACTTTGAGGTTCGCCGATGACATCGTAATTCTGTCAGAGACGGCAAAGGACTTGGAAGAGCAGTTGAATGGAATGGATAGTGTCTTGAAAGGAGGATACAAGATGAACATCAACAAAAGCAAAACGAGTATAATTTAATGTAGTCGAATTAAGTCGGGTGCTGCTGAGGGAATTAGATTAGGAAATGAGACTCTTAAAGTAGTAAATGAGTTTTGCTATTTGGGGAGCAAAATAACTGATGATGGTCGAAGTAGAGAAGATATAAAATGTACATTGGCAATGGCAAGGAAAGCGTTTCTGAAGAAGACAAATTTGTTAACATCGAGTATAGATTTAAGTGTCAGGAAGTCATTTCTGAAAGTATTTGTATGGAGTGTAGCCATGTATGGAAGTGAAACATGGACGATAATTAGTTTGGACAAGAAGAGAATAGAAGCTTTCGAAATGTGGTGCTACAGAAGAATGCTGAAGATTAGATGGGTAGATCACATAAGTAATGAGGAAGTATTGAATAGGGTTGGGGAGAAGAGGAGTTTGTGGCACAACTTGACCAGAAGAAGGGATCGGTTGGTAGGACATGTTCTAAGGCATCAAGGGATCACCAATTTAGTATTGGAGGGCAGTGTGGAGAGTAAAAATCGTAGAGGGAGACCAAGAGATGAATACACTAAGCAGATTCAGAAGGATGTAGGTTGCAGTAGGTATTGGGAGATGAAGAAACTTGCACAGGATAGAGTGGCATGGAGAGCTGCATCAAACCAGTCTCAGGACTGAAGACCACAACAACAACAACAACTGTTGCTTGTTTTACAAACGGGGATTTAGTCCCGCTAAATTCCTGTTAAATCTGTGGGCAATTATGCTTGTCATCTATATTTATCTGGGGGTATTAGTTATTTACTTAAAAGGAAGTTAACTTGTTTCATTCTATATGCTCTTGTGAAAACTCTATAAGGTTTTAATTATATTTGTTACTGGTTTTGTAAAAGACTTTGTAAATTGTTTTTGGGGACAAGTGTAATACATCTTTGAGAACTACAAGCCTGTGTTTGCGTTTTCTTGTGATTGCCCTTTGTGACCTGTTTGAGGATTGTAAATTTTACGTCGCAATACTTTTCTTTCAAATATTATGCAATAAGAGAGCCCAATGCCTGGGAGTGAAAATTATTTACATTTTCAAATAAATAAACAAATAACAACGTGTGTAGTGTGCTAATAAGAACGTAAAAGAATTTTCAAAAAAAGTATTTCAGTGAATACTTTTTCAACAGGACACAGTCGTTCCATTCAGAGAAAGGGGCTGCTCAATCAGTAGGGCGAAGGATAAAGCAAAAATAAAGCAGGAAGTGAATATTTACTGCCTATGGGTCCATTCTGCGTCGGCAGCTGAGGGTAGTTATCTCCATAGGGAAAACGTTCATCACGTTACTTTATTAAGATATGCGTCCATGGCAGAGGCTGACGAACATTCAGATTTCGCACAACTATGAGGTATAGAAAGGTACTGAACGCGTAATTCGCAAAACTTCACGGTCAGACGGAAGCTGTGGAATAAATGTACAAGAAAATTAAGGATACCAAATATGTGCATATTAAAAGAAGTATGCATCTTATTTTTAGTATTCCATGTACAGATATTTCAATTAGTATCGTACTTACATTTAAATCAAACTTCAAAAAAACTTCGCGAAAGTGAGCACATAGACTGAATAGAATACAGATTTCACCTCCTATAGGCATATTTGACAGTGCCGTTGTCTATTAGGAGAGGACGAATGCCAGAGCGATTGTGGAGATTAAGCTATTAAACATGTGAACAAAGGGCCGTAGATGGTGCCAGGATTAATCGTAGAAATGGAGTCAAAGGGTAACTTTACAAACAACTATACATTGCTATTAACTATTTTTCAGAAAACCGTGAAGAATTTGACAAAGATACATTTATGCTCCTTTTAAGGAGGAGAAACATGTATACTGACAGCATGAAATGTGCTTCCTTAGGTAGTGCAGTGGACAACGTCACACAGATAATCGTTAATCAATAATCAAGATAGAAAACGTATTTGTAGCAGATAACTGGTGTGGCGGAACATAAACATAAAACCGATAGTAGATTGGAAATAAAATATAGTGTGGAAGAATAAGTTTACAACCATCGTTGATTAAATAAAATGTTAAATAATTATCGCCAAATGTAGTAATATTACAATCTAGGCTCATCTAAGTGATTCTGTTTTATATTATTTATTGTATATTCAACTATTCTAGTTTGACAGCATTTGGTGATACCTATGTAACATTTTATTTAATGATGGTTGTAAACTTAGTCTGTCGGAACAATTACTTTATTTCTGTGCCACACGAAGTATTAGTTGCAAATATGTCTTCTGTTTTAATTATTGACTAACAATTATCTCTGTAACACTGATCACATGCAGTCAGTAGGCGTATTTATTCCCCACAAAAGTAGCATAAATATAATTTTGTTTGTAAAGTTACCCTTTGACTTCATTTCTATTATTAGCGCAAGCGTCACCTAATAGCCTTCGTTTACTTCTTTTATAGCTTAATTGCCAATGTCAGTTTGACAACGGTTCTCTTCGAACAGACAACGGCACTGTCAACTATGCGTATTTGAGATGGGATTCGTATTATATACCGTCTAAGGGCTCACTTTCGTGTGCTTTCCACTGAAGTTTGATTTAAATGTAAGTACTGCACTAACTGAAATTGCTGTGTATTGAATACTTACGTAATCATGTGCATATTTGCCATCGCTAATTTTCTTGTACAGTTAACTACACAGCTGCAGTATTACGGTGAAATTTTGAAACTCTTAGCGCTTAATAAAGAATTGTGTGATCAAGACCTTCCTATATTTCAAAGTTGTGGCAAGAATATCACCTGCGCAGATCTAATCGGTATTCTGCTCCACCACACAGACAGATGTAACAGTTCAATTTCAGTTTGATGAAACCAGAGCATGTAATGGATATTGACTATTATCAAAGGTATCCAGAGCCCATCCTCCTTCCCGTTGTAAGTTCTGATCCAGCTCTCTCTCTTGTTGCTACCTGCTGATGATGCTATATCAAGTTTTTGTAAGACTGACGGTCCCTCATAATTTCTTTTCCTCCAGTCAGTGTCACAGCGACGCGGAGTTGCATTGATGTCCCGTCAGTGTGAACGCACGATCATATCACGGTGTCACTACGTTCCGTTATGCTACGGTGGCAGGTTCGGATCCTCCCTCGGGCATGGATGTGTGTGATGTCCTTAGGTTAGTTAGGTTTACGTAGTTCTAAGTTCTAGGTGACCGATGACCTCAGCTGTTAAATACCATAGTGCTCAGAGCCATTTGAACCATTTTACGTTCCGTTAGGTTGCCTTCAAATGTGATTCGACCTTCATACCTGCATCAGAATGACAAAGTGACCAACAGGTATTTGTTTAGAGGGCAGCTACCACAGCAAGAATCAGACAGAGCCAGACTTAGTCACATCTTCTGTCCTATGCACAGTTGTCATACTGCTCTGCTATCTCAGCCACACACGACATCTACGGGCTGTAACATAATTACTGTGAGTTATTCTGACGTTTTCTTTCTCAGTTACATGAATTCCTTACAAGTGAATTTTTTTTCGAAAATTATAGGATTAGTAGGATCCTGTGAGCTCAATACTGCACACTAACGGGGGACGTATAAACTTAAATCAATACTGAACTGCACAGCTGCTGCTTTCGGGACCATATCGTGCGTTCACGTAAAGGCGAACCGATCGTACCCCCCCCCCCCCCCCCCCTCTGTTTGCCATGCTCAACTGTCAATCGGTTTGTTATTCTGATCCCAGGTGTAGTAATCCACCAAAAATGGTGTTCATGTCGGTGTGACATTGAACTCCAAGCTTGTTGTCATTGAGTCACCATCTCCAATGATTCCCCATTCAGGACTGCAGGGTGTTCAGATGGACACATCGAGTGGTTTGAGAAGGCACCGATCAACCAGATAGTTAGCGATAAATAGTGCAGTAGACGAAATATATTTCCGGAGCCTACGGAAAGTCGTCTTGAGCAGGGCTTGAGTCCTGCACATGATTTACGGGGCAGCGTTTTTGAGGTATACGAGAGCAGCTGCAGGGGGTCCATATGGCGACCGCTCGTCGAGCGGACTGCACTTGGAGTCATTTTTACGATGACAGGCGGCTTACTGGGCTCGTTCGGTCTTCTGGCAGGTAGCGGACGAGCAGCCCAGGTAGCGGATCGGGAGCGACGCCGCTGTTTATGAGAGATGCCTAAAGGCGGGCCGTCGTTTTGTTTACGGCCGCGGGTAATGGCCACTGGCTTACAGAAGGTCTGTCTGCCCACCCTCTGGAGGTGACCGCTCCCTAAACATCGGCCTAGGCGGCTCCCTACCGACCTGGCAAAGTTTACGGCACTCAGTAAATTCCGCCGCTGAGAGCCCATCCGCCCCCTCCACCCCAATCCCTGACCGGTCCTCTCTTTTGGAAGTAGGAAAGCTACAACGTCGACATTGACGGCTTTTCACGCTAAGAGAACGAAACGTAAGGTTACGGAACATCCCCTTAGAAAAATTTATGGATTACTGTGCTGGTAAACCTGGTTATTAACAAAGGAAGTAGGTTACACTACAGTTGTTCGCCCACTGCTTGAATACTGCTATTCGTACCAGACAGGGTTGACAGAAGAAATAGAGAAGATCCAACGGAGAGGAGCGTGCTTCGTTACAGGATCATTTAGTTATCGCGAAAGCGTTACGCGGATGATAGATAAACTCCAGTGGAAGCCTCTGGAAGAGAGAAGCTCAGTAGCTCGGTGCAGGCTTTTGTTGAAGTTTCGAGAACATACCTTCACCGAGGAGTCAAGCACTATATTGCTCCCTCCTACGTATATCTCGCGAAGAGACCATGAGGATAAAATCAGATAAATTAGAGCCCACACAGAGGCATACCGACAATCTTTCTTTCCACGAACAATACGAGACTGGAATAGAAGGGAGAACCGATAGAGGTACTCAAAGTACCCTCCGCCACACATCATCAGGTGGCTTGCGGAGTATGGATGTAGATGTAGATTTGATTCTCTCTTTACTTATTATGAGCATCACTAATATGACACCCAATATTTTTAGCGCAACGAAATCTGAATTTCAATAATCCCTACTAAAGAATGGCGGTGACTGACAATAACCTATACCTTTCACAAATCACTTACCTCACAAAAATCGTCGTTACTCGAACTACTGCAATACAGCAAGTGCGAGTACTACCAACTAAATAAAAGATTCTGACTACTGAAGGCGCTAACTACTGATAGGCATAGTTAGAAAATGAAAGATTTTGATAGAGAACAAACAATGTATTTACCATAATAGCGTTCAAAAGTCATAATTTATATATCAGTTCATGGCATCCAGTCCTACAAATTTCGTTTTTCTGACGGACACACGTCCAGATCGTCTGCTCTCAAAATTCTGTCATTTCCCTCCCCACATCCACCACTGCTGGCGGCTCACCTCCAACTGCGCAACGCTACACGCTGTTCACATCCTTCTGCCCAACACTACAATAGCAAATATTCCAACAATGCAAATCAGCCACAGACTGCACACAGCACAGTCAGTGATTTTCATACAGAGCGCTACGTGGCGTTACCAACATAAAAACCTAAACAGCCTACTTACAAAGTGTCTGTCCTAGAGCACTGACGACATGGCTCCACCTGTATGCTGAGAAGTGTGAGCTTCACAAATCAGTGAAATTTGTTGCAACAGTTTCACATGAAGCCAATACCTAATCGTTGTTAAATTGTTCTTATCTTTATCGTAAAGACTGACTGGATACAGCTCTCCATGTAAACAGCCTACTTACAAAGTGTCTGTCCTAGAGCACTGACGACATGGCTCCACCCGTATGCTGAGAAGTGTGAGCTTCACAAATACTACGTTGTTGTTCAGTGAAATTTGTTGCAACAGTTTCACATGAAGCCAATACCTAATCGTTGTTAAATTGTTCTTATCTTTATCGTAAAGACTGACTGGATACAGCTCTCCATGCCTGTATATTCTGTGTGTCTTCATGCTTAACACATGCTTTCTAGCCTTGGCCTCCATCTACAATGTGTCCCCCCACCCCAACCACCATCACCATCAACATGCGCACTCCATGACTTTCAAACTGTCTGTTCCCTAAAGTATCCTACTAAATGCTCCCTTCTTTGAGTCTAGGTGTGTCATAAATTTCGTTGTCCTCCATTTCGATTCAGTATCACTTCGTTAGTTACCTGATGTCCTGTATAATCTTTAGCATCCTTCTGTAGCCCCACATACTGCGCTTCGCACGGAACCCCTCGTCGGAGGTTCGAGTCCTCCCTTGGACGTGGGTATGTGTGTTGTCCTTAGCGTAAGTTAGTTTAAGTTAGATTCAGTAGTTTGTAAGCCTAGGGACGGATGACATCCACAGTTTGGCTCCACAGGAACTTATCAGTACCACCACCCACACACCAAATCATCTATTGTATTCCCATCTGTACCGTCCACATTTCACATCCTTACTGCAAATACTTCAGTTACCGCAGTTCAAACACCGAAGCACTTTGCCATCATCTACTTTGCGAATTTCATCTATTACACTACCATTCTTCAAATTTTAGAATTTTTATAGTCTGCCTCATGCGAAACAAGTCCCTCTGCATATCTGAGTGGTTAGCGACGCTGACGGCGATCTGGAGGGCTCGAACTCCATTCCCAGTACTGCCAGGGAGTTTTTCTTGGTACACCGTGCACTCGTGTTGCCAACTGAGGAGCTACGCGACCGAATAGTAGCGGCTTCGCTGGCCGGTATGGCCGAGCGGTTCTAGGCGCTTCAGTCTGGAACCTCGCGACCACTACGGTCGCAGGTTCGAATCCTGCCTCGGGCATGGACGCGTGTGATGTCCTTAGGTTAGTTAGGTTTAAGTAGTTCTAAGTCCTAGGGGACTGATGAACACAGTTGTTAAGTCCCATAGCGCTCAGAGCCATTTGATTTTTGTAGCGGCTTCACGGTCTAAAAAGTCTTCAAAGCAGCCGGGAGAGCGGTGTGCTGATTCTACGCCCCTTCACCGCGCATCCAGTGACTCTCAGAGGATGACATGGCGACGGGTCGGTACCAAGGAGCCCATCAGAGCCTGTGGCCAGAGTTTTATGCAAAACACGACGTATTTCTTTTTCTATTTGCGCAGAGGTGTTTCGACACCTTTGCGTAATCTTCTGTGGCTTTCGATTTTTTTTCCGTAACGTATGATGTAAAGTTTTTTGGCAGTTTTTCGGCTTTAGGCCAGAAAGTGTAACAGATGTATTTTGTTTAATTTGTTTTGTTTGATCACCTGAAACTATAGTACAATGGACTAATACAGATCGGCTTGATTTACCCCTTTTATAGTTTCATGCAGCGTGTTGTCTTGGATGGAAAGTCATCGACAGATGTAGAAGTAACTTCGGGTGTACCCCAGGGAAGTTGTTGACCCTTTGCTGTTCATGCTGTGCGTTAATTATCTTGTGGACATTATAAATAGTGACGTCAGATTTTCCGTAGATGATGCTGTTATCTACAACGAAATACAGCCATACAGCCTGAGCGAAGCTGCAGATTTCAAAGTGGGACACTGATTGATAACTTGCTTTAAATGCTCAAGAATGTAAGATTCTGCACATCACGAAACGAAAAAAAAACATAGTATCTGATGGAATCTGTAAATTCTCATACAAATACTTGGGTGTTACGCTTAGTTCGCAAGGACATAACGTGTGACCGTCACAAGTTCTCAGTCGTGAGTAAATCAGGTGGCAGACTTCGGTTACTTGGTAGGATTCTCAGTCTCCAAAGGAGATTGCTGACAAATCACTCGTGCGAACCATACTAGAATACTCGTATTGCTCAAGCGTGTAGGTGTAGTATCAAACAGAACTAGCAGGAGACTTTGAATGTATACAGGGAAGGGCAGCACGAAAACTCACAGGTTTGTTTGTCACGAGGGAGAGCGTCACTGAGAATGTCTAATCAAAACACATTCAGCCGTCTACATTTCCAGTTTTATTTATTTGTGCGGCCAGTTTCTCGACGGTACAAGAAGTGGAATTTCTCCTACCTGTCGATCAGCGTGCCTGAAGGAGGCATAATGTAACACTGAAACTGCTTTCACCAACTGCGACATGGTCGCGTATACAAACAGTGATCCAATACTGACAAATGTTTTTTATTCCAGCCTTTGACCACAATATGAATTCTTTAGACGATGACCGGTTTCAGTCCGTAATGACCATCCTCAGATCTTTAGGACATGGTGTAAAACCGGTCATCGTCTAAAGAATTCATATTGTGATCAAAGACTGGAATAAAAAAAACATTTGACACTGAAACTGGTTGAACAAGTAAAATAAACTGTTTTGATTTGACATTTACACTCAATAGCCGAAGTCCCGCTACCATCTTGCATAAAGATTGACTTACCGAGTGGCACTGAGATGTTGAGAAAACTGAACTGGTAGACTGTTGAAGATAGACGAAGATAGCCGGAAACTATCTTGGGAAGTCTACTAACAAAGTTTCAAGAACCAGCTTTAACTGATGACTCTAGGAATGTACTACAACCTCCTATGCGGGGTGAACATCAATAAAACCGACTAACTGCGTGGGTGGATTTCTGATTGGAAATGGAGGAAAAAAGGTTCTACGAACATGTGTTCAGAAATGGAACACAGAAAGAGGTGCACCACATGCACGTCACAACAGATGTTCAAAGTGGCCTCCGTGGGACTGCAGGTGTTAGGAATACTAGTATTTTTCATGTAGGATACACATAATCATATTTTGGCTGAGAACTATGTTGGTGGCGCACTTGCCTGAAGCTTGTGCTAGGAACGTCTCAATGCCCTGTAGAATCCGGTCCTCCAAATCTGGCGTACGCACAGTCCACCGCCTCGAGGCATGTTCGTCTGTTAGAAAGCACCCGCCGGCCGGTGTGGCCGAGCGGCTCTAGGCGCTTCAGTCTGCAACCGCGCGACCGCTACGGTCGCAGGTTCGATTCCTGCCTCGGGCATGGGTGTGTGTGATGTCCTTTAGTCTAGGGGACTGATGACCTCAAATGTTAAGTCTCACAGTGCTCAGCGCCATTTGAACCATTTTTGAGAAAGCACCCATGATCACAGACACGTCCAAAAGAGCTTGAAATGTTGTGTGATGCAGTTAGTGTCTGTGAGGTGACTTGTTTTGGTATAGCCGTGGTGTCTCTCGACCGTTTCCTTCTGCTTGGCCGTACACAAACAACATCTAAGTTTGTTCCCGACACGAACACCGGACCATTCCGCTGTTTACAGTACGCTGCATTAATCACTCAGCCTGTAACACACAGCATGTGGTCAGAGGAACTGTCATTCATCAGCACCATCACACGTGTTAATAGGACTTTCCTTCCTCCGTTTCCTGTCAGGAATCTGTCCCTGTAGTTTGTCGGTTTTATTAGTGTTGAAAGGTCTCTGTTGGATTCCTTTCATGTTAATTTCTTAAATCTGTTGTCATTTACGGCATAAATTCCTCTTCTAAAATTGTTGCGTTTCTGACTATCTGCGAGGAGACTGAGCAGTGGAACGTGTTACTTCTACACATAAACAAGAACGATCTGTCACACTACTACACTTTAAACACAGTTTATATCTAATTCATGACACACAGTCTCATACGGAACCTACATCCGCTTTCTTTTATATACTGTATATGATAAGATACTGTCATCCCCCTTCACTTCTGTGTGAGAGGATGAATGAGCAAATGTATTTCTAGTTGCATGCTGGATGGTAGCAGACAAGCCTGTCTGCTAGAGAACAGTAGGACCAACGTAGGAACAGGTAGCTACGCTTTCTAAAAGCAAAGAGGTTTCTATCCTTAGTATGGTTCTGTCCGTCCCTTGTCATGTTGGTACAGGAAGCTGCCCCTCTGGTCACTTCCGTTTTGTATACGGAAGCACCCTTGGTAGGAGCGCAGGTCAGTCTGTCCGCGGCGAGCGTCTGAAGTGGTAAGATCTCCGGCTAAGCGCGTGTCTGCTAAGTTGCTAAGTCTGCAGGACAATGGATTTCTTAAGTTCAGCCTAACTAAAAATTTAATCAACTTTATTTCAGGTTTAGCTCTAAAATATCTAATGTTATCTTAAGTTGCAACGCAGTGTATTTCGAGTGCGAACTTCAGATTATTTTACAGTAGTTGCTTTGTCACTAGTTTGTGAGTAAAGTGGAACCACGTGTTGATCAGTAACTCTAACTAAGATCATCAATCTTAAATGCGAATGTGCGTGAGATTATAACGTCTCGCCTTAACAATATTTTTCAATATAGCAAATTTTCTTTATGTTCAATCCACGTGGGGTGTACTTTGTGAGACCAGTACCACGTGCTTATACAATTGTTTGACCCATCAGATTAATAATAAGACGATAGTAACCAGTTCGAGGTTTTTCTTTTGTAAATTGCTTTTCAATCTAATTTATTTTAATTATCAAAATTATTGTGGCATTACACTCTTTGTGTAAAGCAAGTTAACCACGTGAAGCATGTGGTGTAATCATCAAAGTAGCTCTCAGCTATTCTTTTCGGGAAGATTTCACAGAGAGTTAGTATGAATTGAGTATACCAGGGTGTGGTAATTACATGACGGACATGATTGCGCTACGAACGTTACTTCTTTGGGTGAAAATTGAATCGGTTGGTTGTGGTTAATTTTCTCTTACATATGTTTCAATGTTCTTCGTGTGTTATTTTATGAATGTAGTGTTGTATGCAGTCTCCCAATCTTGGCTCCCTATTTGATGTGTTCCGTAAGATTACAAACTCACATTTTCACAATCCAAAATAAGGCACCAGTTTAGTTATGACTCAAGTTTAATATGCTGAAATTTCAATGATCAATGTTAAAATAAATTTCCAAATATAAACTGATTTATTTATTTTTATTTAAATTCTCTTTTTTATATATGTATCACCGGTTTTCGTATGACTATTAAAAGATTATAATTAATGTTAGTCTGGTTGGAAATTTGGTAAGCTAGATTGGATACCTGGTGAAACAGTTGCTCAGTAATGCAACGTTAACTTCCTCAGATAGCTCACAGCTTTTAACCCTCTTTTATTGTCTATCAGCACCGCTTTCACATAACATATTAAAGCGACAACATTACAGTGTTCACCCTGCATCTCGCTCCCACAGGGATAGTGAGGATAAGATTATGTTAATTACAGCACCCACAGAGGTATTTAAGCAACCGTGGGACGTACCCTCTGCCATGGACTTCACAACTGTATGTAAACTATACAGATAGGTGCAGACATTTTGACAGCATGTTATCTATCAAACTACTAATTAAAAATTTTAGCTACTACTTCTAGTCAAATAGTACCCATCGATAACGATAGAATAAAACTTATTTTTATGCGCGGATTAATGATTAGATTTTAATTATCAACTTGAAAAAAATTTATACATCCATATTTTCTTTAATTGCTGTGATAATTAAAACTTTATGACTACTCCTGGCACGAAAAATGAGACGTGTATTTTCTCATTTTTCCATCGTATGAATCTATGCTAGAAACGTCAGTTTATCAGGTGCTCCAGCGATGATATATGGTGCTCCATCCATTCGGAAGTTTTCTACATTACACTGTTGTATTTAAATGAGCTTTTCAGAAGTGGTGAAAGTAAGGCAAAGTCACACAGAAATGTTTGTCTGGAGATCCTGAGAGATACAACCTCCAAGTTTAGGAAGGTTTTTCTTGCCTTCTGGCCTTCGCATCAACTAAATTCTCTGTATCGTGAAATAGTGCATTGGATTCTCCACGTGACTTTTTGGTATAGAAAGCTGTGACAACTGCATGCGTAGCATTGTTTTTCGTTTCTGTTAAGGCAGGTTTTGAGACAAAATAGCGGTGCCATCATCTTCCTCCCTCTAATACCTCCAACGAAACGGCTGACTTAATTCCTACCGACGGTGGATCTTATTTAGCCACCTTACATTCTCTCAGTAAGTGCATCACTGTGAGTTGTTTGAGAATTAGCTCAGTACACTGCTACACAATGTGATTTACGTCAGTACCTCTCTATTCAAAACTAGCCAATTCCAAAAGACAAATTTTCTTCCACTTTTAGGATTTATCTTTGAGTAGGCGATCAATCCACGAAATATTAATGCGATTTTCTTTAACCATCTTAGTTTTCCGAGTTCTGTTTTTAATCATCGAGTTAACTACTAAGCTTTCAACTATTCAAGTAATTTAATCTGCCCCAGCTTGCTGTTAAGGACTCTGCTCAGTCCTAGACAGTAACGTTTCCTTCTTTTAGTAGATGTGCCAAACCATTCTCTGCCTATGTTACTTTTAGTTTCCGTTATACTGTACATTAAGTAAAAATTGTAGAATTTTTCCATTTTTTTACTATACTAAAAACTACAGTTCTCACTACCAAGATTCTGTCAGCTGATACTAACGTATTGCTTACATTGATAAGTGCTTTGCCCTTTCATTCCCTATAATTCGTCGTTTCCAGTTTGCTTGCACTCGATAACAGGTACGTCCTAGTCTAGTCGCAGGCTTCTTAGAATGGAACTCGAGTTGGGCACCGTATTGGCTTCAGACCGCTTCTGAGCGCCTTCGCTTTCACTAGACCATTCAAGTGGAATTTATTTTGATGTACGCGAGTCACTGTTTAACATTCGATTAACTGAGAAATCCGAGAAATAGTCTTCAAGAAGAATGTCTGTAGCCGATGCCACGATATATGAAGATCACCTGCCAACTATTCCACTGTCGTCACTCGTAACGCAGACGCTCTCCTTCGTTTACCCCCACCTCCCCCCCACCCCCCAAAAAAGGAAAACTCCGTCTTCCTGCTTTCTCTGTTTCAAATTGGCATTTTGTTTCAAATACTTTTATACGCTGCTTAAAGCTGAATGTTGCTTCGCATGATAAGAGTGAACTGAGAATGTAATTTTATTACTCGAATTTTTTATGTTTTACTCTGTTTTTGTGGTCGGACTCTTTGGTATGCCCACAAATGTTATTTAATGATGCGCGAGCCGTTTTTGTTCATAGAGTAATGGTCAAGTACGATCCACTTGTGTTTGATACAGTGCAGATCTTCCATTGATGTTTATGTTTTTCAGCTTGGAATAGTATATGGATAACGTATTCGAATAGTACTAAAAACGTCATGGGTCCCGGGTTTGAACCCAGCTATTGTTTAAATTTTGAATACTAATGGCAGCCGAAGAATTCTGGCGTAAGAAGTCACTCTCGTTCTGCGAACGGCCTTATCAAAGGCGATGGAGCAGACAGAGGTTCATGGCACTCTCTTGCCCTTGGGGTGGGGAGTTAACCCTAAAAGACGGAAGAATCAACAATGATCAACGGCGTGAGGATACAGAAGGCAATGGAAACCACTCCATTAATGACAAACAATGTGTATGCGCAGGGCATGAGGCCTGTAATTCAAAATGCGTCGTAACTATCTCTCCACTGACAATAAATTCCGGATTAGTTCTCCATTCGAATCTCCGGGAGGAGACTGCCAAGGGGTCGGTGACAAAGGGAGAAAGATGGAATAGCCGACGAAGGAATGACATTCTACGTTTCGGAGCATGGAGTGTCAGAAGTTTGAATGTAGTAGGAAAGCTAGAAAAGCTGAAAAGAAAAATGCAAGAGTTCAGTCTAGATATGGAAAGAAGACAAGGATTTCTGTCAGCCGAATATGGGGTAATATCAACAGCGGCAGAAAATATTGTGACAGCAGTAGGATTCTTTATAGATAGGAAAGTAGCGTAGGGAGTGAGCTACTGTGAACAGTTCAGTGATAGGAGTATCCTTATCAGACTCGACAACAAACCAACGCCGACAACGATAGCTCAGATATACATACCTGAATCTGCAGGGTTACTGGAGAATACGATCTAGACACTAGGAATGAGACAGGAGAAAGACTAATTGAGTTCTCCAATAATTTTCAAATGGTAGATAGCCGCACTTTGTTCAAGAATCACAAGAAGAAAAGGTATACTGGGAGAGGCTTACGGGAGGAGGAGATCAATGCTTAATGTCACGTCGACAGCGAAGTCATTATAGTCGGAGCACAAACTCGGATTCGGAAAGGATGTAGAAGGAAAGCAGTCGTGCCCTTTCGAAGGAACCATTCTGGCATTTGCCTTAAGCGATTTAGGGAAACCATGGAGAACCTATATCAGGATGACCCTAAGCGGGTTTGACACGTCGTACTTTCGAATGGGAGTCTAGGGCGGTAACAAGTCCTCTACCCCTCTCTTTGTTAACCCTGGAAAAGAACCGGAGAGACGGCAAGATTCCAGATGAATTACATTCTGGCCGCGCAGATATTCCGAAATCAGATACTGGATTGTAATGCAGATATAGACAGAGATCATAATAATAATCAACAGTAGACTGAAGTTCAAGAGAATCGTACGTAAGAATAAGTATGGAAGGAAGTGCGATGTTGAAGTACTGAAGAATGATGAGACGAGTCTGAAGTTCGGTAAGGTGTGTATGCTACGATAAGGGATATCACAGTAGGCAGTTCAGTTGAATAGGAGTAGATATCTCTAATATAGGCAGTTATAGATGTTGGACAGTCAGCCACAGGTGAAGAGGAGGTCAACTTCGAATAAACAATACTTCAGTACGTTATTGAAAGGAGGAAGTACAAAAATGTTCAGGAAAAGGCAGGAGTACAGCAATACAAATCACTTAGGAATGAAATCAAAAGGAAGTGCAGTGAACAAAAATCTAAATGGTTGTATTAAAGATGTGAAGATATCGACAAATAATTGATCGTCGCAAGAGCTGCCTGAGCATATAGAAAAGTCAAAATAACCTTTGATAAAATTAAAACATGGGTGGTAATTTTAAGAATGTGAAAAGCATAAAAAAAGAGCCGGTAGGTGGAAAGAGTCCTGGGTAAGTCTCTATGATGACTTGATAGAAGAAAAAACTGGAGTCGATAAGGAAGACATAAGGGATCCAGTAATAAAACCAGATTGGAAAAGAGCTCTGAAAGACTTGAGATCAAATGAAGCAGTAGGGGTAGATTCGATGGGAATTTCTATCCATGAGGGGAAATAGCTACCAAACGAGTATTCAGGTTGGTGTGTAGAAACTATGACACAACAACGTACCACCAGGCTTTAGAAAATACATCATTCACACAGTTCCGAAGAGAGTAAGGGCAGATACCTATGAAAATCATCACACAAGCAGCTTAATATTTCATGCAATCAAGCCGCTAGCAGAAGAATCTACAGAAGAATGTAAAAGGAAATTGAGGATGTGTTAGATGACGATCAGTTTCGATTTAGGAAAGGGAGAGGCACCAGAGAGGCAGTTCTCAATTTGCGCTGGATAATGAAAGCAATGTTGAAGAAATGCTTAGAGCATTCGTCGACCTAGAGAAAGCGTTCAAAGTGTAAAATCGTGCAAGATATTACCAAAAGTGAAGATAAGACTGGAAGACCAGCACCAAGTGCTGTGATTGAATGTAAAGCAGCGTATAAGACAGTGATGTAGTCTGTCACTCTTACTGTTCAATCTATACATCGAAGATGCAATGGCGGAAATAAAATAAAAAGTTTCAAGAGTGGGATTCAAATTCAGGATGGAAGGATAGATTTCGCTGATGACATAGCTATCCTCTGTGAAAGTGAAGAACAATTACATGATATGTTGAATGAAATTGACATGTTTTCAAAAAAAATGGCTCTGAGCACTATGGGACTTAACATCTGAGGTCATCAGTTCCCGTAGAACTTAGAACTACTTAAACCTAACTAACCTAAGGGCATCACACACATCCGTGCCCGTGGCAGGATTCGAACCTGCGACCGTAGCGGTCGCGCGGTTCCAGACTGAAGCGCCTAGAACCGCTCGACCACATTGGCCGGCTGACATGTTTTCATACAGCTGTTGATCGTAGCAGTGTTTGCTCCTTCATACAAGCATTCATGTAAGTTTATTTACCTGGCAACACACACAAGGAACCATTGGCTCTTTTTCCTCTCCTCGGAGAATAAGCAGGTGTTGTGTATCTGAAGCGGGATCCGCGACTTGTTTAACGACTGGCAGGTGACCTCCGGAACTGTGAGCTGTCGCCGCCGCCGTCACTGGGTCCCATAAACACATATAGGTCGATAAACAGCCGTCCAGCTGGGATAGTGGTTCGTGGATCAGCTTTACAACAGCCGGCGGCTGGCCAAGCACGGTAGAGGTACCGGGCGGTACTTTTACAGCTCGCAGCCGAGGAACTGCCGATTACCCCACGAACTGTGCTTTTGCTCGCTTCTGTGCCTTTATTGCCCGCTGTAAAAGTGCCCCCCTTTTGTTAGATGGCGAGCGACTGAATGCCGCTAACGGAAATGGCGTATCAGAGCTCTACGCCCAATACACCGAACGTGACTCGAGCTTTTCTTCTTCTTCGCGATGGAAGCAGCCAGACGCTACACGATATTGTTATAAGTCTGAGTGACCATCCTTTTCTTGTTAACCTTTGATGTCTTTTCTGCTTTGTTGGAAATTTTATGAATCTACACAGATGCGCGCAGATGTGCTCAGATGCACGCTGTTAGATGTGAAATGGCGAGTTTGAAAAGGGGAAACATATTACTGGAGTCCGAGTTAACCATTAAGAGAGAACACCTGCGATCCAAAAACTCGGAGAAACGGTACTAGATAAAGATCAGTTTCGAAAATGTACTGTATTTCTATGAAGGAGCGGAAAATGTCTGTTAGAGAGACCCTTGTAGTTAGGACATATAAGAGGCGATGACAAAGTTTCCGTTCGAAAGCTGTACAGTCCAAAACCGTCTGCATTGAAGCAATCATCCCAACGACGCACCAGGTTCAAGATACCCGTTTGGTAAAACAATGCGCCCTGTTGCGTGAAGATGTCATTAACAATCTTCTGCAAATTATCGACAGTTAAAGGCCTTTTTTAAGGAACCGAATGCGTGATAATTCCTTGGGTAGAGATCTGGACTAGAGAGCGGCTTCCTGGGGTTCTTCCACTTAAGCTGGGGTAATTTCTGCGCTACGTATTTTATATATGCGGAAGTGAAAACAGCAGCACACCTTGTCACAGTTTTCCCGGACGTTTCGCCTTAACTGCACGCCGTAATTTCTCCAGCGTTGCGCCGTTCTCCAATGATGAACACAACAGTTTCTTGGGAATCAATAAGCAATGGGCCTCAGTAATCAAAGAACAGAGTCAGCATATCTTTCCCAACAGAATTAAATGACAGAAACGATGCAGTCTAAAATCGCAATCCCAAAGGAAAGCTTGATATTCAGTACAGTACCTGTTTCATAAACCATTTCTCAACAACTGGAGTCAATACAGGGTAAGTAAGAAAGAAATGATTCGCTAAACTACACGCTCTCTCTCTCTCACACACACACACACACTCACACTCACACACACACACACACACATGACACACAGTCGTACAAATAACCCACACACGTATAGAAGAAACTGTAAGGATAAAACTGTACACCACACTTGTGCTCGATGGGCCAGATATCTATTAGGTACACCCGTCAACCACATGGCAGTAACTTGCACAGGTATGGAAATATTTAGAAATAAAGCAAACTGACACACTATTTGAAGTACAGGTTGAACAATGAACCTGGAGAAATAATAACGTTGAGCTGAGGGCTCACCGCATGGCGGGTATGAACGTGGTCTAATTCAGATAATAAAACACTAATTAAAACACAGAATTAATGAAAGATATCCGAATAAAATAAACTTAAACTTGCACAGAAGGATATTAAAAGAAGTTATAGTAAAAGAGGATTGAATTACAAGAGCACAAGGCACAATATAAGTAGTAGACGAAAACCAGCGTCATCCCACTGTGCATTGCAATATGCACTGGTGAAACGTCCCCTTAGAAAAATTATTGAATTACTGTGCTGATAAACCTCTTACATTATTTCATCTTCAAACACCTGAGCAGAACTGAACGTACTCAGACATTTCTCTCTTTACTTATTCTGATCAACACTAAACTGACACACAGTATTTTTAGCGCAATGCAGTCTGACTTTCAAAAATCCCTACAAAAGAATGGCCCTGACTAACAATAACCTATAGCTTTCATGAATCACTTACCTCACAAAAATTTTCGTTACTCGAATTACTGCAATACAGCGAGCCCCACTACTGCCAGCTAAATAAAAGAATCTAACTACTGAAGGCACTAACTACTGATAGGCATAGTTAGCAAATGAAAGATTTTGATGGAGAACGAACAATGTATTTACCTTAATAGTGTTCAAAAGTCATTATATATCAGTTCATGATATCCAGTATTACAAATTTATTCTCTCTGATGGACACAAGTACAGATCATCCGCTCTCAAAACTCCGCCATCTTTCTCCCCACATCCACCACTGCTGGCGGCTCACCTCCAACTGCGCAACGCTACACGCTGTTAACAGCCAACTGTCCAACACTACAATAGCGAATATTACAACAATGCCAACCAACCACAGACTGAACACAGCACAGCCAGTGATTTTCATACAGAGCGCTACATGACGTTACCAACATAAAAACCTGAACAGCCTACTTACAACTGTTGCCAAATTTATTCAGTATGGCGGGTCCAAGATGGCTTCTGTAGATGTGGCAAAGTTACACTGACGTCATGGTGGGAAGTTCAACTATTGGCAGGAAAAATAGGTCAATTGGGCTAACGCCACTAACCTAGCTCCAGCCACATTTCCCCCTCTCCTTCCCCCTCCACCATCTCAATACTGGCAGGAGAAGGTCTCAGTCTGTGCTGAGCTGCTGGAAGGGACTGATATAATTATTAATTTTATATGCATTGTAGTATATTGTTTATTTAAGCAATTTGAGTTGTCATAGACAGTAGCTGCACCCAGTGTGTTTACCTTGAGGTCTGGAGTCCAACTGGCCTAGTTCATGACACTACCACCAGAGGGCGCTGTTGGCCCTCCCACCTCGCCTCCCATGACATAATCCTAAATGGCGGCCTCGAGAAAAATGGCGGGAAATTCGTTCAGTCCGTGCTGATCTTCCCAAGACAATGGACTAACACTTTACTGTGTACCATGTGTTCAATGGATGACATGTCTGTGCTGGGGAAGGAGGAGTCTACTATACCTGGGATGGTGAAACATGTCACTTGACAGCTCGCATGTGGTTGGCTACACTGCGATTGCGAGGTTGTAATAGCTGCTACCGCACACGCCGACAACTCCGAAGTATTTTTTTGTAAATGTAAGCTACAATCAACGTTTATACGTAAGTGTAACAAAGTACGTTTTTCTAACAATGGAGAGAAAGACGACAGAGACTAAGCGTTTGATAGTATATTAAACCGAGAAATAAAATAACCGAAGTTAGTGACAATATCAATGAAAAGTCGCTGCAAATTGTTACAGTACCAGGTGCATGTAAAACGTAGTATAATAATGTAAATCTAAGCATACCAAATACTACGGTATCCACACTCATAGAAAGAAATAAAAGCAAAACATGCAGAGAGAAAAAGAATTAATTCTGTATAATTTACAATCACCAATTTACGATGTGAATGGCGCTATTCCATCCAGTTCTCCTTCACTGTCATCGGAATCGGCAACAAAACCATTGTCTTCGTCATCATCATCATCATCAGCAGCAGCATTAAGAGAAATCATTAACTGTTCGTTTTCATTTATTATGCCGTCTATAGTCTGTGCTTCTCTTATCAGTTTAGCAACATGGTCTACTTTTTTCCTCCATGAGTTAGTGTCTACTGTAGCAAGACCTTCACGTAGCAGTCTTTCCACTTCTGGTATAGTAAAGTATTGTTGTTACTTCTAATGTACGCCTTGACTGCACTCCAAACCAATTAAATTGGGTTAAATTGACAGTGATAAGGCGATGGCGTAATTACCAAATGACTCTGTTCGCTTGCAGTTTCATTTACAACGTATTAAGGCGTCACAGGCTTATTTTGTTTCACGAGGGGGTATCACAGCACCTTTATCATGCTCATGTCCGCAATACCACTGCAACGTAGTTTCTTTACAGTCACTAGAGGTGGGAGTTTTATCTAAAATCACGGAATGGTGCGGTGCATTGTCCATCACAAAAACTGTCGAAACACTGAACTGGAGCAACAAATTTTTAAACCACTGTAGAATACGTGGGTGGTCCATATCCTCATGATAGTCACCGGTTTTTTTTTGATCGAAAAACCAGAAGTCCTTCAGACACAAAGCCGTTTGAAGATCCTGCATGGGCCACAATTAATCGGGATTCCCTTCCTGTTGGCTGATGACCGCTGCTATTCGGAGTATCATCTGTCCAGCATTTCTCAACTGAATCTCCAGCGTTGACCCGAGTTTTGTCTAACCATATGACTGAGTGAATGTCCTTTCCTACAATTTTGTGTAAGAAAATGGTACGAGCTGCAACGACATGAGCTTCTTCTAGTAACAGTTTTCATCCATCTACATTTTTAAAACGGATGTCCATACTTTTTAATATTATCTTAAGTGACGTTACCACTCTGAGAAAAGTTCGCATTCTTTTAAAGAAATTGGTAACTTCGCTATTGTCTTTTTTTTTTCCTTTTATAGTATCCGCATATGTGTCGACGAACTGCATCGAATTGGAAAGAATTAATATCTGTAACAGGACGAGGCTGCTTTTTCTTCTTGCCCGGAGTACTTAAAAACACTCTCTTTCGTCCACAGGGGCTTTCTTTCACACTGTTTACTTCACTGTCTTGTAAGTATTGAAGTATCACACCACTTTTTCTTGCTCGCAAAACTTACTCATCCTCCGTAACAATTCCAAAGCCTGACTATTTAATGGCACTCCACGGCTTCTTGCTTGCTCCTTTGAGACTATAAATATCTCTGTTGACCATTTTGGCAGGTATGTTTTCTCAAATGTTGTCTTGTGTTTTGAGATACATACCAAATCGCCAATATTAAATTTCTGTTTGTGTGGATTCAGCATTTTAATGCGATAGTACACCGTATCCATGAGTACATTTCCATGAACATCGATTCATCTCATTTTCATTGTGCTATGTTTGGTTCGATTATACCAAGCAATTACTTCTGGAAGGATATCTGCCGATTTGTATGACCTCGAAGATTAAAATGTATCTACATTTGACCTATTATTGTTCTGATAAATGAAAAGCGCTAATCTGCGTTTGTTTTACGGTATTACATTTATTGTGTTAACCGGTTTTCTACTTACAAGACCAGCTTCGGACATTTACTGAGTATTGTCACTAGAGAATGTACAATGCTTGTAAACAACATTGGAAGAGAAATCACACATCTAGAGTAAAGCAGAAACTTACAGTAAATAACTCTTTGACAGTATAGTGGTAAAGCAATGTAAAAAGTAAAAAATTGAACATTAAATAGATAAAAACGAAGTAAAAAGGAAAACAGAGTCTGAGGCAAAGCAGAAACAGCAAGCCCTCATAACAGATTATATCAATAAATAAAACCAATAAAATAAATTAAAATTGCTACTGACAAGGCTACTTCAGAAGTTATACTACAAGGAGAGTGATACAAAAACCAATTAAAAGAAGAAAGCATTAGCAATGTAACTACAGAAAATACAATAAACTTAAGCAATATCAATAAGATAAACAGAAATAAATAAATGCAGGAAAATGGAGGTATGTAAGGGAACATACAGTAAATGCAATCTTTGAGAGTGTGGTGGTGCTGCATTTTTAAAGGTAAAAAGGGCTGAACAATACAGAAATACGAAAGGAGCAAACAGGCTTTACTTTTACAGGTAGGAGATATCACCGCTTTCACTAAACGTTGTGTTTGTAACGCCTTTAGCACAGCGCAGTATCTCCTGTAGTAGCTGATACCTTTGTTGAAACTGCTTTTGAAAATACAGAAACATGTTGAAACCGGACTTCATTTATGTGTGTTAGCAGCGTCATGAGAACACTAGTTTTGTCACAGTTTGATGGACATCTACTACTTGCTCATTTATTATCAGGAAGGAGTGTTCCATTTTTCTTCTTCTTCAGGTCTTCTTTTGCATCTTCACAGGACCAGTCACCAACAACAAAGTCTTTGTGACGAAGACGTTTCACCCACCCTGCTACGATACCAACTGTGTCAGGTACTGATAAGTAGTCAGCATATACAGCATATACAGGGTGATTCAAAATTGCATGTAAATATTTTAAGGGTGTATTTGTGAGGTAAATATAAGACAAAAATGTTCTATACAATTTTTGCTATACTTGGCTTATTACAGAGTTATGAACAAAACATGATAATACATTCAATACAACGTTAAGTATTTACTTCCCAGAGTTCACAGTTTAATTACAGTGCATGTGGACTAAAAACGCAAACTGGTAAATAAACGTGACGTAACAAACTGAAACAATTCCTCGCGAATACTGTATTACTTTAGTTCCTGTTGATGGAACTAAATCAATGCAAAATAACTAAGGAAAATACGTGAAGAATTTACAGACTGTACTGTACTGTATTTGCATAAATCTTAATGCAATGCATGTTCAAAATGCTGTCCCTGAACTTGCAGACAGACCCGTGCTCGTCGCCGCAATGATCTCTGCACATTACACAGTCCGTTCAACTCTCCACGAATAATTTCACAACCATCATCAATTCTTTGTTGTAGCACTTCTCTGTTCGGTACTGCAGAAGAATACACCAATGTCTTTAGTCGGCCCCATAAATAAAAGTCTAAAGGGTTCAGGTCAGGTGATCTGGCTGGCCAAGCAATTGGTCCTCCGCGACCTATCGATCGATGTGGATACGCATCATTGAGGTACGCCCTTACGTTGCGCCTGTAATGGGCAGGAGCACCATCGTGCATAAACCACAAGGTGGCTCGTGTTGCAAGAGGGACATCCTGTAACAATCCAGGCAATTCCCCCTCCAAAAATTCGCGGTAAGCGTGCCCTGTCAGCCTTGGAGGTAGAACATGAGGTCCGAGTAAGTCATTCCCCACAATACCACACCAAATGTTTATGGAGAATTGATGTTGATATCCACGCACAATTCTCGCGCCAGGATTCTCGACAGCCCACTGGTGCATATTATGCGAATTGATTACACCCGCACGAGTAAACATGGCCTCATCTGTGAATAATATCCGCCGAATGAACATTGGATCATTCAAATGACGCTCTTGTAACCACTGGCAGAATTGCTGACGGGGAGGATAGTCTGCAGGTGTCAATTCGTGCACTTTGTGCAGGTGAAATGGATGCAACTGTTGTCTCCGAAGCAGCCGCCATACAGTAGATTGTGGAAGTCGTACAGCTGCACTAATTTGTCTCGTACTGATGGCTGGATCTTGGTCTACCAGGTCCAAAACATGTTCCTCGACGTTCACTGCATGCTCAAGTGGTCGACCTGAATGTGGCCCAGGACGAATGCCATACTCCCGCATACGTCTGTCCACAGATACAAACGTCTGATGACTTGGTAACCGTCGTCTTGGAAACAGGTCACTGTACCTTCGTCTTGCTTCAAGTGCGTTTCCATCTGCTGCACCATACACAAGGTGCATATCAGCATACTCACTGTTTGAGTACATCATGTGCACGAAACCTGTAGCCTTCCGACGATGAATGAACGAGAGGAAGTACGTTTCCGTTACCAACAACATCAGCGCCATCTTCTGTACAGTAGGAGTAAACAGCAATTGCAAACACAAACAAACAGTATTCATGCAGTTTCGAATCAACTGTTGGGAGATACGTATGTGCATTACGTACCAGAATATGGCATCCTGCTGCTTGCACTGACGTCGTTTTGATACGGACATGACTTTCGTATTTTAACGATAACTCTGGAATTAAACGTTTATGGAAAAACATTTATAGAACATTTTTGTCTTATATTTACCTCACAAATACACCCTTAAAATATTTACATGCACTTCTGAATCACCCTGTATAGAAAGACACACTTGTAAGGATAGTATGTGTAGCCACTATAACTCTGTTTTTTAACGAACTGAGCTACATTGGCTACATGCTCTCTCTCTCTCTCTCTCTCTCTCTCTCTCTCTCTCTCTCTCTCTCTCTCATTCATTTTGACAATGTCTGGGGAGGAAGTGTTTAAGGCAATTGTCTGCTGCTGATTATACGTGCAGCATTTAAAATAATGATATTATCAAGCATAATACTTGGACTACTATGAGAGACGTATGAAGTAAAATGCAAACACAGTTTCAGTTTTGTATATAGGTGCATACACATACTCACTAATTTTTAAAAACCGTGTATTGGATATGGTATTTTAAAAAAATCGTCAGATTCATTCTTCATCTTCTTTGCAGCTGTACAATATTTCCCAAATACAGCTTTTCGAAATGCAGTACATTACAAGGGTATCTCCTTCAAACTGATGGGTATCTCAGAATACTCTGGTTTTTCACATACACATTTAGCCTACTTCTCTTTTGGCTCTGCATTCATGCAGAAACAAAGGTACAGCTCCAAATCTTCAACACATACACTATGCACACATGGAAAGCTTACAACATTATTGTATGAGGATTCTATGCTTGGCAACCAATGGCTCATTCTCTTGTAGTGCAGAGTATCGACATTGTGTAAGTTCATGACTGAGGCGTGACATAGACAAACATACTTGTCACCCAATTTCATACAAAGGGCAAAATCATCATACACTGATGTAATAGGTAGTGCCACTATTGGTTCAAATGGCTCTGAGCACTATTGGACTTAACATCTCAGGTCATCAGTCCCCTTGAACTTAGAACTGCTTAAACCTAACTAACCTAAGGACATCACACACATCCATGTCCGAGGCAGGATTCGAACCTGCGACCGTAGCGGTCGCGCGGTTCCAGACTGAAGCGCCTAGAACAGCTCGGCCACCAGCGGCCGGCGGTAGTGTCATGCCAGTAAGGCTAATGTCCTGTGGGAGGTGGGATGAAGAAAGGAGCTACGAGTTGGATAATACCCTGTTGTTCTTTGACAATTGATGTAGCGCTCTGCACAACATATTTCGTCCCAGTCGAATTCAGAAATAGACACTTTAACACCCTTCAATGCATTTTCAGTTTCTGTCCTCACATGCATGCCCTAGTCATGATATGGTTCTATGCCCATATTTACAGGTTTCATTCTACTAGGAACTAAATTGTACGTAGAACTGAAAAGCATAGGCACACTTGATACCTTTTTATCTACAGCATCTGCACTCTGTCCGTGTGCTGGCACAGGGATGTTCTGCTGGGATGGGTCATATGTCAGTGAACAGTACTGTCCCCCATCTTGTTGTTGTTTAGGACCACCAGCAGTATTTGAGATATGGGAAAACACCGCGCATCCTCGTCCCCCAAACTGATGAATGCGACAGACATCTTGTCCAGCTCCAGCATCAGGGCAAAGTGCACTACAAGATCTCTCATGGTCGCTAAAGGTTTAGACATGTTGGAGTTGTTACTGCTGTAGGTCCAGAGGTCAGTGCAGGTCTCAACAAGATGGCGCTGCAGGTCCAGATGCAGCAGAGGTCGCCATGTTGGTGCTCGCCCCTCAGGGCTTGATGTGTCGAGGGCTACTGCTGAACATGGAGGAGGAAACGTTACTTACAGAGCAAGACACGAGAAAAACCAATAAGAACTTAAATATGTGATATGGGATACTTACTTTACATTCCTATTCCACAGGGTTGTGCTGGTTCTCGGCTGCTACTGCTGAAACTTCATATTTCTTCTTCTTATTCTTCTACTGCTGATGGATGACTGAGCGAGACTGAGAACACAGAGCTGCGGAGTCCACCCAATATCTCCTTCGTTGTCGTCACCAGACACTCCCATCCTACGACCCAAACCTATCATATGACTGTATTCAGCGTTCCTGTTGGTTACTGCCCGTTTTTCTGGACCATTATATTGGATTACATCATGGGAGTGGTGGTGTTGCGAATGAGGCCAACTAGTCTCCAAGACGCAAGGTGAACACCTATGTTTCATTTTGGAATACGGCGAAGTTGATGTGGGGTGTTTGGCAGTTTGAAAAGAGGTAGGCAGTTCCAGCACAAGCATCTACGTGAGTAGAGTGTGAGCTATGAAATGCATTGTCACGTCATCCTGCTGTATTGTCACTATTTGTCAAAAAGTGCTCACCACATGCTCATCCATTACCTTTTCTTTCCACACATGATGTAGGAGTCTATGAACACCGCTCTCAGCTCTGCATGTATTACCTTATTAAATTCGTCACTGCTCTTCACCAAAATTACCTCAATTGTACACATAGATTCTTGCACCAGAGTGGGTGAACATCTTGCCTCTTGTGATTCAGAAGATGGATTGGACTTTTACTGAATGATCTACAGTTACAGCCAATGCATTTATTAGCATTAGTTGCGAAGTGTAACTTAGCCTCACTCTGCTGCATCTTCAATGTTTGATGAAGTGTAATTGTCTTCTTAATACATTCACCAAATATCATTGCTTTCCAAGCATTGTACAGATGACTATGGACACAGTCCTCAGCTGCAAGATTACAGCTAATGCACTTTTCACCTGTTAAACTCCTCCTTCGCTTACCCAGACGTCTTATTCACTGAACACGTAGTACATAGTACACAAGTCCAACTTCTTCAGAAGCTTAGCATAGACTGACTGAATTTTCCGCCATTTTTCCCCAGTCCGCCATATTGGATTATGTCGCCGATGTGGCCGAGCGGTTCTAGGAGCTTCAGTCTGGAACCACACTGCTGCGACGGTCGCAGGTTCGAATCCTGCCTTGGGCATGGATGTGTGTGATGTCCTTAGGTTAGGCCAACAGTGCCCTTTGATGGTGGTGTTGTGAACTAGGTCAATTGGATTCTGGAACTCAAGAAAACACACTGTGTGGAGCTACTGTCTATGGCAACTCAAACCGTTTAAATAAACAATACATCACAATGCACTCAAAATGACGACTTGTATCTGTTCTAACCAGCAGCCCAGCACAGACTGTATCCTTCCTCCCCCCCCCCCCCCCCCAACCAATTTCCAGATGGGGAAGGGGTGGAGAGGAGAGAAGTGGAGAGGGGAGGGGAAGGGAGGGGGTGAAGTTAGGTTAGTGGAGGTCGCCCAGTTGACCTACTTTCCTGTCAAAATTTGATCTTCCGGCCATGACGTCAGAGCGACATTGCCACATATATGGCCACCACCTTGGATCCGCCATCTTGAATAAATCTGGCAAAAATGCAGGGTTGGGTGAGACCAGTGTTACCCTACTACTTACGGTAACAAATGACATTATTCTGCATGTGATATAACTAGAAATTAACAATTTTCGGATTTTTCCATTTACTTGTACAGTGAAATCTTACAGCCTGCTAAATTTCATCATTATGGACCAACAGGAAATACCCTTTAGGTTTTGATGAGTGATGTTGCGAGTATCAATATATGTAACGTAAATGTCTGTAGCTTTTGATTGCATTGATTTAGAAGCTTCAATTTTTTTACATCGCCAGGGGCCTGTAGACTAAATGACATAAATTTCTACTTCATATGTCAGTCCGTTGCTGAGAAAAAGGGGTTTTAACTGTCAGATATACAACAGGAGGACAACGAAGTGGTGCTATAAGGGTTCCGTTTTTACTGATTGAAGTACGGTACCTTAAAAAGATTAAAATATCTGAATGTGGCTAAGACACTGGCTCCATTTCACTGTAGCAGTCAGGCACAAACCAATACAAAATGTAGATTTATATGAAGTCACTGTTTTATGAGCAGCAATTTTTGTTGCTTAGTATGGGATGTTGCCTTTACAAAGGACTGCAACTAATCCAGAATAAAGTAAAATAAAGTTGATGAACTACTCATTTGTATCGATGAAATGAATTCATCTAACGAAATTGACATAGTCAATGAAATTCTTCTGGGTTAGAGACCGCATTGTCATTTATAAAATTCCAACGTTTCGGCGTCTGTTGCAAGACCCAGAAGAATTTCATTGACATTGACAACGGCCACGGAAGCCTACGGTTACGAAATTGACATAATCTGCCTCTCTGAACATCAAGTGACCACTGGTATAGATATGTTAGACATGTCAGGATTTAAGCTAGCTTCCTACTTTTGCAGAGTAGATATGGAGGGAGGAGGAGTTACCACATATATTAAAAACTGCCATAAATTCAAGAAACTGACATTAATAAATTCTGTTCAGAGCAGCATCTAGAAGCATATGCAACAGAAGTAGAGTTCCATAACAGATCCTATATAATAGTAACTATTTACTGAACACCTGCAGGGAATTATAATCTATTCATAAATCATCTAGAAGCTCTTTTGGGTTATTTAACAGTAAGAAACAAAGAAATTTTGATTGCTGGTGACTTTAATACAGATTTTCTAATTCAATCTTCCAGTAAACATTTACTGCAGTTAGTAATGTTATATTTCAATCTAACTCACACTGCAAACTTTCCAATTGGGATCACTAAATCCTCAAGGACAGCCATTGATAACATTTTTATAGACAAATCAAAGGAACAAAATCATATCATAAAACCTGTAATAAATGGACTATCAGATCATGACATGCAGCTCGTTGTTTTAGATGTAAATTCTAAGCAGATTATCAAGACTGCTAAATCTGAGTACAGGAGAGTATTCAATCAACCAAAAATTGAGTGTTTTAGAAAACTGCTCAAAGATTTGAACTGGAAAGATGTTTAGAGTGCTCATGACATGAAGGAAAAATATAACACATTCATGAACAATGTCAGTACCATGTTTGAAAACTGTTTTCCTCTAAAAGTTACTGAAATTAAACAGAAGTCTATAATAAAACCATGGATCACACAAGGAATAAAGATTTCCTGTAAGACAAAAAGGAAAATGTATCTGTCGACCAAGAATAGCTCCAATGCTGGTGATTTAGCTAAATATAAGGAATACTGTAAAATATCTAAAATAAAACTAATTCAGACATCTAAACAAATACACTACGAGAAGAAGATGGCAATGTCAGGGAACAAAATGAAAACAATATGGGATATAGTGAAATAGGAGACTGGTAGAACCAGAAAGGAACAGGAGCAAATAGCACTAAGGTTAGATGACACATTAGTAACCGATGGGTATAGTGTGGCAAATCTATTTAACAAGTACTTTATATCCGTTACTGATAGAATGGGATTGTCAGGATCAGTAAATGATGCTCTTGAATGTCTGAAACTAGCTTTTACAGATAGCTTCAGGTACATGAATATGTCACTCACATCACTAAAAGAAATAACTTCCCAAATAAAATCTTTAAAAACAAAGCATTCTAGTGGTTATGATGAAATATCAACAAAGTTAATTAAGGCATGTTCTTGTGAGTTTAGTACAATTCTAAGTTACTTGTGTAACCAGTCAATTATAACTGGGACATTTCCTGACTGGCTGAAATATGCAGATGTTAAGCCTCTATTCAAGAAAGGGGATAAAGAGATGCCATCAAACTACAGACCGATTTCACTTTTGCCAGAATTCTCAAAAATTTTAGAAAAAGTAATCTACAGGCAGCTTCTCGACCATCTGACCACAAACAACATATTATCAAGAACACAGTTTGGATTTCTGAAGGGTTCTGATATCGAAAAGGCTATTTACACCTACTGTGAAAATGTACTTAATTCATTAAATAACAAGTTACAAGCAGCAGGTATTTTCTGTGATCTGTCAAAGGCATTTAGTTGTGTAAACCACAACATCCTTTTAAATAAATTAGAATTCTATGGTGTCATGGGCAGTGCTGCAGAATGGTTCAAGACATAACTCGCAAACATGAAACAAAGGGTGTCAGTGCAAGGGACTAGTGAATTAAGTCATCAGTCATCACCAGAATGGGAAGAAATTACATGTGGTGTCAGCAAGGATCCATCTTAGGGCCATTGCTTTTTCTTGTGTACACTGCCAGAAGCAGAGTTCGTTTTGTTTGCAGATGACACAAGTATTGCAATAAATAGTATGTTGAATGTAGTTCTAGAAAGATCTGATAATGATATTTTCATGGATATTAATAAATGGTTTACAGTAAACTCACTGACATTAAACTTCGAAAAGACGCACTACATACAATTCAGAACCTGTAAGAGGTTTCCACACAGAATATGCATAAAGTACGAAAAGGAGCAGATAGAAGAGGTTGACAGTCTTAAATTCCTGGGATTACAACTTGATAATAAATTCAGTTGGGAGGAGCACACCACAGAACTGCAGAAACGCCTTAACAAATCTGTATTTGCAATTCGAGTGTTAGCAGACATAGGCGACATAAAAGTGAAAAAGCTTGCATACTTTGCCTACTTTCATTCCATAATGTGATATGGTATAATATTTTGGGGTAACTCTTCAAGTCAAACAAAAGTTTTCAGAGTCCAAAAGCGTGTAATACGTATTATTTGTGGAGTAAACTCACGGACGTCTTGTAGAAACCTTTTCAAAGAACTGGGTATACTAACTACTGCCTCTCAGTATATTTACTCCTTAATGAAATTTGTCCTAAATAATATATCTCTTTTTCCAACAAACAGCTCAGTTCATACATACAATACCAGGAACAAAAATGATCTGCACAAGTACTTAAAAGCACTTACTTTAGTTCAAAAAGGGGTCCACTACTCAGAAACACTCATCTTCAATAATTTGGCAGCACACATAAAAAATTTAGTTACAAATAGAGATCAGTTTAAAAGGAGCCTCAAAGACTTACTAGTGGCCAACTCCTTCTACTCCACTGACGAATTTTTTAATAGAAACAAATGATGTGTTGTATATATTTATACTATTAGTATTGTTATTTCAGCTTAAAAAATAAATAAAAAAAGGTGACATGTTCCAAATCCACGAGGATCTTCTCAACACGGATCTATGGAATAAAAAAGTAATCTAATCTAATCTATCTAATCTATCTAATCTAATCTGCTTAGATGGATACTAAACTCTTCTCCTTGGGAACGAATTACCGACATGTACGAAACTTTACAACTAGATACCATCGAGATCGCCATATGAAAACATGAAGAAAACTTACATAATAAAGCCGACATGATATGTAATAGCAAAACCGCACTGAATGCGAGTTAAAGAGTGCCACATAATGCTAGAAATAAAGTGAATGTGCCGCTGAATACTTTGTAAAACAAAATACAGTATGAAATGGTGTTAAATAAGTAAATTAACAGACAACAAAAAGAGGAAGAAGATATCTACTTTATAAGTCCTACAGCTGTCCCCCTATGACTCATATAAAAAGTGGCTCACGAAACTGTCACACAAAAATACTGTATAAGTCGGTGGATCTGACATCAGATGATCCTATGATACGAAAATAGTTCATAGTAATGTCGGAGTTCAGGCAGCACCTACACATAACAATACAAATTGCAGCATTTGAGGAAGACGACTGCATCGACGGTCAAAATATTGAGCATAAAAAGGAGTCAACAACTGGGCTGTAAAAGCTGCAGGCTACTAGTAATCAGTCATGCAGAGACTACCTAAAATGTCATGCCAAAAGTTGTTTTTGAATCAGATAATATACCGCTTCAGTTGCAAATAATTTTATTCGTTAATCCACGACCGGTTTCGTGCACTTATAAGCCCATGTTCAGGTGAAAAAGAACCATGAGGCGCGTGGACACCACACGTTGAACACCAGGCTGCAGTCAGGCGATAGCATCATCTCTCCTTCTACACATCAGCCCCCCACCCACTCTTCCACAACAAATAATTAAATGTCTCACCACCTAATAAGTGGCGGACATAAACGTACTAACATGATTCTTAGAATGCTTGAAAAACTAACCAAGTAGCAACCGGTAATTTGCCTCGTTCGGAGCGTGATAAAAGAGTTGCCCTCTCGGTTGATTATGATCCATATGATATCCTTCGCAGGGATGGAACTTCAGTTGTGGCAAATGTCTGAGCCTGGATGCATTCGTGTTGGCTACACATCTTCACTCTATACTCCCTCGCTCCTGGTACATTAGAAAAATCTGTAGCTGTAGTGTAATTGAACGACAGTTCGTATGTAATCAAGTGGTCGTCTGCACGCGAAGAGCGGCCTACAACAATGGTGTAGGATGGTGAGGAGCGACTAAGCAACAGTGCCAACAAGGAATGCTACCTCAATTTTCCAGTTTTGGCCGAGAATTTTAATACCTTAGCAAAATTACTAAACAAGAAATTTGTTCGATAAATGTTTTAATGGCTCATTTTGTATTCATGTTGCTAATAGGCTGGAAAATGTGGCAACGGTGGTAAATTATTAAGTGAGTTATAATATAGAACGAAACGCCCGCAGTAAAAGCAGGAAGGCTTCCACTGGTCAGTGAATAGCTTTGCGTCCTTAACTGCTAATCCTGAGGACTTTATAGCAGCCCTACGGGATACCTAAACCTGTTTTGCTGGTAGTGAATCGTTCATGAGGATCACATTTTGCGCACAGTGGGACAGTCTCATCTTTCTACGACAATAAAGAGAGCGAATGTGCAAAACGGCGTATACTGTACGACATTTGTGAACGTAGTGACTCATCACCAAAAAAAAGTAGAAATCTGGCTGAACAACACAAATGCCACACCTAATGGGATATCATAGACTGCGAAGCGACAGTCGGAGCTAAGAAAAACTCCGCTATACGAAACTAAATGGAACGATATTATATTTTGCCTTAAAACTGAAGGTAGACATAGATCTTCCGATCGGTAGATTGCAGCATCCCCTAATAATCCCATGCGTTCCACGCCGAAGCTAATCACGAATAAGTAATTTTTAAGAACATTTCTCTTGGAGAAAAGGGGTTTTTTGTTACCTAAAATGAACATGAACAGTGAAAACCACAAGCTTGTTATTGTATATGTCCATAATTTGAAGGAAGTATTGCCACCAGATCCTTAAGACACAGATATTCTAGAGTAAGATTATGCTTTTTCTTTAAGTTACCCTTATGCGCTAAGGACATGTTACCAAAGGAACCTGACTCGATCCCACTTGAAGGTGTGGACCAAGAACTCACTTCGAGCACCGATTAATCGAAGCGAATCATGGGGGTGTAGGTGAACAGGAAAGCCAGTACCACAGTCATGATACTGGAAACAGCCAAAATTCGACTAGTTGATTGCTATATATTCTAAATTCAGTATTTACATAGCAACTGGAAACAATATTAAGCACTGAAATCTGTGGGAAAGAATGCATTAGTGTTCAATACCAAGCTCAAATCTTAGGAATTATAAAATGAAATTTAAGTTACAAAAATGCAGTCAATGAACCTCCTACAAGGGCACGCAAGCGACAGAGAGAGAAATGCTGGCAATGAGGCACAAAAGTGGAGCACAATGTCGAGTAACTCATCCTGTAGTCTGTAACACCTCGCCGCGTTGTGCCGACGGCGGATGGCGTCTGTCCCAGAGGTCCTCTATGGAACCCAAGAAAGTTGACGCCGCGCCGTGTGGTTTCGGAAAATTCTTCCTCTACCTACTTGCTGGTGTGACTCAGGCAGTCACAGGACGCAGGACTGCTCCAGGACGCCGATAAGAGTGAGGCTGAGTAATCCTGTTGGGTCCTATTTAAAAACTCTCTAACAGCAAGAAAACAGCACGTCATTACAGAACAACTATATCCGTCTTACCAAAGAGTTCTGAATTTGCCAAATATGCTATGTAGCCATTACCTGGCTGGTCCTAACCACCAGTTACCTCTAGGAATGCATCCCTCCGCTGCTGTCATTCTTCTCCAAACCAAGGAGCTTCTTGATTAGTCACTGCCATATTGGTGACCACCAACAATTGTAGTGTAAAAAGTGCTACCTTAAAATTGACGTGACTCAAAATTAGTCCTGTACAGAGAGGATAACATTAAGTAATTTGCATCTAACTCACTCCTCAGACACACGGAAAATCGGAAGGCTTATGTTTTTAAGTTTTTAATTTACTGCCTAAATCCCTAATGAAATAAATGTGGCATCACAGTCGCCCCACTAAAAGGGATCTAATTAACACATAACGTATTCTGTCTTAGACGATTGATAGGTGATTTTAGGTAGATTATTTTGATACCGACTTGGTAAGCAAATTTCAGTAGCATGAGATAAATGTATATGCCTATACTATTAATATGAATGCCACCATTTCCATTCAACGGTCTGAAGCTACATACACTGCCCGCCAAGTAAAGTGAAGAATCCATTGGGGGAGGAGGAACTGAAACTTGACAGTTTGACAGGACATGTGATGTCATTTCAGTGATGACAAATTCAGGTCAGATTTACAAAGAATCTGGCAGTATTAGCCAACTTATCAGTATGACAGTTTACCCTCTCTGGGCTGGATCTATTCACTGACTCGATTGGGAAGGGTGTCATAAGGTTGTTGCATTGTCTGTTGGGCAACCTGACCCGCAACTGTTATAACTGGTCCATAATATCCTTGATGCTGGTACTGCTATAGAGTCGTCGTCATAGCTGGTCTCACGCATGTTCTGTTGTCACAGGTCTGGGGATCTCGATGGTGACAACAGTACCTCAACATCACACACACAGTTCTTAGAGACAGGTTCCATGTATCAGAGAGCAATGTCCGGTTGAAAAATGCCATCACGATACAGTCAGACGACAGGTAAACCATGTGGAATCAGGATCTCCGTGGCGTACTGTTTATTGTGTTGTCAGAATTCCCTCAGTCGCTGCTAGCCATGACCTGAAGTTATACCCAAGATAGCAAGAGTAGCACTATTGTGCCACTCCAAAATGTTGGAAGAATGGTTGCTTTCCAGAGGTCGCCGCCACACTCATCGACGATGGTCATCCGGAGTAGTATTGAACCGCGATTCGTCGCTTAAAACAGTGTGAGGTCATTCATCAGCAGTGTATGCTTCCTGGTCACGACACCACTCCAAATGCAGCAGTCTTTGTAGTGGTTTCAACAACAGCCGGCACATACGACGGTAATACCCTACTCAGGCTGCTGCTAGTCTCATATCACTGGTGCCGGATGACGCAGGATGTTGTTGGGAGTTCCTTATGTTTTCTCGGGTAGAAAGCACAGTTGCAAAGAGCTAAGATTTACTTGATACGTAATGCATCAGTCCTCTTTTGTGATGATCAGACGTGGTCCACTGAAACCCTGACGACCTGTATGCCTGCCGTCGCCAATGGCCTTGCCACAGTCGTACAACCGGTTCCCGTCAGATCACCGAAGTTAAGCGTTGTCGGGCTGGGCTAGCATTTGGATGGCTGACTGTCCAGTCTGCAGAGAGCTGATGGCAGGTGGAGTCCACCCAGCCCTTGTGAGGCGAACTGAGGAGCTACTTGATTGAGAGGTAGCGGCTGCGTTCTCTGACTGACATATGTCCCTCCATATCCGCATCCCGTGACGCCTGTGGGCTGAGTGATAACACGGCGGCTGTTCGGTACCTATGGGCCTTCATGGCCTGTTCCGACGGCGCATAGTTTAGTTTTTATGCCTCCTGTCACATATCCATTCTGTCCAACACTATGGCACTGTAACGGCTGAACGCTTCGCAAAGCTGTGTATTGCACGATTCGACCACCCAGCCAAAGGGAGAACCACAATGGGGCCACTTTCAGTGTCTGTCAGGGTGCCGATAACACTATGCCACACAGTACGCGCTACCCCTGTGTGATCACTCAACAGCTGACGCTCTTCCCACCTCTTGCACACGTTGTAGTTCTGGTAACAACACTAAACAAGAACAACACCAATGCACTTATGTGGCTCTTCCAGCTGTCACGGTGATCTGCTGCTCTGATCAGTTACACACCCATCGAGGTGTATACGCGTACAAAGTCACATTGACATCTGACCACGTTTTTGCGTAGTTTAGCTAGGCAGTATACTTCTTAGGATTAAATCCAGGGTATTCGACAAGTGATTGTCAATCACATGCAAATATTATTAGCTCGTCACTGATAATAATTCTGGAATAGAAAAAAAGTTCCAGAAGGCTTGAGGAAAGAAACATGGAAAAAAATCTCGAATTAAAACTCTTCAAAGTGCAGAAACAGAATTAAATATTAAAAAACAATCCTTTCCATCTCATTCGGCAATACTAAATGTACGATTTAGTCGGACGACAATAATTGCTGGGTACGCGCGAGTATGCCATAGGCATTATAAATGCAAAAATTTGTGTGTGAATATGTTTGTTGTCCTTGAGGCTGAAAGGGCTGGACGGATTTGGGAGGAATCTGGAACGGAATTAACTTATACACTGAATTAACAGGTATGATATTTTTTAAAATGTGTAGTACAATATACGTATTCATTTGAAGAATACGAGAAATGTGGAACAATGATTACTCACAGAGCCGGCCGCGGTGGTCTCGCGGTTCTAGACGCTCAGTCCGGAACCGCGCAGGTTCGAATCCTGCCTCTGGCATGGATGTGTGTGATGTCCTTAGGTTAGTTAGGTTTAAGTAGTTCTAAGTTCTAGGGGACTGATGACCACAGATATTAAGTCCCATAGTGCTCAGAGCCATTTGAACCATTTGAACCATTTACTCACAGAAAAATTTTTTTTCTTATTGACTTTGAACTGTATCGCATTTATGGAAGGGCTCTTATTGTTTAATATGTACTACATAATACGATCCAATGCAATGAATACAATGCTCATACAGTCCTCAAAGCGTTTAATCTACACTTCCTTACAACCACGTAGCATTTTATGCGATGAGCGTCAGGCGTACCTTATAGCTTTTGAGACGCTTGAAGACTCACGAACGATGGTGTAATTTAAATGCTGTACGACACAGAGAACTCGTGCCTTTAAATGTAGAAAGTGGCAGAATTTTAGCGAGGCTTGACTTGATTATGATATGCGAGAGCGTCCGCTAGTAACAGACACACACGTGAGGCAGATGACGTTGTTGAACGTACAAATACGAATATTATAAAATTTACGCTGAACCCTTCTAGAAATAGCTTATTTTCTTTCTTCTTCTAGTTAGTACGTTTTTACTCCTTCACGCTGAAGCAGCGTGACAGATTTGGATAAACTATGGAATGCAGACAGCCTACACCCTGAATTAAGACATGGGATACCCTTTATTCCGAAAAAAAAAAAAAAACTCATCTCGTGGTATGGTCAACGTGACTATTGTCCCCGTAGAATGGGTAATGTGACTACAAAGTCGTCCATAAAAGTTAACTATCAACTGAATGCATTAAGTTTAGCGTTGAGATTAGCCTTATCCTGACAAGGGAACCTCCCCATCACACCCCCCTCAGATTTAGTTATACGTTGGCACAGTGGACAGGACTTGAAAAACTGAACACAGATCAATCGAGAAAACAGGAAGAAGTTGTGTGGAACTATGAAAAAATAAGCACAACTTACAAACTGAGTTGTCCATACGCAGATAAGCAACATATAGGGAAATGTCATCTGAATAGCGCAGTGGTTCCGTGGTTAGCGTGAGCAGCTGCGAAACGAAAGGACCTTGGTTCAAGTCCTCCCTCCAATAACAAGTTTAATTTCTCATTTTCAGTTTGTGCGACAAACTCTTAGGTTTCCATCACTTTTTTGGGAGTGATTATCACATCCAGAAGAAAATCTAAATCGGGCAAGGTAGAAGAATCTTTTTACCCATTCGCCAAGTGTACAGGTTAGGTGGGTCGACAACATATTCCTGTCATGTGACGCACATGCCGTCACCAGTTTCGCATAGAATATAACAGACGTGTTTTCCTGTGGAGGAATCGGTTGACCTTGCGATCAAATGTTTTCGGTTCGCGTTGGAAAGGCACGTCCTTTCGTCTACTAATCGCACGGTTCTGCGGTACGGTCGCAAAACACAGACACTGAACTTATTACAGTGAACAGAGACGTCAATGAACGAACGGGCAGACCATAACTTTGCGAAAATAAGAAATTAAACTTTTTTTTGCATTTTGTTCATTGTTGTTCGTTGTGCTTGTTCGTTGCGGATGTCGCATCACATTCGTTAAAGTTAGTTCGTTGATCTTTCGACTCAGTTTTTTTTTTTATTACAGACGTCAAGCAGCTCTCTGACCGAACACGATGAGCTACCGTGCCGGCTATTAACTCGAGGGTACAGGGTGCACCCATCTGCAGGTGGTCGCTCATGTCGGCACCAATTATGTGTGTCGCTATGGATCGGAGGAAATCCTCTCTGGCTTCCGGCGGCTATCTGATTTGGTGAAGACTGCCAGTCTCGCTAGCGGGATGAAAGCAGAGCTCATCATCTGCAGCATCATCGACAGGGCTGACTGCGGACCTTTGGTACAGAGCCGAGTGGAGGGTCTGAATCAGAGGCTGAGACGGTTCTGCGACCGTGTGGGCTGCAGATTCTCCGACTTGCGCCATAGGGTGGTGGGGTTTCGTGTTCCGCTGGATAGGTCAGGAGTCCACTACACGCAGAAAGCGGCTACACGGGTAGCAGGGGCTGTGTGGCGTGGACTGGGCGGTTTTTTAAGTTAGATGGCCTCGGGCAAGTACAGAAAGGGCAACAGCTTCAAAGGGTGCGGGGCGAAGTCAGGACATGCGGGGACCAAGCAGTAATCGGTATTGTAATTGTAAACTGTCGAAGCTGCATTGGTAAAGTACCGGAACTTCAAGCGCTGATAGAAAGCACCGAATCTGAAATCGTTATAGATACAGAAAGCTGGCTGAAGCCAGAGATAAATTCAGCTGAAATTTTTACAAAGGCACAGACGGTGTTTAGAAAGGATAGATTGCATACAACCGGTGGTGGCGTGTTTCTCGCTGTTAGTAGATTATCCTGTAGTGAAGTAGAAGTGGATAGTTCCTGTGAAATATTATGGGTGGAGGTTACACTCAACAATCGAGCTGGATTAATAATTGGCACCTTTTACCGACCTCCCGACTCAGCAGCATTAGTGGCAGAACAGCTGCGAGAAAATTTGGAATATATTTCACATAAATTTTCTCAGCATATTATAGTCTTAGGTGGAGATTTCAATTTACCAGATATAGACTGGGATACTCAGATGTTTAGAACGGGTGGTAGGGACAGAGCATCGAGTGACATTATACTGAATGTACTATCCGAAAATTACCTCGAGCAATTAAACAGAGAACCGACTCGTGGAGATAACATCTTGGACCTACTCATAACAAACAGACCCGAACTTTTCGACTCTGTGAGTGCAGAACAGAGAATCAATGATCATAAGGCCGTTGCAGCATCCCTGAATATGGAAGTTAATAGGAATATAAAAAAGGGAGGAAGGTTTACCTGTTTAGCAAGAGTAATAGAAGGCAGATTTCAGACTACCTAACAGATCAAAACGAAAATTTCTGTTCCGACACTGACAATGTTGAGTGTTTATGGAAAAAGTTTAAGGCAATGGTAAAACGCGTTTTAGACAGGTACGTGATGAGTAAAACTGTGAGGGACGGGAAAAACCCATCGTGGTTCAACAACAAAGTTAGGAAACTACTGCGGAAGCAAAGAGAGCTTCACTTCAAGTTTAAACGCAGCCAAAACCTCTCAGACAAACAGAACCTAAACGATGTCAAAGTTAGCGTAAGGAGGGATATGCGTGAAGCGTTCAGTGAATTCGAAAGTAAAATTCTATGTACCGACTTGACAGAAAATCCTAGGAAGTTCTGGTCTTACGTTAAATCAGTAAGTGGCTCGAAACAGCATATCCAGCGACTCCGGGATGATGATGGCTTTGAAACAGAGGATGACACGCGTAAAGCTGAAATACTAAACACCTTTTTCCAAAGCTGTTTCACAGGGGAAGACCGCACTGCAGTTCCTTCTCTAAATCCTTGCACAAATAAAAAAACGGCTGACATCGAAATAAGTGTCCAAGGAATAGAAAAGCAACTGAAATCACTCAACAGAGGAAAGTCCACTGGACCTGACGGAATACCAATTCGATTCTACACAGAGTACGCGAAAGAACTTGCCCCCCCCCCCCCCCCCCTTCTAACAGCCGTGTACCGCAAGTCTCTAGAGGAACGGAAGGTTCCAAATGATTGGAAAAGAGCACAGGTAGTCCCAGTCTTCAAGAAGGGTCGTCGAGCAGATGCGCAAAACTATAGACCTATATCTCTGACGTAGATCTGTTGTAGAATTTTGGAACATGTTTTTTGCTCGAGTATCATGTCGTTTTTGGAAACCCAGAATCTACTCTGTAGGAATCAACATGGATTCCGGAAACAGCGATCGTGTGGGACCCAACTCGCTTTATTTGTTCATGAGACCCAGAAATTATTAGATACAGGCTCCCAGGTAGATGCTATTTTCCTAGACTTCCGGAAGGCGTTCGATACAGTTCCGCACTGTCGCCTGATAAACAAAGTAAGAGCCTACGAAATATCAGACCAGCTGTGTGACTGGATTGAAGAGTTTTTAGCAAACAGAACACAGCATGTTGTTATCAATGGAGAGACGTCTACAGACGTTAAAGTAACCTCTGGCGTGCCACAGGGGAGTGTTATGGGACCATTGCTTTTCACAATATATATAAATGACCTAGTAGATAGTGTCGGAAGTTCCATGCGGCTTTTCGTGTATGATGCTGTAGTAAACAGAGTAGTTGCAGCATTAGAAAATTGTAGCGAAATGCAGGAAGATCTGCAGCGGATAGGCACTTGGTGTAGGGAGTGGCAACTGACCCTTAACATAGACAAATGTAATGCATTGCGAATACATAGAAAGAAGGATCCTTTATTGTATGATTATATGGTAGCGGAACAAACACTGGTAGCAGTTACTTCTGTTAAATATCTGGGAGTATGCGTGCGGAACGATTTGAAATGGAATGATCATGTAAAATTAATTGTTGGTAAGGCGGGTACCAGGTTGAGATTCATTGGTAGAGTCCTTAGAAAATGTAGTCCATCAACAAAGGAGGTGGCTTACAAAACACTCGTTCGACCTATACTTGAGTATTGCTCATCAGTGTGGGATCCGTACCAGATCGGGTTGACGGAGGGGATAGAGAAGATCCAAAGAAGAGCGGCGCGTTTCGTCACAGGGTTATTTGGTAACCGTGATAGCGTTACGGAGATGTTTAGCAAACTCAAGTGGCAGACTCTGCAAGAGAGGCGCACTGCATCGCGGTGTAGCTTGCTCGCCGGGTTTCGAGAGGGTGCGTTTCTGGATGAGATATCGAATATACTGCTTCCCCCTACTTATACCTCCCGTGGAGATCACGAATGTAAAATTAGAGAGATTCGAGCGCGCGCGGAGGCTTTCAGACAGTCGGTCTTCCCGCGAACCATACGCGACTGGAACAGAAAAGGGAGGTAATGACAATGGCACATAAAGTGCCCTCCGCCACACACCGTTGGGTGGCTTGCGGAGTATGAATGTAGATGTAGATGTAGAGGGCAGACTTGAACCACTGACCTCTCGCTCCGCAGCCGCTCACGCTAACCAGTGGACCATGGCGCTATGCAGCTCACATTTTCCTGTATGTTACCTATCTTGCGCATGGACTACTCAGTTTGTATATTTTGCTTATTGTTTCAGAGTTCCACACAACTTCTTCCTGTTTTCTCGATTGATCTGTGTTCAGTTTTTCAAGGCCTATCCACTGTCCCAACTTATAACTAAATCTGAGGGGGTTGCGATGGGGAGGTTCCCTTGTGAGGTAAGCGAGTGAGTTGGGATATTCTGTCTGCTCCTCCTAACGTTTGAAAATTTGATGGCTTCTTTTTCGGATGTTCCGCGGCTTGCTGGCGGCATACAAATGACTCGCGCCTCAATGCTTTCAAGAGAAAAGATTTGCGATGGCGCTTATGCGTGGATAATGAGTTTCGGCGTTAACATTTCTTTAACCATGGGTAACACCGCGGGGCGGGGCTAGCTTTCTAATAAATATAAAATTCCTACTCTCAGACACCCAGAAGGGGAAACGGCTCCCTTCTTCACACCCCTTAACCCTCCCCACCTCTTCCTGTTTTTCAGGACGCCTATGGGTGATTTACACGGATAAAAACATTTGATACACACGACTTGTTCATAAGATGCTGCACAGCGTACGTTGTTTCCGACCAGAGAGCAGTTTCTAAATTCACGAGCTTCTGTCCGCCGATACTCGCTTGATCGCTACGAATGCGATTCCTACGTGGCTGCCGGCGCTTCCCGTTCGTAACTCGCGCTTTATCTGCAGCGGCAGCCGTCGAGGTTCACGCAGCTGCCCAGAGATGGCGATAGGATCGGATTTACGAGGACGCCGGCGGAGGCAGCAACTTGGTAGGGAACTGATGGATGAGCCCAGCGGGCTCGCTGCATTATCGCCAAGTCTGTTTCAGCGCATCTACCGCCCCTCGGTGTTTTTCCCCGTCTCCAGCGTTGTGATGCGAACGTGAAATGCTACAGGCAGCTGATCGTAAGAAAGAAGCTGACAACTTGTCGAGGTAGCTTACACCGAAGTGGCGAACTTCTCAGATGGTCCGTGGAGTTCAGGGCACTAGTAGTCCATGATATGTAGTTCTCTTTATCACAGTTTGTCAATAAAATTTAAAGTGATTGCCTAATGGAACTGGTGGGATCGAAAATTTCATACGAGTCTGACAAAACATCAGGACTCTGATACTACCCATTAAGACCCAACTTTTTCTCGATTTTAGGTCGTGTAGTGTTACAACAGGAAAACTTAGGGCAATAACTGATTTCGGAGAGTGATTCATGTAGTCTGATTTATGTATCTGGTTTCTGAAAGATACGCAGTCGCACGTTTACATCAGGCTATGTAATATTGAAACATCCCCTTAGAAAAATTATAAATGAGTGTGCTGGTAAACCCCTTTCGTTATTTGATTTTCAAACAGCTGAGTAGAACTGAACGTATTCAGAAATTTCTCTCTTTACTTATTCTGATGAACACTAAACTGACGCACAATATTTTTAGCTCAACGCAATCTGACTTTGAATAATCTCTACAAAAGAAAGGCTCTGACTAACAATAACCTATACCTTTCATGAAACACTTACCTCACAAAAATCTTCGTTACTCGAACTACTGCAATACAGCGAGCGCCACTACTGCCAGCTAAATAAAAGATACTAACTACGGAAGGCACTAACTACTGATAGGCATAGTTAGCAAATGAAAGATTTCGATAGAAACAAACAATGTATTTACCTTAATAGTCTTCAAAGCCATTATGTATAGATAATCCGCTCTCAAAACTCCGCCATCTCTCTCCCCATATCCTCCAATGCTGGCGGCTCACCTCCAACTGCGCAACCCTACGCGCTGTTAACAGCCAACTGCCAACACTACAATAGCAAATTCCAACAATGCAAATCAGCCACAGACTGCACACAGCAGTCAGTGATTTTCATACAGAGCACTACGTGGCGTTACCAAGATAAAAACCTAAACAGCTACTTACAATGTGTTCATTAAACACAAAGTGTTACACAATTATCACATTTCTTATTTTATACCTGGTGTCCCAGGAGAAATTGTCAAGATCCACGGATATGACAGGAACGCGCAATGATGCAAAAAACTTCATAAAGACATACGCCCTGTTCAGAACAAGACACATTAAATGTAGAGCACATTTGTTTTTGAGCGGCTATTAGCGCCCAAACATTTGTTTTACCGGCCCAACCTGACGTTTTATTCTAGCAGATCCTTCCTCTTTGCTTTTAACATCGGGATGTCTTTTCACCATTTAACTTGCAAGTTGGTCGCGCAGTTTTTCATGATGTGTTGTGTCTGAAGTTGAGCGAGCGATTGAGAGTGCGTCGACAGCCGGGGTGGCCGACCGGTTCTAGGCGCTACAGTCTGGAACCGCGTGACCGCTACGGTCGCAGATTCGAATCCTCCCTCGGGCATGGATGTGTGTGATGTCCTTAGGTTAGTTAGATTTAAGTAGTTCTAAGTTCTAGGGGACTGATGACCTCAGAAGTTAAGTCCCATAGTCCTCAGAGCCATTTGAACCATTTCGAGAGAGCGTTGAATAGAAGCATCGGTTAACTGCGTTTGTACGCGGGCTGGCTAAAATGCCACACGTCTACACTAATGAAGAATATGCACACCTGGTGGTGCCGCTGCTGTCGCACACCGTCTTCGCTTTCCGGTACGTCGAATTCTGATCGTAGAGTGTTTACCAGAGTTTTTCAGCACAATGCGTGAATTGTGTGTACTTTTAAGTCACCAATTTTCTCCAGGACGTGTACTTCAACAGCATGCGCAGCCACAGCAACATCTTGTTGAAATGGTGCAGCCTAGTCCTACCCACCAGCGTATGCCAACTTTCTGCTCATATCAATATCCCACGAATACTTCTATGGCGAACTTAACATGCGAAAATCATGTAGCCATTTCACAAACAATGTATTCAAAATCTTCGCACAGGTGAGCGTCCCATACGACTTGAATTTCGTCGCTAGTTAAATAACAATCGTCATTTACCATCGCTATTCACTGATGAAGTCACGTTTGCACGGAATGCAATCAACAAGACACTCAATGAAAATGCACACGCGGAGAGCAATCGAATTTTCAAATTCGTTTTCGATTAATGTTTGGTGTATGTTTATAAGTGCAGTCATTTTAGAAGAGCTAATGACGGGACAGACTTGCATCTTTTATAATTCGTTTGTTGAACATCCTGAAGATGTTTCTTTGGCCACGCGGACTGTATTGTGGTTCCAGCACGACGGAGCCCCTCCACGTTTTACCTGACGTGTGAGGGAACATCTCAGTCGCACTTACCCTAACCGCTGTATTGTTCCTGGTAGTACAGTTATCTGGTCATCAGTATCGCCAGATCTCAAGGTATTAGAGTTTGGTTTATAGGGTTGGATGAAGTCTGAGGTACACAAAGAATAAGCGAGATGAACTGCTTGGTCGCGTCGTGAACACTGCTGTCCTTGACGACCGGTCTTAGGCACTGCAGTCATGGACTGTGTGGCTGGTACCGGCGGAGGTTCGAGTCTTCCCTCGGGCATGTGAGTGTGTGTTTGTCCTTAGGATAATTTAGGTTAAGTAGTGTGTACGCTTAGGGACTGATGACCTTAGCACTTATATCCCATAAGATTTCACACACATTTGAACATTTGAACTGCTCTCCTTGTTGGGGCACGTGTGGAGGTACTTATACACGTAATACAACATATTCTCCAAAGAGTGCACAAATGGACTGAAGTTGACCGTGGGGTATTCGAATATTTATTGTGAACTGTAGAACAACTATACTGTGAGCTGTACAATAATGGTTAGAGGTGAATGTGTTAAAAATACGTATTTTTCAAATGATACTATGTGTAACGCTTGTTGTAATGTTTAGTAACTCTTGTACTCGTGTAAACCTGAGAATGTATCGAACAACTTACAAAATAAATAACAATCGATATTAAGCGTGTTCCATCTCGGAAACCATTCGGAATAGGGCATCCGTCCATACTAAGTCATTTGCTTCAAATGATCGTTATTGTCATATCCCTGAATATTGACTGCTCCTCCTTGGACACCCTGCATATAATAACCTGTTGCTAAAGTTAGTAGTTTTATACCTTGTAATCGCCCAGAAACCAGAAATAAAAGCAAATTCGGGTTCAAGACGAGGTAGAAAGTAACGTTGGTAGGAGCACGAGCACATAAATATGGTTTATTAGCTGAATTTATGGAAATATGGTTCATCTATAATGGCGACCGCTTACAGAAAACTTGCGTGACCCATTCTTCAGTACTGTTCGAGTGTTTGCGACCCTAACCAGGTTAGATTAAACGAACATATCAAAATAATTCACAGGTATGGTGCTGGATTTGTTACCGGTAGTTTCGATCAACACGCGGGTAATATGGAAATAGTCCCAAATTCAGATGGTTATTGTCCGCAGCTCGTGGTCGTGCGGTAGCGTTCTCGCTTCCCGCGCCCGGGTTCCCGGGTTCGATTCCCGGCGGGGTCAGGGATTTTCTCTGCCTCGTGGTGACTGGGTGTTGTGTGATGTCCTTAGGTTAGTTAGGTTTAAGTAGTTCTAAGTTCTAGGGGACTGATGACCATAGATGTTAAGTCCCATAGTGCTCAGAGCCATTTGAACCAATCAGATGGTTATCCCTCGAAGCTACTAAGCAGTTGGCAAAGCGTTTAACTCATGAATATATAACTATTCTCTCTCGCAGATGATAGGAGTGCGTGGCAGAGAATCTTATCATTGATAAAATTACACCGAAAGTTTTAATCATATCTCTGAAGTTTTCTCTTATTTACTTCACTGCTACTAGGATATACTTGATGACCAGTGGAGCAAAAGGGGTGCATCGCACTAACTTATGCCCATTTCAGGCACTTTCTTTCAGCTCAAGCTCATGTATTAAAATACAAACATAACACCGCATGGGCAACGATTATTTGTTACGACAGAGATACATATTTGTCTCTCCCTCTCCTCTTTTTTTTAAAGTAATGTCATTTGATTGGTTTTATGCCCCTCGCCCCCAACGAATTCCACTCCTGTGCCATTATTTTCGTCTCAGAATAGCACTTATAACCTACGTCCTCAATTATTTGGAGGTTGTATTCCTATTTCTGTTTTCCGACAAATACCACAGAAGGTCTTCACTGACGCCTTACATGTCCTATCACGCTGTCCCATATTCTTGTCAGTGTTTTCCACACATTCGTTTCCTCGCCAATTCCACAGAGAACTCCCTCATTCCTTACCTTATAAGTCTACCAAACATTTAATATTAAACTGCATCATCACATCCCAAATGCTTCGATTCTCTTCTGTTCAGGTTTTCCGCAGTCCATGTCTTACTGCCTGACAATGCTGTGCACCAAATTATAATCTCTAAAATTTCTTCCTCAGATTAAGGTCTATGTTTGATAACAGCAGACTTTCCTTGGCCAGGAATGCTCCTCCTGTCGAAGCTAGTCTACTTTTGATGTCCTCCTTGTTCCGTCCATCAAAGGTTAATTTGTTGCCTAGATAGCAGAATTTATTAAATTCTTATAATCCATGATCCCCAATTCTGACGTTAACTTCCTCGCTGTTCTCATCTCTCTATTTCTCATTGCTTCCACCTTTCATCGGTTTAATCTCAATCTACATCTACATCTACATGGATACTCTGCAAATCACACAAGTGACTGGCAGAGGGTTCATCGAACCACCTTCACAATTCTCTATTATTCCAATCTCGTATAGCGCGCCTAAAGAACGAATACCAATATCTTTCAGTATGAACTCTGATTTTCCTTATTTCATAGTTGAGATCGTTTCCCCCTATGTAGGTTGGTGTCAACAAAATATTTTCGCATTCGGAGGAGAAAGTTGGTGATTGGAATTTCGTGACAAGATTCCGTCGCAACGAAAACCGCCTTTCTTTTAATGGTGTCCAACCCAAATCCTGTATCATTTCAGTGACACCCTCTCCCATATTTCGCAATAATACAAAACGTGCTGCCTTTTTTTAACTTTTTCGATATATTCCGTCAGTCCTATCTGGAAGGTTCCCGCACCGCGCAGCAGTATTCTAAAAGTAGCGTAGTGTAGGCAGTCTCCTTAGTAGGTCTGTTACATTTTTTAAGTGTCCTGCCAATAAAACGCAGCCTTTGGTTAGCCTTCCACAAAACATTTTCTATGGATTCCTTTTAGCACTCATGTGGACGTCCTCACACTTTTCGTTATTTAGGGTGAACTGCCAATTTTCGCACCAATCACATGTCTTTTCTAAATCGTTTTGCAGTTTGTTTTGATCTTCTGATGACTTTATTAGTCGATAAACGACAGCGTCATCTGCAAACAACCTAAGACTGTTGCTCAGATAGTCTCCCAAATCGTTTATATAGATAAGGAGCAGAGAAGGGCCTATAACATTACCTTCGGGAACGCCAGAAATCACTTCTATTTCACTTGTTGACTTCCCGTCAATTACTACGAACTGTGACGTCTTGACACGAAGTCACAAATCCAGTCACATAACTGAGACGATATTCCATAAGCAGCCAATTTCACTGTAAGCTGCTTGCGTGATACAGTGGCAAAAGCCCTCTGGAAATCCATATATACGAAATCGATCAGAAATCCCTTGTCAATAGCACTCAACACTTCATGCGAATAAAGAGCTAGTTGTGTTTCACAAGAACGATGTTTTCTAAACTCATGTTGATTGTGTGTCAATAGACCGTTTTCTTCGAGGTAATCCACAATGTTTGAACACAATATATGTTCTAGAATCCTGCTGCATATCGACGTTAAAGATATGGGCACGTAAGTAAGTGGATTAATCCGTATTCTTTATTCGTAAAACCGTGCATTCCATTCAACAGATCCTGTAATTCTTCATTATCACAGAGGATAGGAATTTAATCAGGGAAATATATCACTGATATATGTCCACCTGCCCCCCCCCCCCCCTCCCATGAACCATGGACCTTGCCTTTGATGGGGAGGCTTGAATGCCTTAGTGATACAGATAGCCGTACCATAGGTGCAACCACAACGGAGGGGTGTCTGTTGAGAGGCCAGACAAACTTGTGGTTCCTGAAGAGTGGCAGCAGCCTTTTCGGTAGTTGTAAGGGCAACAGTCTGGGTGATTGACTGATCTGGCCTTGTAACAATAACCAAAACGGCCTTGCTGTGCTGGTACTGCGAACGGCTGAAAGCAAGGGGAAACTACGGCCGTAATTTTTCCCGAGGGCATGCAGCTTTACTGTATGGTTAAATGATGATGACATCCTCCTGGGTAAAATATTCCGGAGATAAAACTGTCCTGCATTCGGATCTCGGGGCAGGGATTACTCAGGAGGACGTCTTTACCAAGAGGGAGAAAACTGGCGTTCTACGGATCGGAGCGTGGAATGTCAGATCCCTTAATCGGCACGTAGGTTAGAAAATTTAAAAAGGGAAATGGATAGGATAAAGTTAGATATAGTGGGAATTAGTAAAGTTAGGTGGCGGGAGGAACAAGACTTCTGGTCAGATGAATACAGGGTGATTAATACAAAATTGAATAGGGGTATTGCAAGATTAGGTTTAATAATGAATAAAAAATAGAAGTGCGAGGAAGCAACTACGAACAGCACAGTGAACGCATTATTGTAGCCAAGATAGGTACGAAGCCCACACCTACCACTGTGGTACAAGTTTATATGCCAACTAGCTTCGCAGATGATGAAGAAATTGAAGAAATATATGATGCGATTAACAAAATCATTCAGGTAGTGAAGGGAGACGAAAATTTAATAGTCATGGGGGACTGGAATTCGATAGTAGGAAAAGGAAGAGGAAAAAGTAGTAGGTAAACATGGAAAGGGGGAAAGGAATGAAAGAGGGAGCTGGCTGGTGGAATTTTGCACAGAGCATAACTTAATCTTAGCTAACACTTGGTTCAAGAATCATAAAAGAAGGTTGTATCCATGGAAGAAGCCTGGAGATTCTAGAAGGTTTCAGATAGATTATATAATAGTAAGAAGGAGATTCAGGAACCAGGTTTTAAATTGTAAGACATTTCCAGGGGCAGATGTGGACTCTGATCACAATTTATTCGTCATGATCTGTAGATTAAAACTTAAGAAACTGCAAAGAGGTGAGAATTTAAGGAGATGGGACCTGGATAAACTGACTAAACCAGAGGCTGTACAGAGTTTCAGTGAGATCATAAGGCATCAATTGACAGGAATGGGGGAAAGAAACACAGTAGAAGAGGAATGGGTAGCTCTGAGGGATGAAGTAGGGAAGGCAGCAGAGGATCAAGTAGGTAAAAAGACAAGGGCTTGTAGAATTCCTTGGGTAACAGAAGAGATATTGAATTTAGTTGATGAAAGGGGAAAATATAAAAATGCAGTAAATGAAGCAGGCGCAAAAGAATACAAACGTCTCAAAAATGAGATCGACAGGAAGTCAAAAATCGCTAAGCAGGGATGGCTAGAGGACAAAAGTAAGGATGAAGAGGCATGTATCACTAGGGGAAAGACAGATACAGCCTAAGGAAAGTTAAAGAGACCTTTGGAGAAAAGAAAACTACCTGTATGAATGTCAAAAGCTCATGTGGAAAACCAGTTCTAAGCAAAGAAGGAAACGCACGACGGTGGAATGAGTATATCGAGGGTCTATACAATGACCGTGTGATTGAGGGTAATATTATGGAAATGGAAGAAGACTGAGATGAAGATGAAATGGGAGATATGATACTGTGTGAAAAATTTGAAAGAGCACTGAAAGGTCTAAGTCGAAACAAGGACACGGGAGTAGACAACATTCCACTGTAACTACTGATGGCCTTGGGAGAGCCAACCATGACAAAACTCTACCATCTGGTGAGCAAGATGTATGAGACAGGCGTAATACCCTGAGACTTCAGGAAGAATCTAATAATTCCAATCCCAGAGAAAGCAGATGCTTACAGGTGTGAAAATTGCCAAACTATCAGTTTAATAAGTCACGGCTACAAAATACTGACACGAATTCTGTACAGACGAATGGAAAAACTGGTAGAAGCCGACCTCGGGGAAGATCAGTTTGGATTACGTCAAAATGTTCGAGCACGTGAGGCAGTACTGACCCTACGACCTATCGTAAAAGATAGATTAAGGAAAGGCAAACCTACTTTTCTAGCATTTGTAGACTTAGAGAAAGCTTTTGACAATGTTGACTGGAATACTCTCTTTCAAATTCTGAAGGTGGCACAGGTAAAATACAGGGAGCGAATGGCTATTTACAATTTGTACAGAAATCAGATGGCAGTTATAAGAGTCGAGGGACATCAACGGGAAGCAGTGTTTGGATAGGGAGTGAGACAGGGCTGTAGCCTCTCGCCGATGTTATTCAATCTGTATATTGAGCAAGCAGTAAAGGAAACAAAAGAAAAATTCGGAGTAGGAATTAAAATCCATGGACAAGAAATAAAATCTTTGAGGTTCTCCGATTACATTGTAATTCTGTCAGAGACAGCAAAGGATCCGGAAGAGCACTTCAACGGTATGGACAGTGTCTTGTAAGGAGGATATAAGATGAACGTTAACAAAAACAAAACGAGGATAAAGGAAAGTTGTCGCATTAAATCAGGTGAAGCTGACGGAATTAGATTAGGAAATGGAACACTTAAAATAGAAGATGAGTTTTGCTATTTGGGGAGCAAAATAACTGATGATGGTGGAAGTAGAGAGGATGTAAAATGTAGACTGGCAATGGCAAGGAAAGCGTTTCTGAAAAAGAGAAATTTGTTAACGTCGAGTATAGGTTTATATGTCAGGAAGTCGTTTCTGAAAGTATTTGTATGGAGTGTAGCCATGTATGAAAGTGAAATATGGACGATAAATAGTTCAGACAAGAAAATAATGGAAGCTTTCGAAATGCGGTGATACAGAAGAATGCTGAAGATAAGGTGGATAGATCACGTAACTAATGAGGAGGTATTGAATAGGATTGGGGAGAAGAGAAGTTTAGTGCTGGAAGGAAGCGTGGAGGGTAAAAATCGCAGAGGTAGACCAAAGGACGAATACACTTATCAGATTCAGAAGGATGTAGGTTTCAGTAGTGATGTAGAATCTTGCACATGATAAGGTAGCATAAAGAGCTACATCGAACCAGTCTCTGGACTGAGGACGAAAACAACAACTGTCCACCGTGAATTTTAGTCCCACCTCTGAACCTTTGTTTTGCTTTCGTCTGTGATGCTTCGACGTACACATTGAACAATGGGGGCAAAAGACAACATTCATGTCTTACACTCTTCTTAATCCAAGCACTGCGTTCTTGGTCTTCCAGTATTATTGATCCTTCCTGTTTTTTGTACATATTGTGTGTTGCTCGTCTTGCCCTATAGCTTACCCCTATTTTCCCTAGAGTTTCGACCATCTTGCATCATTTTTTGTTGTGGAATGATTTTTCCAAGTCGAGTAATCGTATGAACGCTTCTTGTTTTTCCTTCAGTCATGGTTCCATTATTAACCGCACCTTCGGCGATGCCTCTATGGTGCCTTTCCCTTTCTTGAACTCAAACTGATTGTCATTTATCACATCCTCAGTTTTATTTTCATTTCTGCTGTTTATTATTCTTGTCAGCAACTTGGATGCATGAGCTGTCAAGCTGATGGTGCGCTTAATTTTCGCACTTGTCGCCTTTTGCTATTTTCGGAGTTGCTTAGATGATGTTTTTCCGAACGTCTGATGGTAAATCGATAGTGTCACAAATTCTATACACCGACATGAATAACCGATTTGTTTCCATATCCCACAGTGATTTTAGAAATTCCCACTGCATCATGTTGCCCATCCCTTGTGCCCTATTTGATCTTAAGTCTTGGAAACCTCTTTTTAATTTCCATACTGGATACCCTTGCCCTTCCATATCGACTCTTGGTTTTGTTGTGTCACTGCACCAGACAAGTCGTCGCCTCACAGAGGCCTCCAGTGTACTCTTTACACTTATCCTCCCTCACCTCTGCATTTAACAGCGGATTTCCAATTGCACTCTAAATGTTACTTCCGTTGCTTTTAATTCACCGAAGGTTGTTTGGACTTTTCTATATGCTGGGTCAATCCTTCCGATATTCTTTTTAGAATACTGCAACCATTTCATCTTAGATTCTCTGCATTCCGTATTTATTGCATTCCAAAGTGGTTTGTATTTCTTTATTCCTGAATTTTCCTGAACGTATCTATTCTTCCTTCTTTTGTCTATCAGCTGAAGTATTTCTTCCGTTAGCCGTGGATTCTTCGCAGTTAGCTTCCCTGAACGTATTTTTCTTTCCAACATCAGTGAGTGCCCTTTTCAGAGATGTCCATTCTTCTACAACTGAACTGCCTACTGGGCTTTACGTTATCGCAGTATCTATAGCCTCAGAGAACTTGCAGTGTACCTCTTAATTCCTTTGTACTTCCGTATCATACTTCTTTGTGCACTGATTTTTTCTGACAACTCTCTTAAACTCCAGCCTCCTCTTCATTGTTAATAAATTGTGATATGAATCTATATCCGCACCTGGGAACGCCTTACAATCCAGTATCTCATTTCGGTGTCTGCCTGACCGTGATGTAATCTAATTGAAATCTTTCCTTGTCTACTGGCCTATTCGCAGTAAACCTTCTCCTCTTGTGATTATAGAACAGAGTGTTTGCTATGACCACTTGAATTCTATTGCAGCACTCATTTTGTCTTTCTCCTCTCTCATTCCTGCTACTGCCACGTTCAAACTTCTGACATTGTACGCCCCGACTCGTAGAGCGTATCCCTTTCGCTGGTTATTCAATATTTTTCTCAAGGTCACTGCCCTCTTGGCAGTCCTCTCCCGGAGATTCGAATGTGGGACTATTCCACAATACTTCTCCAACGGAAAGATCATCATGCCACTTTTTCAGTTACCAGCTATGTCCTGCGTATACACGTTATGTATCTTTAATGCGGTATTTTCCATTGCCTTCTGCATCCTCATGCCGTTCATTACTGCTGATTCTCTCTCCTTACTGGGGTAGTTTCTCACCTGAAGGACAAGACAGTGCCCTCTCTGACAAGGCCATTGGCAGAACAAGGGTGATTTCTTATGCCAGAAGTCTTCAATCGTCACTGCGAGGTTACTCTGGAAAGTAAAAAATACGTCGACCAGTAAGAGGTTGACACAGGAAAAGAACACGTTGCATAGTGTACAGCTACTTGAATAACACGATCCACAGAAGGAAGTTTCCCTCCCACGCGCCTCCACATGCACCGATCAACAGTACCCCGTGCGTGCTGCCGCGTCGTTCGTTGGGGCAGTTGGACAGGCAGGCACGTGAAGGCAGCTGCCATCATTGAGGGCTTGCATACTCACCACCACTCATCTCCATAACAAAACTATCGATAAGCGAATGCAGCTATGCGTGACAGCCAGTTTTACTGTGAAGAAAACTCTTCAAATATAAGAATTTGACAAATTCTTGAGAGTGTGCTCCATATATTCTGTGAAATTGAAATGAAAGTTATCACAGTCTTGCCTGGAAAACGAGAATTATTAGTACCTCAAACTTCATCCAATTTAAACGCATAAATGATTAAAAAAGAAGAGCAAAATTCCATTTACAATGTCGCAGATTCCTAAGTGTACCACGCGATATCTTCTTGCGCCGAAGAAGACATTTTTAAAATAGTAACAATGCCGAAAAATAGCACAACAATAACGGAACAATTAACAGCTATTTATATCATTGGCACCGTCTTGATATTCCTTATAGGAGGCATTCTACATCTGCATCTACAAAAATACTGCGCAAGTCACGGTGAGTTGCGTGGCGGGGGATACTCTGTAGCACTACTACTCGTGTACTTTCCTGTTCCACTCGCAGATAGGACGAGAGATAAACGACTATCTATATCCCTCCGTATGAGCCCTAACTTCTACTGTCATCTTCGCAGTCGCTACGTGAAACGTATGTTGGCGGCAGTAGGATCGTTCTGCAGTCAGCATTAAATGCCGGTCCTCTAACTTTCCTCAACAGTGTTCCTCAAGAGTGTTCGTAACACTGGCGTGTTGTTCGAACCTGCCGGTGACACATCCAGCAACCCGCCTCTGAATTGCATCGATGTCTCCCTTTAATACTGCGTGGCGCTGATCCCAAACACTCGAGCAGTACCCCTGAATAGGTCGCACGGGGCCCTACATTCACAGAAGAATAACCCTTGCCTAAAATTCTTCCAATAAACCGAAGTCGACCAGTCGGCTACGCTATCACAATACTCATATGCTCGTTCCATTTCATATCGCTTCGCAGCGTTACACCCAGATATTTAAACGGCGTGACTGTGTCAAGCGTGACACTACAAATGCTGTACCCGAAAATTACGGGTTTGTTTTTCCTACTCATCCGCATTATCTTATATTTTTCGACGTTTAGAGCCAGCTGCCATTCATTGCACCGACAAGAAATTTTGCCTAAGTCATCTTGTGTCATCCTATAGTCATTCATCTTCGACATCTTCCCCTACACCAAAGCATCATCAGGAAAAAGCCACAGATTGCTGCCCACCACGTCTGCCAGAAGATGTACATGTACAGGAAATAGCAGCGGTCCTATAACACTTCCCTGGCCACTCCTGACGATATCCTTGACTCTGGTGAACATTCGCCGTCGAGGACAACATACTGGCTGCTATTATTTAAGAAATCTTCGAAGCAATCACATATCTGGAAACGTATTTCGTATGTTCGTACCTTCGTTAACAGTTTGCATTGCGGTACCGTGTCAAATACTTTTTGGAAATCTAGAAATATGGAATATGCCTGTTACCCTTCATCCACATTCCACAGCATATCATGTGAGAAAAGAGAAAGCTGAGTTTCGCACGAGCGATGCTGTCTAAAACCGTCTATGGGAAAGTTATTGTATTTGAACTCACAACATGTTCTAGAATTCTGTAGTAAACCGGTGTCAAGAAAATTGATCTGTAATTTGCGAGTCCGTTCTTTTACCCTTCTTATATACAGGAGTCATCTGCATTTTTTCTAGTCTCTTGGGTCTTCGCACTGGGCGAAAGATTCGCGATAAATGAAAGCTAACTAAGGGGCCAGTGCTATAGACTAATGTTTGTAAAACTGAAGTGGGATTCCATCCAGACTCGGCGACGTATTTGTTTTCAACTCTTTCAGTTGTTTCTCTACGCCACAGATGCCTGGTACTATGTGCTGTGCGATTGTCGAATGACGGTATGATTGTACGATTCTCCCGCTGAACAATTTCTTAAGCGTGGAATTTAAAACTTCGGCTTTCGCTTTGCTATCTTTAACTACTACACCAAACTGGTCAACGACTGACAGGATGGAACCCTTAGACCAGCTTACCGCTTTTACATAGGATCAGAATCTTTCGCTAAGGAATGAAAGTGGTAGTTGTGTGCTTCGCGCATAAATTTAATCACAGACGCATGAATCTCTAACAACTTTTGCCTATTACCATTTGTGCGTTCACTTCTGAACCGGGAGTGCAACAGCATTTGCTTCCTCAGCATTTAACGAATTTCGTTACTAAACTCACGGTGAGTCTTTTCCGTCCTTAATCCCCTTAGTGCCGGCCGGGGTGGCCGAGCGGTTCTAGGAGCTATAGTCTGGAACCGCGCTACCGCTACGGTCGCAGGTTCTAATCCTGCCTCGTTCATGGCTGTGTGTGATGCCCTTAGGTTAGGTTTAAGTTGTTCTAAGTTGTAGGGGACTGATGACCTCAGAAGTTAAGTCCCATAGTGCTCAGATCCATTTGAAACAATCCCCTTAGTAGGCACATACTTATTCAGAGCATGATTTTCAGTCCGTCTAAAATTTGCCCATAATTCCTCATTGTCGACCGTACTGGAAATAAATGGAATCAATTCACTGTATTAAGTGAGATGCTAACAACTACACACCAGTTCTTTCTAACAGAAACACTGTCTCCTAGCTTTCTTGACTGATTTAACTTTCGTGACCATGCTCGCTATGATGACATCGTGGTCTCTAATCCCCGCCTCTGTACTGACGCCATCGATAAGGTCCGACGTGTTTGTAGCAACAAGGTCTAAGATATTTCCATTGGTTGTGGGCTGCCGGACTAGTTGCTCAAGACACTTTTCAGAAAACGTGTTCAAAAGTTCTTCGCCAAAACTGTATGCCTGTACCCCCTGGAATGAATCCATAGACGTCCCAGTCTATACTCGGTAGGTCGAAGTTGCCTCCAGTTAATGTTGCGTGATCTGGGTGATACGGACCTTGACGCTCTAAGGATTTCTGGGAAAGAACAAAAAACGAAGGACTGGAACCCACAGGTTTTCTCTTCAACAGCATTCACCGTCTGATAAAAATACCAACATGTCTTTATTACATAAGTAAGAAGCACCAGCAACTAACAAATGCAATTGTAAGTAGACTGTTTAGGTTTTTTTATTAGTAACGCCGCCGCCACGTAGCGCTCTGTATGAAAATCACTGGCTGTGCCGTGTGCAGTATGTGGCTGGTTTGCATTGTTGTCTGCATTGTAGTGTTGGGCAGCGGCAGCTGGATGCTAACAGCGCGTAGCGTTGCGCAGTTGGAGGTGAGCCGCCAGCAGTGGTGGATGTGGGGAGAGAAATGGCGGAGCTTTGAAATTTGTAAGACTGGATGTCATGAACTGATTTTATATATATATATATATATATATATATATATATATATATATAATGACTATTAAGGTAAATACATTGTTTGTTCTCTATTAAAATCTTTCACGCGCTAACTATGCCTATCAGTAGTTAGTGCCTTCCGTAGTTTGAATCTTTTATTTAGCTGGCAGTAGTGGCGCTCGCTGTATTGCAGTAGCTTGAGTAACGAAGATTTTTGCGAGGTAAGTGATTTGTGAAACATATAAGTTAATGTTAGTCAGGGCCATTCTCTTGTAGGGATTACTGAAAGTCAGATTGCGTTGCGCTAAAAAAATATGGTGTGTCAGTTTAAGCACAGTCTTGTATAATTGTTCTAAGGGGACGTTTCACAATGATTAATAAGAAAATTGAAAGGGCCCACTAAAATTATTGACTGACCCATATCTGACACCAACGGAAAAATTTAAAGCCACGTAATATTATTCCATAAAATAGCTAGACAATAATAAGACAAATACCCTTCTAATTATGGCACAACATGTCTCCAAAGACATCAAAACCAATAGACTTATAAAATACCCATGAAATTATTGCCTTTTACCAGGGCAATAACATTAAAAGCATTTATGTCCAGAGTTTTTTTTATATATTCAGTATTACTCCAGGAAATAAGTGGGTCCAAAAACAAAACAAGTAATTCATTAGACAAAATCCGAAGAGGCCCTAAGAATAATTAACTGGAACAAACTTGCCAACAAAAAAGTTTTAAACAATTAAATTTTAAAATTTTGCTTTTAAAGAAACTGACAATTTGAACAACTTCTTTCGTCAGTACAATATAACAGGAGACACATCAGAATGTGAAAAGATATCAAAGAGAACTATTAGATCAAATCTCAGAGCCAAGGATCCATAAGTATACAAACAATTTTTGATGGTAAACTTAACTTGTCTACGGGATCCGCACATTGTACAAAGACTGAGAATCCCTTGCCGCCGTTACACACACTGGCTAGCATTTCCGATGTGTGTGTTGCCTTTGCGGAAACCAGGAAGCCGGTGGAATCGACCGAATGCTCCAAAGGGACCCGATCTTGTTCCCGCGGCTAGTAGGGCCCCAGAAGAACTTAAATAACATATGTGGCAGGTGCATCTGGGACAAGGAAAATCTTATTAGTTAAGATACAAATACCAGATCTTCTACTGACCCGCAGAGACCGGATAAACAAGGCACTGTACTGCAGCCTGGTACAATAATTTTAAGCAAGTCTTCTTGCTTAATAGTTTCAATTAAGACTAACGGTCATAAATTGTCGGTAAAAATACTGGGGCACCTCCAATTCAGTCACCTTAATAGAATGCAACTTTTGCGAACATTTCTCGTGGAGTCATAACGCCCGCTCCGTTCATCACTACCGGCTACCATCATGGTGCAAGGGTCTCAGGATGATCACATAGCGACCGAAACCGGTAACCATTGAAATAAATATTTTATTGCGGTCAAGACTGTTTATAATCCATTTTTAGTACGAAGTGCTGACTAGCAAATATAAAGCAACAAGACCTTCTATAAAATTTTCGCACTAGGCGACACAGCAAGTATGGATAAATACAAAGTGTTTTCTGTTATAATAAAAATATGATCAATTTTTGAAATGGAATACTAAAAACAACTAAGGGCTCTGAGGGGCGTCCCCAACTGATTAGCATCCAGAAAAATTTAGGAAGCAGGAGGAATGGAAAACTCTGCTAGCTTATGACTTTCGTCTCTTCCGCCAGCAAGCAGACACGAAAATAAATAAATAAATAAAATAAAAATAAAAAAACACGCTCTGTAAATCAACAAGCACAACCGCTCTGTGACACAAGACAAATATTAGACTTAGCAGGCTCTGTGGACAGCGCTGAAACATACTAAAATACACATCAATTCCATATGGAAGCAAAGCGCTCTAAGGATTAAATTAAGCCGCTCACATGCTACCTTAAGACTTAAGAGCAGTAGCACATCATACACATCAATATTAAAATTCGCCGGGGCAGCAAGGCTCCAATCGTAACTGGACGCAGTTTTTCTCTCACGTCACCAAGAAGTCGAAATCAGAACAAATTGGTCGCAAACCATGGACTGAGAGTGCAAGGACATATAGTATTTCAGATTTCAAAATAATAGTCATAATTCCTTACAAGTTCGCTCAGAGACATCAAGAGGAAAGGTCGCAGCAAATAAAATCTTGCGTGTAAGGAGACGTGCGACAAATCCACGGCTGCAGTTTAAGGATGACAACAGCAACGCACTGACAGGCACAGAGCGGCACGGGTCGCAACAGCCGAGCTGCACGCCACAGTACAGTTATCCGCAAACTCTCGTCAGACGCCGGCTCCACTCCACCGACCCAGCCTAACTAGCTTCTCTCTAGCTACCACACCTCGCTACCCGAGCGCTACCTCCCTGCCTCGTACGGAGACCGATCAAAGGTTCTGCTATTGGTGGAAGATCGACCCTGAACGAGCCGCCATGGCTTTCTGGGCTTTTACTGGCTAATGACGGCAGACTTTCACTGAATGACTCTAGAACTGTCGCAGCGGAATCGGGTGGCCGGTAAAAACATCCAACAATTAACTTGGCTACACTTGGACCTACTATACGCGACATGATAACTTCACTGTCACACTCAGTTTGAACGTCAATAGAGACAATATTTTTGTCAACTGCAGTGAATACTCTGCCTCCTATGGGGTCTAATCAGTCGTTCCCATAAACGTTCCATCACTCGTTAAATATGTAAGAGCTTTTTACTTGGGATTTTTAGCCGGACCTCAGTCTCACGAATAATTTGATCCCGAAACTTTCCCATAGTGCAGTAAATTCGTAAATTCGGGAACTTTATTGGGAGTACTTCGACAGTTTAGTGATATAATTTTGACACGAACGCGATCTGACGTCCTTATCTGCGTATCGACTGCCGAGTGTTCAAAAATGGTTCAAATGGGTCTGAGCACTATGGGGCTTAACTTCTGTGGTCATCAGTCCCCTAGAACTTAGAACTACTTAAACCTAACTAACCTAAGGACATCACACACACCCATGCCCCAGGCAGGATTCGAACCTGCGATCGTAGCGGTCGCACGGATCCAGACTGTAGCGCCCAGACTGCCTAGTGTTCCTCAGATTGCCTCGAACTCTGCTACCTGAATATCAGCTTTCTTCGTCTAGTGCACCCCTGACCTATCAAGGGGAGTTCTACAATCCTCCACCTGATATGTGTTACCAGGGCCAGGAATCGGCAGCCAAGACCGTCACAGAGTCAACGAAGCCATCGGTTGAGACTTACCCCTAGGATCCAAACTAAAGATGCCAGTCAATTATGGGAACAATTCTACAAATTGCGAGCTGTGTTTGCATCCTGCACGCGAGGCCAGCGCCTTCATACCTCTTCTAGCCGCGTGTTTGATCCGAGGACGGCCTCTGAACCCACGCGACAGGCGTCATTGGTGCCGCCATGAGCCATAACTTGCAGACAGCTGGATCCCGCACTCTCGATAGCCGCGGACAAGGTCGACTCAGCATCTTGGATGAGACCCCTGGCAGGCACATCAGGGGCACATTAGCTTCCTAAGGCGCACCATAACGCGCTTAATGTTACCCCCCCAATAACTAGCAAGCCCCTGTGGAAGTGTGCCTACACGGACCCTGCTGAGGGATGCTGATGATGATGATGATGTTTGGTTTATGGGGCGCTCAAAAGAGCGGTCATAAGCACCCGTACAAACTCCCAATTTTTCACAGTCCAATCTATCCAGTGCCATAAATGATGACGATGAAATGATGAGGACGACACAAACACCCAGTCCCCGGGCAGAGGAAATCCCCAACCCGGCCGGGAATCGAACCCGGGACCCCTTGATCCAGAGACAGCAACGCTAGCCACTAGACCACGAGCTGCGGACCCCTGCTGTAGGAACGGCCACCAACTGACTCACAGAGCGAATGGCTGAGACCAGACCCCTAGCCCCCACATTGGCCCTTTGCCTCAAATGACGCGGTTGCGTTACTTCCAGCCACTCACCCAGCTGTGAGGGCGGATCCACCGCGTCATGTATGCAAGGAGGTTCCTCAGCAGTAGCCTGCAGGTGGCTGACCGAAACCGAAATCACATTCAACAGTTCGCGAACCACAGCCAGCTGCTCCTGCACACAGCACGCAAAAAACCTAGTCATCCTAGCAAAGCCGTCTGAAAAAGTAAACTACAAAAGCTCACAGATACCTAGATATGGAACTTGTTACCCTCCTGACGTGTCACCAATGGACACTGATACCATAATGAACTGTGTAGCTGGCTGTTCAGAAAAAATGACAACTGAGCTACAGACTCCTGAATTTACACATACAAATCGCAAGATTAAACCTCTAAATGCAGAAACATGCAAGAAATTTAAGCAATGTATACTACTAAGAAAACACAGGAAACCTTGCTGCCCTGGAGATAGGCATACAGCTGCAGCCGCACTAAGTAGCTAAGTAGGCTGAACGAATGGTCACGTGTCTTCAAAACTAACAAATAGACGGCTACTGCGATACTGTATCCCTGAATATACACTTACAAACCTCTTCAGTAGAAAATCACGCATGAGATTTAAAAAATATTACTAAGAAAGCACAGGAGAAACTAAATACTCGACTTGGTGTGCTAGAAATGTGTCAGAGTCGACAGGTGGAATCAGCGTGAGTGGCTAACTAAGCTAATCCGAACGGTCTTCTCAACAAACAAATGAGCAACGATTGCGCTACTGACTACAAGAATACACACTTACAAAATGCGAGTGTTAACCTCTTAAATACAAAAACACTCACGAAATTTAAGAACTATATTCTGTTTCTAAGTGTTGCCTAGAAGTGAGGGGCTTTGGTGAAAAACAATTAACACTACAAGAATTCTCTTCTCTCTCTGTGTTTGCTACGCGAAGCGCATTTAATCACGACCTTATTAAAACTTGGGAAAGCGGAGCAAATACTCCTTCCTCTTCTTTACTATAGTACAGTATAACTGCATTAGTCTAAGACAGCATTTTCTGGCACGTGTCATACTTTATTGTTTTTTGGTGCCTTCTTGATTTCACAGGTCTTGTTTCTACTTACACATAATTTACGTACCGGCATCATGGTTTTTATCCGTCTAAAACACAGCTTTGTTGCTTTTCTGAGAGTCCTATGTTAATATACTGTGTGACGTTGGAAGTTTGTTTTGCCATTTCCAGTGTTTGCAAATTAAATCTGGATATTAAAACTTCGTCTGCTGCAAACTAAAACGTTTGCCTTTTTTTAATCTTTCCAATTTTTTTTTCAATTCTTATCTACGTGTACATCATACTCCTAATGGTGTGTGGCGGAGAGTACGTTCGTACCACTAACTGAGCCCTCCAACTCTGTTCCACTAGCCAAAAGCGTGTGGCAAGAATGATAGTCGGTATGCCTCCGTATTAGCCCTAATATCTCAAATTCTCTTCTCATGGTGATTACGCTTGACTTTTGCGGAGGGAAGTAACAAGTTGGCCGACTCTTACCGGAAAGTGCTCTTTCGAAATTTCAATAATAAATCTCTACTTGAAGCACAACACCTCTCTTGTAACGTCTGCCACTCGATCTCCGTAACGCTCTCGCGCCTGCTAAACGATTCCGTGACGAAACGCGCCGCTCTCCTTTGGATCTTTGTATCAGTCCTACCTTGTACGGATCCCAGATAGATGAACAATACTCAAGAATCGGTCGAACATGCGCCCTATAAGCCACTTCTTTCGCGGATGAGTTATATTTCCTTATGATTTTTCCTGTGAATCTGAGTCTGGCATCTGCTTTTCCCGCTATTTGTTTCATGTGGTCATTCCACTTAAGGTCGCTCTGGATAGTTACTACTTGATATTTTACGGCAGGTACAGTTTCCAGCTGTTTGCCGTCAACAGTGTAGTTGTACAGTGGTGATTTCTTTTCCTATACGTTACATTTATTTACGTTCAGGGCCAACTCTTAGAGCCTGCACCACTCATTAATTCTCTGGAGGTCATTCTGCAAATCGTTGCTATGTTCTGATGTGCTACCTTATTATAGACAGCCGGCCGCGGTGGCCGTGCGGTTCTGGCGCTGCAGTCCGGAACCGCGGACTGCTACGGTCGCAGGTTCGAATCCTGCCTCGGGCATGGGTGTGTGTGATGTCCTTAGGCTAGTTAGGTTTAATTAGTTCTAAGCTCTAGGGGACTTATGACCTAAGATGTTGAGTCCCATAGTGCTCAGAGCCATTTGAACCATTTTTTTATTATAGACATTCGCCCTTAAGGAGCATTCGACGCTTTCTACTAGATTATTTATATCTATCGTAAACAGTAACAATCCTATCACACTTCCTTGAGGTATCCCGGAAATTACTTCGGTCACTTTTGTTCCGTTAAGAGCGATTTGTTGAGTTATATCTGCAGGGAGATGTTGAATCCATTCGCAAATCTGATCGATAACCTCGTATTTTTGTTATTAAACGGCAATGCGGGGTGGTCTGCATTTTATGTGTTGACAATAAGACTCTGCAAGGAACACATCATCATCCTGAGTGCAATTGTCTACGCCGCTGTGGAGCTCATGGAGGAACAGAGCGAGCTGAGTATCCCAGGATCTCTGTTTGCGGAATCCATGTTGATTTTTATAGAGGAGATTTTCATTCTCCAAAAACGTCATAATTCTGAGCATAGAACATGTTCGATAATTCTGCAACAGATCGACGTGAACGATATAGGTCTACAATTTTGGGCATCTGTCCTACTGCGCTTCTTAAAAACGGGAATGAACTGCGCTTTTTTCCAAACGCTACGTACCCATCGTTGCTCAAGCGATATATGTACGATAAATTAGTGCTAGAAGGGAAGCAACTTTGTAGAACCTTATAGGTATCTCATCTGGTCCTGACACCTTTCCACAACTATACGACTGTAGTTGTTTCTCTATTCAGCGTCGGTTATCTCCGTATCTGCCATTTCGATATTCGTACGGCTATTGAAAGGAGGGACCGTGTTACCATCTTTCACAGTGAAATAATTTAATAAGACCAAATTCAGCATTTCGGCCTTCTCTCTCTTATCTTCCGTTTGGGAATGAGTAGATGATTTTGACTCAATTATCGATTTTACATGCGAACAGAACCTCTTAGGGTTTTTACTCAGATCGGTTGATAAAGTTTTACTTTCAAATTCATTGAACGCTTCTCCCATTGCTCTCCTTACGCTCATTATCGCTTCGTTCACCTTTTGTTTGTCAGCTAGACTTTTACTTCTCTTGAATCAGAGAAGTCCTCTTTGTTAACTTAGTAGTTTTCTAACACATCTATAAACCACAGTGGGTCTTTCCCATCCCTTAAGCCCTTACTCGGAACATGCTTGTCTACAGCAAATTGCACGATGCCTTTTAATTTTTCCCATTTGTTCTCCACATCTTGGTCCTCGTCACCGAATATTTGATTCTGACTGCTCAGATACTCTGCTAAGCAGAAATATCTTCCTACCTTTCTTAACATTCTTTGTAAGACCCACTGCCGTAGATACTATCATAGCCTTACGATCACTGATACTTCCTCTAAGTTAAGTGAATCAGTAAGTTCAGGGCTGTTTCTTGCCAGGAGATCTAAGACGTTATCCTCACGAGGTATGCATTACCTTCAGTGGTTATAGTTTCGTTTTTAAAAAAAAAATGTTATACAAACTTCCTTGTTGATTATTTTAGGCCTAAAAACTATAATATACTCGTTTTATTTTGTTACGATGGCTCAGCTGAAACTAAATTAATTTCAAATATAGAATTGTAAGGAATGGCCTGCATTTATGAATTTTATGCCTTGACAATCAGACTCTGTAAAGACTTGGTAAAATATGATTCTTATCTCAGAGAGTAATTGTTTTTGTATACTTTAACCAACAGTGATGGCAGCGGATATATTATGTTTAATTTTACCTTCTTATTCCTCACATTTCTCTCTCTCTTTCGCCTTCCGGTCTCTCTCTCTCTCTCTCTCTCTCTCTCTCTCTCTCTCTCTCTCTCTCTCTCACACACACACACACACACACACACATGTACACAAACACTCACACACAAAATGAAATATATTTACCGCATTTCTCCACCAAATAAACTTGGACTATAGATTTGAAAATACCGTCATAGCTAGACAGAAGTATCACGACGAACGATTGAGCAAAGAGGTTAAAATTACTTCTCTGAATGCGTGTAGAGACATAAATTTTCGTAAATTTCATTGTCTTTTTTAAGATTAACATACCAGGTGAGAGTGAAGCGAAAAAGATGTGGGAAACGATGTATATAATTACTCTCTATAAAGAAATAAAAAAAGGATGTGCAATATATAAAATACACAAATGCAGACCAACTTATAAATCACATCTTTAACGTTAATGGAATTTCAGATGAGTCATCAAAACAAAATGAAATGAAAATGTTGTAATTTATAGATCAAAACAGAGAACCAACCAAACATTTTGTTTAACATTGTACATAAGTAAAACAGGACCCACTGAAGATAATGTACAGGTGTCGAAACACATTTCCGTGAAGAATAAGAAAACAAAAGAGAAAATTTTGTTCCGGAATGGCAGAGTTTTCAATAGAGAATTTAGAGTAATAGCATTTATTTCACCTCCGGTCGGTAGATCAGTTCTCTGAGTGAAGTAGAGTTCGCCGGCGTGGCCCGAGCGTTCGTGCTAGTGGCAAACGAGCTGATAGATCGATCAGTCGATGGCTCCTGCGAGTGTGATGGACTGGTCACGCCCGGCGGTTGCATCACCCACTTTCACTGCCGCGTCCCACGCGCAACGGCGTTCTGACTTGCCCCCGGGCTAGCTTACAGATACTTCCGTTTGAGTGTCCGCCAAAGACGTACGGCTTCGTGTTACGTTTGCCTCCCGTTACGCAACAAAATTGGGTTTTTGTTAAAAAAAGTGTCAATGGAAAAGCCTCTCGAAATCGGTTCACTTCTTGAAATAGCTGTGAAATAGCCCCCTGTCAGCCAGACAGAACTTCTATCAACTGACCCTTACAGGAGACCATAATGGAGATCCAGTAAACAAGGCTTGTCCAGCGAGTTGGAACGAAAGTCTTGGCACAACTAAACTATTTCAAATGCTTTGGAAGTTTGATGAAGAAACATAGGATCTGTGTTGCGAAAGAACGAGTCGTTCAAATCATGAAAGATTTTTTGACAGCAAGAAGAATTTCAATAGAGATACGAGATCCTCTGTGTGCCTTTTTTCTGGGGTGCAGTCTTACATGGCAGTGAGTCATGGACAATCCGGGAAAAAAAGATAAAAATACCTTTTTGAAGCTTGTCTGGGATGAAAAGGGAAGTGGACTGACACATCGAGGAAAGTGTATATACTACACTTTTTCACAACTATATTGAGGGTCTCATAATAAAGTGAAAGAATGAATTACATGAAGACATACAACTGAAAGAAGCTCTCATGTGAACGCTATGCCATTTTCAGATGATGTAGATTTAATACAGAATAAGGAAGCAAAATTACAACATTTGGTGTACAGAATGAGATTTTCACTCTGCAGCGGAGTGTGCGCTGATATGAAACTTCCTGGCACATTAAAACTGTGAGTCTCGAACTCGGGACCTTTGCCTTTCGCGGGCACGTGCTCTACCAACATTTTTTTAAAATTCTCATTTTGTTCGTTTTCGTTCGTTGTATGTGCTCGGGGCGGACGCCGCAAGACACCAGTTTCAGTTCGTCGGTGATCCATTAACTCAGTTTTTTTATTACAGATGGTAGCTAACCCTCTGACCGAACACCCGCTGAGTTACCGTGTCAGCTGACCAACTGACCTACCGAAGCACGACTCCCGCCCTGTACTCATAGCTGTACTTCTCCCAGTACCTCGTCTCCTACCTTCCAAACTTTACAGAAGCTCTCCTGCGAACCTTGCAGAACTAGCACTCCTGAAAGAAAGGATATTGCGGAGACATGGCTTAGCCACAGCCTGGGGGATGTTTCCAGAATGAGTAACAAGTTTGGAAGGTAGGAGACGAGGTACTGGCTGAAGTAAAGCTGTGAGTACCGGCCGTGAGTCGTGCTTCGGTAGCTCAGTTGGCAGGCTGCCTTCGGCAGTGACACAGTGCGGACCGTGTTGCCTGCCGGCCTGTTTGTTTACGCCGGAGCAGCTTCGCGTGTGCGGTGTTGTGAGTCTACAACGAGATGGTACACTCGTACAGAAAAACGACCTTGAAGTTCAGTTTTGTGAACGACTATACACGACCAAAGGCACACGAGATCGAACGTTTCTTAAGAGAAGAGGTACAAATCGATCCACAGGAAATCGTGGGAATCAATTTATCGATCGTTTCAAGCGTCGTCTATGTCAAGCTTGTTGACGAGGCTGCTTGCGAAAGACTTCTACGACGATCACCGAAAGGGTATCGTTTCTGTCATGCCGATGGGAATGTTGGTGCGGTTACGGTCGATCACGCGGGAATGGGGATCTGCACTATACGAGTCTTCGAATTTCCGTTTGAGGTCCCGGCTGAACTTGTTACCGACGCCTTTCGACCGTACGGTACAGTTCTATCCCATGTGGCCGAAAAATTGACGAGTTTTACCACGTACCCCGTTTTAAATGGGGTGAGACAAATACGGATAGAACTGCGAAAGCACGTCCCCTCGTATTTGTCCATAGGAGGTTGTCGAGCGATTATAATCTATGATGGGCAACCTCGCACTTGCTCGGGGTGCGGGAAAGAAGGTCACGTACGCTCGGAGTGCCTCGAGCGAGGTTTAGTACAAACCCCACGGGATGACGCTCAGGCACCACAACAGATGACTCTTACCGTTGACCTTTGTGGAAGCCCTGAGAGGCGACGTGAAGGAGATTTCCGACGGACACCAGCAGCTGCCTCCTATAGAGAACATGGACACCAACGCACTGGAACTCCGACCACCGGTTCCACCACAGCAGACACAGGACACCACACAAGAGATGCCGCTGACGGCCGCTCCAGGCTCATCCGTGGTGGCTGCCAGTGCTTCCACCGAGAGCGTGATAGGCCAGGACCAAGACGGAGGATACGCAACCCAAACAGCCGATGCGGAAGCAAGGCAACGGAAACAGCGTTCGCCGAAGAGAAGAAAGAAGCGTCAACTGACTTCTGCAGACGATAGCCATAGTCCCGAGGGGACAGTGGACGACAACGACAGTATCGACTTGCGACCAGTGGATTCAACAATACCGAGATGACGGTGCAGGAATTACACAGCGACGATAACTTGAATTCTCCTTCTGGTGGCCGGAAGGCAGAAGTGGAGATGACAATTGCCCAACATCAGAGCGGTGACAACGTTGCCTCCCATCCTCCGACCAGTTCCGGAAATATGCTGGGTGACTGGGCGCAAGACATGGACCAACAGGAACAGAATGAAAATACGAACGCGACGATTGAGGATAGTCCTGGCCAGAGGCCGGCAGGGTCCGGGAAATGTTGAACAACTTAGCGTGGTGAGGAGCGCCGGGGGTGCAGATAGACGCTTAATGACACCGCCCTACAACTGATGAACACACGCCAGGCGTACCGCATTGCCGCGATAAACATTAATGGCATTCGGACACCACTTAAAATTCAAATGCTGAAAGATATGTTGCGCGCTGCGGACGTGGATATTGTACTCCTACAAGAAGTGCGTTTCACATCGCCGACAGAGTTCTACGGCTACGAGGCACATTATTCAGTGCACGATAAAGTGGATGCGGTGTGGCGATTCTCACCAGGGAAGGAATAGGACTGGAGGACGTCATGTCTCTCCCTTCGGCACGTGGCATAGCGATCACTGTCGACGGCGTTCGTTTCATCAATTTATACGCACCAGCCGGCTCCACAAAACGAAGAGAAAGGGCGACCTTTTTCACCGAAGAGATAGCACCGTTGTTCGCTGGACACTATGATAACTATATAGTGGGCGGCGACTTTAATTGTGTCGTCGACAAAAAGGACCAAGTACCTCATTACGTACCATGCATGGAACTGCGCGCGTTGATTACCGAAATGGCGCTTCTGGATACCTGGGAACTGCAGCAATGCGACAGACCGGGTTACACGTTTGTAACGGGACACTCGGCCAGATAGAGTGTATGTGACACGAGCTCTACGGACGGCGATACTGGATGCCGAAATCTGGCCGGCGGCTTTTACGGATCATACGGCGTACGTCTGTACGATTTCACTAACGCGTCAGAAGATATGGCGGAGTAAGGGTCCCTGGAAAATGAATTGTGCACTTTTACGTGACACTGCATGTCGCCGGTCGATAGAGACGGCCTGGGAGACCTGCGTTCGCCGCCAACGAGCATACACCTCGGTTCTCCAGTGGTGGATCAAATGCGCAAACCAACGTTACGGAGAACGTTGATACGATACGGGAAGGACAAATCGCAGTGGAACCGCACGACGGCTGATTTTTATTTTACAGCCCTGAGGGAGCTGATGACCCAACAACCATCACCGGAAAGACAAACGGCCATGCGTAGGATGAAAGCTAAGTTATTACAGCTGACGAGACAAAGAATGGAAGATATAATGGTCCGGGCGAGATTGGCGGACACAGTTACTTCCGAAACCCCCTCTATGCACCACGTAGTACGTGAACGCCAACGACGACGCAGGACATTGATCAGGGAACTAATCTCTGAAACTGGCCAGCAAGTTGTGAACCAGAGTGATATTGCTCATGTGTTTACTGACTATTTCCGCCAGTTATATGGACCTGTACAAGTGAACCACGACACATTACATGATGTCATCTCGGAAATGCCAGATAGAGGACCACCACTGTATGCAGAGACTTTGATCACAGCGATAACAGAGGACGTGCTGACAGATGCAATTGCCAGGAGAGCTCCGAACAAGTCCCCAGGACAGGACGGCTTCCCAATTGAATTTTACCGCCCCTTTGCATACCTCATGCGACGGACCTGGCTTCAGATGTACAACGAACTCATATTACCACAGACTGAGATACCTGCCGAATTCACGGAGGGTATCATCATCCCAATACGCGAACCACGTGGTGGCAGGAGGCCAGGAGATTATAGACCACTCACTCTCTGGAACTGCGGCTATAAGATTTTCGCGCGTATCCTTGGGGCTCGCCTACGGTCTTCAATTTCTGATAGACTCCTCATGGATCAAACTTGCCTCGGCGGTAAGAGTAACGTACATACGGCGCTCGGTGACTACTGAGATATCATCGCATTAGCAGCGGCATGCCGAATGCTTGGAGCACTCGTCCCTATTGACTTCGAACATGCGTTCGACAGAGTGGATCACACCTTTTTTGCATGCGGTGATGGGCAGATTGGGAATCCCACAGGCCTTCATTCTAGTGATCATGCGGCTGTTACACGGCGTGCGATCAAAGGTTTCGGTGAATGGACGGGGCACTGACTGCATTGTTATTTCAAGGTCAGTTCGTCAAGGGTGTCCCCTTTCGATATTTTTGTATGCAATGGCTTTGGAACCCTGTCTATATGGTCTCCGAAGATGGTTGGATGGAGTGCCGTTGCCACAACTGACCTTTCATTGCCGCGCTTATGCTGACGATGTGATGATGGTGGCACGGACAGGCGAAGAAGTACGTACGGCGTTGGCATGGATACAGCGATGCGGGATGGCGGCAGGAAGCGTGCTTAATCTACAAAAATCACGCTGCATGAATGTCGGTCTAGGATTACAACCGGGGGAGGAAGGCCCGCTCATGTTAGTTAAGACCATAAAATGTCTAGGCGTTACGTTCCACACGGATGTGCAGCGGACAGCAGCGGATAACTACCGACACATATTGAAGCTGATGCGGACACTGACGCTGTTACAGAAATTAAGACCGTTGGATATGATTCAGAGGGTGACCTATGTTAACGTATACCTAGCACCGAGACTCATCACGTAGCGCATGTCCTGCCTTTAACGCGCACAATCTCATCACGGATACAAGCAACTTTCGGAAACTACGTGAGTGTGGGACACCTGTTTAAGATCCAATACACAACGCTTACACTACCACCTGGAGAAGGTGGACTTCGTCCAGTGAACGTATATGAAAAGGAACGGGCGTTATTCGTCAGTACGATTTTCCGACAGTGGCGCGCTGAATTTCGCAATATCTCGGGTGCGTTGGCCGATGTACTAGCGCCCACTTCAATGCTGCCCCTAGACAATGTGGGCCATATCTCACCGAAACTGTCACATTTCAAGTCTTTTTTTTTTTTTTTGGAGCTTAGCTATGTCAGAGATTCCTTCCCAACAACACGACTACCGACGACGCGAGAGGTATACCAACTCTTACTGCGCCGGTGCCCCAGGAATACCCTGGAAAAGAAGTACCCAGACAAGAACTGGCGACAAATATGGCGCGTTATACGGAACGTTTACCTCCCAACGTCGGTACGCTCAACATGGTATGTGGTGGTAAATAGGAAGTTCGCAACGAATCAACGGCGGCACGCTATTCATTTGGCAGACACTCCACTATGTTTAGGCTGCGCAACAGTGGACACTGATGAACATCGTTTAGCATGTAGTGGGACGGCTCCATTGTGGCACTTGACACAACAGATATTGGCGTTCCTGTTAGGCTCCGCCCCTCACACCATTTTTTCAGACACCCTTTTTTTCGTCATTTTTAACTGTTTTCCGTCTTGTCCTTTAGTTGCTTTAAATTCTTGGAGGTATGTGCCGTCTATGCAACTAAATGAAGGCAGTTTGTTTGTTGCCATACGTGTTTCGCTTCATTTATTTGGGAAGCATCATCAGTGGCCTGAAATACATGTTTCTTTTTATATATACAATAAGCGTATTATCTGCTAGATATAATCTGTTGATATACTACATTTTGTCGGGTTTTTTAGGTTAGAAGCAACTTTTGTAGCGCAAGTTCCATAAAATGATGTATCTTTCGTTTTACTTACGATTTCCAGCGCTGCTAACACATATATGTGTTTCTGGTGATGTATTTGCTGGTCTTCATGCTCCAGTTAGCCGAATCAGGTGTTGTTTAGCCATTTGTCACATCACATTTCATTTTCACTGCCATTTGGCGATCAACATATGTGTGTTTGCAGTGTGTAGTGTTGCCAACTGTTGTTATGTGTATGTCTTTTGTTTCTGTTGTGTTTTGTGGTTTTCATTTGTTGTGTGTCTGTGTGTGTGTGCAATCCTCACCGTTTTTTTTTTCTTTTTTTTTGTATGAGTTTTTTTGTGTGTGTGTGTGTGTATAATTTGCTGAGTGCATTACTTTTCCTTTAATCTGTGGGTTCATGTGTTTGTCTGTGAGTATGTGTGTGTGTATGGGAGGGGGGGGGGGGGGGTAGGAGGGAGAGAGAGAGAGAGAAGAGGGGAAGGATATTCATTAATTATTTATCCTGGTTGCACTTCAGTTTGTTATTGTTTTGGTGGCTAGCATGATCAGCGAGTTATTGTTTATATGGATTTGGTCATTGAGTACCTTCTTTTCCATTGCAATGGCTCTTTGTATGTGGAAGTTTTCTTGTAATGTCAGGAGGTTTGTTGTGATTATTCACTCTGATAACTGTCATGTCACATTCCATGTTGGATGGTTCATGTCCATGTTTTATCAGGTGTTCGGCAAAGGTAGAATGACTGTTCTCATATTTCCAACTTCTTATATGTTCTTTATACCTAGTTTTAAAGTTCCTGCTTGTCATCCCCAGATATACTGCTTTACATTCTTGGCACTCTAGCTGGTATATACCTGCTCCTTGGTATTTGTCTGGTTTTTCTGTTGTTTGTAAATGTGATTGGAGTGTGTTTCTTGTTCTGTAGGCTATTTGTAATCCCTGTTTCTTTAATATATTTGCTATCTTGTGTGTTGTTTTGTGTTTGTATGTTTTCTGTTATTCATGTCATGAGTGTTATTGTTTTGTGTTTCTGTGTGTGCTGTAGTGTTTGTGGGGTTCTGTAATCTCTGCTTGATTTGATTTTTCTTTAGTTGTGTTTTAATTTTTTCATTGAGTTTTTGTACTATATGGGTGCTGTAACCATTGTTAGTCTCTATAAGTTGTATTGTTTGTAACTCCTTTTCATAATTTTCTTTGCTGAGTGGGATGTTATTTAGCCTGTGTAACATGTGTCGTAGGGCCGCTAATTTTTGATTTTGTGGGTGGTTGGATGAAGCGTGTATGATTATGTCTGTGGCTGTAGGCTTTCTGAAAATGTTAAATGTGTGTTTATTGTTCTCTCTCTTTATTGTTATATCCAAGAAATGTATTTGCTTTTGTGTTTCTTTTTCTATGGTAAATTGAATATTTTTATGTATGTTGTTTATATCTGTATGAAGTTCATCAATTTTCTCTGTTGGTTCATCTACCATACAGATTATGTCATCTACGTATCTGTACCAGTAAACAATTTTGTATCCTTTCTTTGTGATGACTGTATCGAAGATTGTGTTTTCTATGTAGTTGATGAATATGTTTGCTAGTGTTCCTGAAATTGGGGATCCCATTGGGAGACCATCTTCTTGTAAGTAAAATTCCTTTTCAAATTGGAAGTAATTTTGGGATGTGATTACTTTGAGGATTTTTGTTATTTCATTAATATTGTCTACAGGTAGTTTGTTGTGTGTTAGTAAGTTTTCTTCAATTTGTTTTATTGTGTCTGCAGTGGGTATTGAGGTGTACATGTTCTCTATGTCAAAAGAGATGAGTGATGCTGTTTGTGGGATGTGTAAGTCTTTTATATGTGTTATGAGTTCATTTGTGTTTTTCACTGTTCTGCTGTTTTTGATTTCATAGTGTTGCATTATGATTTTGTTCATGTGTTTTGCCACATAGTATGATGGTGCATTCATGAAATTAATAACAGGCCTCAATGGAATGTGGGGTTTGTGGACCTTGGGTTGGCTTCTGAGTGTTGGTGCTTTTGGGTTCTTCTGTGTGATATGTTGTTTTTGTTTATCTGTAAGTATGTGTCTGATCTCTCAGAGGTTGTTTTTTATGTATGTCTGGAAGCGTGCTGTTGGATCAGATTTTAGTTTTGTGATATTGTTAGAAGAGATGAAATCCATAGTTTTTTCTATATATTGTTCATTATTGATCAGTACTGTGCTGTTCCCTTTGTCAGCTCTTGTGACTACGACGTTGTTAGCTTGCAGTTTATCTTTTAATTTCTTAGTGGTGTTTTTTTCTGTTTGAAGTTTCCTGTTTTGCTCTTTCTTTGACATGGTGATTATGTTATTTATTTCTTTCTTCACTAGTTCTCGTGTTAGTCCAATATTTATAGTGTTATTTTTATTTTTCTCTTCCTCTGCCAGGATGCTTTCTGTTTCTACAATCAAATTTTCTATGTAGTGGTTATCTATTTTTGTGCTGATGTTGTGTTTGAGTCCTTTCTCTAATAGCTGTGTTTCTTTCTCAGTTAATTCTGTGTCTGTGAGATTTATTAATTTTGGGTGAAATTTGTGCTGATGGGTGTGTTGCACTTTGTCATACTTTCCTCTATGGTTATTTTTATTAGTGAGTGTTTTGATTTTTCGTTCATGTATGTTGTGTGTGTATTGCAGTGTTCTTGCTGTGATGTGTTCAATTTTTTGTATTATGTTGAGCATCACTGTTGGGTTGTTAATAAAAGCTGATAACTCAAGATGTAAATCATATAACATCCTATTGAACATGAGTTTCTTAGTGTAAAGCGATTTGATTTCATTTTCTAACCAAGTCTTTTCTGCAAATGATTTCGTTTTTTGTGCTACAAAAGAGTTGTTTCTGACCTTTACATTAATATAGCTCGGAATTACATTATTTATTTTACAGGTTTGATTGTATTTAATGTGTTTTTCCCCAAGAATCTTATTTTCCGGTCCAAAAAACCAATGCAGTGACATGGGTACAAGGAGTGGTAGTAAGCTACGTGTATAACGAATCGGAAAAGGACAAAATTGATTTTTGGCATTTTCTTCTGGATGGACACACGAAGTTGCAACAGCATAAGAGATATGGGCCAGACTTCGCTAATTACTTGCGAGTTACATTTGCCGATTCGCCGGCCAGATGGGGTGTGACGGGTGAGAGATGAGACAGACGAAGAAGCCGAGATAGACATCGATCACACTTACGGACCCTTAATTAATTTCGAGAAGACGACCCAGCCTTACACCAACGTCTGGAGAACGAGTCGATAGATGGCTCTCTTCCTCTATCGAACGTCGGGTCGTGAGCAGGTGTCGCCCCCGACGCGAATTTCATTTCATTTCATTGCTACAGGAGCATGTTTCTTTTGTATCTGTACTATCCGCAGTGTCTACCTGCCATTCATTTGGGCATTTTCAGTTTTCTTCATTTCCTTAATTAATTACTTTTCTAATTGGCCACTATTTGTCAACATATGGACATCGTAGACACAATTTATGCGGTAGTACAACAAAATGTATGTCAGTAAAGGTGGTAAGCCTGACATTGCACATTGCAATATATATATATATATATATATATATATATATATATATATATATATATATATAAAGAAAAAAAAGAAATAGAAAAAGTTGGTAGAGCACTTGTCCGCGAAAGGCAAAGGTCCCGAGTTCGAGTCTCGGTCGGGCACACAGTTTTAAGCTGCCAGGAAGTTTCATTTGGTGTACAGATTCTATGAAGTAGAAATACAATGCTGCAATATGAAGAAATCCACCACTTACAGTAATCGCTACCAAACTAAACCACGCAGTCCGAACAAAAATTATTGTTGGAGGCAAGGCACTAGAACAAGTCTCCTATTTTAGATACTAAAGGTCTGATAGTAATTCAAATGACGATAACTGTGTACAAAATAAAAACAAATTTCAGCACGTATATGGAAGTTGAAACCAGAAATAAGACATTAAAGAAAATAACAAGAAAATACACAAAATTAAGGTCTTACAAAACAACAGTTTGTGGCTATCTGATGCTATGGCAGTTGACTGAAAAAAAGTAAAACAAAAACAGCATACAGTAGGCGGAAAAGAGATTCTTAATGAACGCCAGTGTTGCTCAAGGAGAGATCTAATCGGAAATGAGCATATATGAGACGAATTGGAATTATTTAATTTAAACGACATAGTGAAAGAATGTAGGGAAAAGGAAGGCAACATGTTGAACATGTGGAAAAATACAGAACATCAGTCACTGCAAATAAGTACCGCCTCTCAGGAAAGAGAGACTGAGGATGACTGAGAAAAAGATGCTCTTAAAAATGTGAAGCCGAAGCAGGTATGTAGTCTAAATGTATTAGTGAAGTAAATTAAGAAGATGAAATGTGTCTTATATTAGGAGAGGAAGTAAAATTATTGGAAACGATTAGAATGAGGAACATATCTTTGTAAGGTGCTGTTTACCTATTCAGAACAGATTCAGTAAAATTATGAATTTAACAACAGCAGAACTTCTCCTTTCTGATGCTTTAAGGAGATGTGTATGAAATCGAGAAAAAGAGAAAAGCTGCTCATAAAAAATCCACTGGTCGTAACACAGAGACTTTTGCAAAGAAACCGCGCTCTGTGGGAGCGTTCGATAAGGCACGCCTTTTCCATGAAGCCGACGAGATGCTACCTGGTTCGAACCCTGATGGGTAAGAAATTTTTGCAGTCGGTATTTTTCCAGCCTTGAGAGCTTTCAGATAAAATTCGGAGACACCGCTTTTAGCATGCTCTCGTATTCTGCGTTATTCGTTGTTGTTGTGGTCTTCAGTCCTGAGACTGGTTTAATGCAGCTCTCCATGCTACTCTATCCTGTGCAAGTTTCTTCATCTCCCAGTACGTACTGCAACCTACATCCTTCTGAATCTGCGTAGTGTATTAATCTCTTGGTCTCCCTCTACGATTTTTACCCTCCACGCTGCCATCCAATGCTAAATTTGATATCCCTCGATGCCTCAGAATATGTCCCACCTACCGGTCCCTTCTTCTAGTCAAGTTGTGCCACAAACTCCACTTCTCCCCAATTCTATTCAATATCTCCTCATTAGTAATGTGATCTATCCACCTTATCTTCAGCATTCTTCTGTATCACCACATTTCGAAAGCTTCTATTCTCTTCTTGTCCAAACTATTTATCGTCCATGTTTTACTTCCAGGCATGACTACACTCCATACAAATACTTTCAGAAACGACTTTCTGACGCTTAAATCTAAAATCGATGTTAACAAACTTCTCTTCTTCAGAAACGCTTTCCTTGCCATTGCCAGTCTACATTTTATATCCTCTCTACTTCGACCATCATCAGTTATTTTGCTCCCCAAATTGCAAAACTTCTTTACACTTTAAGTGTCTCATTTCCTAATGTAATTCCCTCAGCATCACCGAACTTAATTTGACTACATTCCATTATCCTCGTTTTGCTTTAGTTAATGTTCATCTTGTATCCTCCTTTCAAGACACTGTCCATTCCGTTCAACTGCTCTTCCAAGTCCTTTGATGTCTCTGACAGAATTACAATGTCATCGGCGAACCTCAAATTTTGTATTTCTTTTCCATCACCTGCTTTCTTTAGGATTGGAATCATTACATTCTTCTTGAAGTATGTGGGTATTTCGCCTGTCTCATACATCTTGCTCACCAGGTGGTAGAGTTTTGTCAGGACTGGCTCTCCCAAGGCCGTCAGTAGTTCCAATGGAATGTTGTCTACTCCCGGGGCCTTGTTTCGACTCAGGTCTTTCAGTGCTCTGTCAAACTCTTCACGCAGTATCGTATCTCCCATTTCATCTTCATCTACATCCTCTTCCATTTCCATAATACTGTCCTCAAGTACATCGCCCTTGTATAGACCCTGTATATACTCCTTCCACCTTTCTGCTTTCCCTTCTTTGCTTAGAACTGGGTTTCCATCTGAGCTCTTTTCTCCAAAGGTGTCTCTAATTTTCCTGTAGGCAGTATCTATCTTACCCCTAGTGAGATAAGCCTCTACATCCTTACATTTGTCCTCTAGCCATACCTGCTTAGCCATTTTGCACTTCCTGTCGATCTCATTTTTGAGACGTTTGTATGCCCTTTTGCCTGCTTCATTTACTGCATTTTTATATTTTCTCCTTTCATCAGTTAAATTCAATATTTATTCTGTTACCCAAGGATTTCTAATAGCCCCCGTCTTTTTACCTACTTGATCCCCTGCTGCCTTCACTACTTCATCCCTCAAAGCTACCCATTCTTCTTCTAGTGTATTTCTTTCCCCCATTCCTGTCAATTGTTCCCTTATGGTCGCCCTAAAACTCTGTACAACCTCTGGTTCTTTCAGTTTATCCAGGTCCCATCTCCTTAAATTACGACCTTTTTGCAGCAGTTTCTTCAGTTTTAATCTACGGTTCATAACCAATAGATTGTGTGTAAGTAGGCTGTTTAGGTTTTTTTATTGGTAACGCCGCCGGCACTTAGCGCTCTGTATGAAAATCGCTGGCTGTGCCGTGTGCAGTCTGTGGCTGGTTTGCATTGTTGTCTGCCATTGTAGTGTTGGGCAGCGGCAGCTGGATGTTAACAGCCCGTAGCGTTGCGCAGTTGGAGGTGAGCCACCAGCAGTGGTGGACGTGGGGAGAGAGATGGCGGAGTTTTGAAATTTGAAAGAATTGGTGTCATGAACTGCTATATACACTCCTGGAAATGGAAAAAAGAACACATTGACACCGGTGTGTCAGACCCACCATACTTGCCCCGGACACTACGAGAGGGCTGTACAAGCAATGATCACACGCACGGCACAGCGGACACACCAGGAACCGCGGTGTTGGCCGTCGAATGGCGCTAGCTGCGCAGCATTTGTGCACCGCCGCCGTCAGTGTCAGCCAGTTTGCCGTGGCATACGGAGCTCCATCGCAGTCTTTAACACTGGTAGCATGCCGCGACAGCGTTGACGTGAACCGTATGTGCAGTTGACGGACTTTGAGCGAGGGCGTATAGTGGGCATGCGGGAGGCCGGGTGGACGTACCGCCGAATTGCTCAACACGTGGGGCGTGAGGTCTCCACAGTACATCGATGTTGTCGCCAGTGGTCGGCGGAAGGTGCACGTGCCCGTCGACCTGGGACCGGACCGCAGCGATGCACGGATGCAAGCCAAGACCGTAGGATGCTACGCAGTGCCGTAGGGGACCGCACCGCCACTTCCCAGCAAATTAGGGACACTGTTGCTCCTGGGGTATCGGCGAGAACCATTCCTAGACCGGCAAGGGAACTTGCTGTTCCAACAGGACAATGCACGTCCACATGTATCCCGTGCCACCCAACGTGCTCTAGAAGGTGTAAGTCAACTATCCTGGCCAGCAAGATCTCCGGATCTGTCCCCCATTGAGCACGTTTGGGACTGGATGAAGCGTCGTCTCACGCGGTCTGCACGTCCAGCACGAACGCTGGTCCAACTGAGGCGCCAGGTGGAAATGGCATGGCAAGCCGTTCCACAGGACTACATCCAACATCTCTACGATCGTCTCCATGGGAGAATAGCAGCCTGCATTGCTGCGAAAGGTGGATATACACTGTACTAGTGCCGACATTGTGCATGCTCTGTTGCCTGTGTCTATGTGCCTGTGGTTCTGTCAGTGTGATCATGTGATGTATCTGACCCCAGGAATGTGTCAATAAAGTTCCCCTTCTTGGGACAATGAATTCACGGTGTTCTTATTTCAATTTCCAGGAGCGTATATTATGACTAGTGAGGTAAATACATTGTTTGTTCTCTATTAAAATCTTTCATTTGCTAACTATGCCTATCAGTAGTTAGTGCCTTCAGTAGTTTGAATCTTTTATTTAGCTGGCAGTAGTGGCACTCGCTGTATTGCAGTAGCTTGAGTAACGAAGATTTTTGTGAGGTAAGTGATTTGTGAAACGTATAGGTTAATGCTAGTCAGGGCCATTCTTTCGTAGGGATTTTTGGAAGTCAGACTGCGTTGCGCTAAAGATATTGTGTGTCAGTTTAAGCACAGTCGTGTAATAATTTTTCTAAGGGGACGTTTCATGTGGTCAGAGTCCACATCTGCACTGGAAATGTCTTACAATTTAAAACCTGGTTCCTAAATCTTTGTCTTACCATTATATAATCTGATACCTTCTAGTATCTCCAGGATTCTTCCATGTATACAACCTTCTTTTATGATTCTTGAACCAAGTGTTAGCTATGATAAAGTTATACTCTGTGCAAATTTCTACCAAACGGCTTCCTCTTTCATTTCTCTCCCCCAATCCATATTCACTTACTATGTTTCCTTCTCTCCCTTTCCCTACTCTCGAATTCCAGTCCCCCATGACTATTAAATTTTCGTCTCCCTTCACTACCTGAATAATTTCTTTTATCTCATCATACATTTCATCAATTTCGTCATCATCTGCAGAGCCAGTTGTCATCTAAACTTGTACTACTGTAGTAGGCATGGGCTTCGTGTCTATATTTGCCACAATAATGCGTTCACTATGCTGTTGGTAGTAGCTTACCCGCAGTCCTATTTTTTTATTCGTTATTAAACCTACTCCTGCATTAGCCCTATTTGATTTTGTATTTATAACCCTGTAATCACCTGACCAAACGTCTTGTTCCTCCTGCCACCGAACTTCACTAATTCCCACTATATCTAACTTCAACCTATTCATTTCCCTTTTTAAATTTTCTAACCTACCTGCCCGATTAAGGGATCTGACATTCCACGCTCCGATCCGTAGAAAACCAGTTTTCTTTCTCCCGATAACGACGTCCTCCTCACTAGTCCCCGCCCGGAGATCCGAATGGGGGACTATTTTACCTCCGAAATATTTTACCCAAGAGGACGTCATCATCATTTAACCATACAGTATAATTGCATGCCCTCGGGAAAAATTATGGCTGTAGTTTCCCATTGCTTTCAGCCGTTCGCAGTACCAGCACAGCAAGGCCGTTTTGGTTAGTGTTACAATGCCAGATCAGTCCATCATCCAGACTGTTGCCCCTGCAACTACTGAAAAGGCTGGTGCCCCTCTTCAGGAACCATACGTTTGTCTGACTTCTCAACAGATACCGGTCCGTTGTGGTTGCACCTACGGTACGGCCATCTCTATCGCTGAGGCACACAAGCCTCCCCACCAACGGCAAGGTCCATGGTTCATGGGGGTAGGCACTAGAACTTAGAACTATTTAAACCTATCTAACGTAAGGACATCACACACATCCATGCCCGAGGCAGGATTCGAACCTGCGACCGTAGCAGTCGCGCGGATCCGGACTGAAGCAAGTCCTATTGTGTTTCACACCGTTTGCGCGCACACAATGAGATTCGGCTAAGCGTAACACCTCTGAAACCGCAAAAGCTATCACCCAAGTGTCGTGCCGAACAACGCAAGTCCGGCGTCGGCAGAGGTGTTAAGAACTCTGTTCAGGAGCTTTGTGTTGGCTCCACTTAAATAACCTCAATCCGAAGTTCCACAAGCTACGGCCGGCCGGTGTGGTCGTGCGGTTCTAGGCGCTTCAGTCTGGAACCGTGTGACCGCTACGGTCGCAGGTTCGAATCCTGCCTCGGGCATGGATGTGTGTGATGTCCTTAGGTTAGTTAGGTTAAGGAGTTCTAAGTTCTAGTGGACTGATGACGACAGATGTTAAGTCCCATAGTGCTCAGAGCCATTTGAACCATTTTGAACCAACAAGCTACGTCACTAAATTGCTTTCTATTGATCACCACTTCTTTGCATAATTTTGTACATAGAACAGCAGTATATGCGCGCTCAAATTCTCATTAAAAACATATGTTAATTTTTTGTAAGTACCTTTGCAGAATTCGAAAATAGTTTTTGTCCACTTGTGCCACTAAATAATATTACAGTTCTTCATAAGACACCACTTTCCATACAGATTGGAAGTGCTCTATCTGATGCACTGATCAGAATTTACGTGTATACAAAGATTTAAAAAATATAGGCAAAACTATGCAAAAATTATTAATAAACAAGGACAAAATGTCATAATAATTACAATTAACACAAACAATTGATGCTGAAATGTGTATACTACACCTACTATCATACACTACCTTGCTGTTCGTGCATCCGTCTTGTATTATTTGCTTTAATTAATTCTTAGCATCAAATTAATGAAAAACCTGTTTTTGCCAGTTACGTATTAATGCTGCAAATTATACAATTATGTCAGTCGGACTATATTCATCCAGTAATTGAGAATGAGAGCACTTAGTGAAAAAAATATTATCGCTTCCTATATTTTCTGCGTTTCTGCAATCAAACTACACAATCAGGCATGAAGTTTTAATTTATTATTTCTTTATTACCTACTCCATTTGCAAATCCGCAGCACACTTCGCAGAAGGCATCTACGTATACCACTGAATATTCCTGTAAAAGTATATCGTTGTACGGCACGTAGTTCAGGGGATATGACGCCATAAAGATTGAGATGCGTGAAGAACTAGTTGGCGGTTAGAATAGAGTGCAAATTACGCAATCTTCACGTAGGGTTTCATAATGACAGAGAATTCCAACTAACTTAAACCAAATTTCGACTCTTTCCTAATCCTTTTCTCACGTACATACTTCACATCAAATACTGGTCACATTAACTCATTTGTAATGCTATCAGACGTTTGAAGCTGTTTTATGCGCAGGATATCTATTCTTTAAAGAATCAGGAGTTCGTTGGTGTTGAAAGTAATTCCAAATAACTCATCTTGCATACTATAGCAAGTAGTACTACACTGCTAGACAGGAAACGAGTTCCTGTTGAAACCTTCCCCTCGTCTCCTCTTTATCTCATTTGTTAATGATAACATTCCCTTTTCCAATAAACTATGAAACCTTCCCTTAGGATTTCTATCTCTTGTTTAATAATAACAAATGAAATCTTCCCTTTGAAATTTATTCTCTTTCTCTATCTTCGCATACAAATTTAATTGCTGCTTATTAAAAGTCGATTTTCTGATTATTTCGACGAAACATAGAATGTGTCGTTGTCGTGGCCCTCAGTCGTTATCTGCAATAACCCAAAACTGTTCCGTACCTTTTTTTACTGTTACTGGATCGCCATCTGAACGCTTCATCGAACTGCGACATGAATATACTTACTCTGTTTTACTATACTCTATTAGCTGCTGGTGGGCTTTCATAATAAGTGGCTGTATTTGTTACCAAAGCTGACGTTATTCTTTAATTCACTTGACTGAAGTTACGTAATTCATAGTTAAACTTTTTCTTGACAACAATAAAATTTTGCAAAGTTTTACGTTTATGGTTTTTGGGATGGATTGTAATTAGAAATGCAATATTGCTGGCAAAAGTTAATTATATTGTGAATGAAATGATTTTACAAACCTTCAAATGGGACTTACTTTTTACAATAATCTTACAACTATCAATGCGCAAATATACCTTCATTAGTCTTGAGTTTCTCAAAAATTAACTCAATAATATTAGTTCCTCTAATTATAATAGTTAGCTGATGTCTCTGTACATTCGTTTATAATCTCTTGTAAATCATAGCTAGTGGCTGGCAGACGCACCGCTCCTCTCAACCTCTTGCTTCAGACCTGCTACCGACTCGCTTCACTTCTCGCTTACTACTGACTTCCTACGAACGCTAAAGTGCGGTCTCTCCCGCCAACAATGCTTTCTGGTGCAGAAAATCCCTGCTACCACTACAAAATGTATCAATGCGAGTTCTATCCCGCTTTTTTCTTAAAATGTATCCGTATGCGGTTTCTCCCGTCCTTTTTAGAATTATGTCAACAATACTTGGGTGCAGACATTCCCTGCTACCACAATTATTTCCAACATGACAAATATTAATTTTTCCTACTTAATCCTATTAATAAAATATAAACATCTTTCATAAATTGTGATTTGATAATAATCAATTGAAATATACACGTCTTACGCTGTATACATGCAACCTGCGAATTGCCGCTTACCCCAGCCAGTGCACCTTGACGCGCAGAAATGTCTCCCCACAGAAGTGTCTGTCAGTAAAAGTGTTCTAACCAATCTCCACCCCCTTCTCCCTCCCCTCCTCCTTACCAGATCCTTCGTTTTCGATGAGCAGTGTTCTTACCGGCTGAGCTATCTACTCGAGACTCACGACTCGCCCTCACAGCTTTACTTCTGTCAATAACTCTCTCCCACTTTCACAACTTCGCAGAATTTCTCCCGCAGACCTTGCAGGAAAAAATTAGATCGCGGAGAATTGGCTCAGCCACAGGGCGGGGGCTTGTTCCCAGCATGGACGGGTGGTGAGTCGTGCCTGGGTTACTCAGTCGATAAAGCATTTGCCAGTCAAAGGTAAAGGTTCCGCTTTCGAGTTCCGATCTGGAACACAATTTTAGTTCATTACAGAGTTTCATAATAAAATTAATGTTCTGTAACGAGCCAGTGGAGAGCACGGTTCCATTATGCCGAAATGGTGACCTTACTAGGGGAACCTTACTGACGACTCCTTTTCGAGTTTGTTCGTACTTTCGAAATCTGAAAGTAAGTTATCAGACATCAGTTTCGAAAGCAGTATGATGCACTTCTCAAACAAAAAATTTTGAAGAAATTGCCTTTCATGTTTTGAAGATTTTCGAGCCTTTTAAGTATAAACATATCGAGCAGTTTCACAGAGCCACTCGCATCTGAGAAAATACTGTGTAAGTCTTGCGACTGCAAAATCGTGCTTAGTTTCTCGCTCTTGCCCAAGTTTTTGCACTTTTATTTGAATTTTATATTGATTATCAAATGGGAATGTTTGTTAACAAGTAAAGGATCATACTTTATTTCAGATAAAAATATCATCTTTTATTTTTCATTACTCATTATAAGAAAATAATTTACCATTTGGCATGGAAATGCAAAAGCCTTTTTGCTAAGGTGAAAAAGTATTCGTCAATAACGGAGTCCAATATCTCTAAAAAATAAGTATTTTAATTTATGTATGAAGTGTCGTATTTATGTGCTAGAAACAGCTGGAGAACACGGCAGCGAAGATACCAACTAGGAACTCCATCCTTATATGACCTGTGTGCAACAACCTGGAGCTGTGCTATTGGAACAGTGCTCACTTCAGCTCTTGGACTGGCGTACCCAGTTGCCGAATACGGTGCACCTATATGGCTTGACAGCGCGCACTCACAAATGCTCTAAGCACACCTGAACAATACAATGATAATTATCGGTGGTGCGCTAAGATCAAACCCCGTATGCCTGTCCATACTGAGCCATATTCCGCCCCCTAGCCTTCGACGGAAAACAGCTCTTCTTCGTTAGTTTAAACGCACACAAGGCAACCCGCAATTCCCTATCTAACAAGATGCGGTTGTTCTAGAAACAGACCAGCCTCAATCAAGAAAACCATCCATGAAAACAGCCATGAAACTGCACACTCTCAATTCGACTTAACCGCTTCATGGCAAAGAGGCCGGATAGAGACTTTCCCTGCACATTGCCATAACTTCCCCTACGTATGAAGGAAACCCCCTGCCTCTGACTATCGAGCAAACATCGAAAATGTCACGCACCAGTCATGGAAGAACAGCAGACTTCCTTCACAGATGGGTAAGGCTCCATCTACAAAATAAAATGGAGGAGTGGCCAGAATGCCCCAGCAGGGCATGTGGTGGAACTTCTGACGAATTCCTGATGACACTGAGCGACACAACTGCTTAACCGTCGCAACACCAAGGCGAGGAGGGGGAGGGGGGTATTTTATGCTCACATTTTTAAAATATTGTAATCTGGTCAATTACTTTGGATTATAAAATTTTGGAAAAACAGTTATTATATTTCGTGAATTACCCTACCAAAAATTTTAGCCTTGGTAGAAGATGTCATGTTCAATATTTTCATGATTAGGATCCTCCTTGCACATCAACATATTGTAACGTCCCCTTAGAAAAATTAATGAATTACTGTGCTGACAAACCTCTTACGTTATTTGCTTGTCAGACAGTCGAGCAAAACTGAACGTTCTCAGACATTACTCTCTTTACTTATTCTGATCAACACTAAACTGACACACAATATTTTTAACGCAACGCAATCTGACTTAATTATCCCTACAAAAGAATGGCTCTGACTAACAATAACCTATACCTTTCACAAATCACTTACCTCACAAAAATCTTCGTTACTCGAACTACTACAATACAGCGAGCGCCACTACTGCCAGCTAAATAAAAGATTCAAACTACTGAAGGCACCAACTACTGATAGGCATAGTTAGCAAATGAAAGATTTTGATAGAGAACCAGCAATGTATTTACCTTAATAGTGTTCAAAAGACATAATATATATAGCAGTTCATGACATCCAGTCTTACAAATGTACTGTCTCTGATGGACACACATCCAGATCATCTGCTCTCAAAATTCCGCCATCTCTCACCCCACATCCACCACTGCTAGCGGCTCACCTCCAACTGCGCAACGCTGCACGCTGTTAACATCCAGCTGCCCAACACTACAATAGCAAACAACAATGCAAACCAGCCACAGACTGCACACATCACAGCCAGTGATTTTCATACAGATCGCTACGTGGCGTTACCAATATAAAAGCCTAAACAGCTTACTTACAATATGTTAGAAGAGCAACTTCAGTTGGAAAGACCACATAGATAATATTGTGGGGAAGGCGAGCCAAAGGTTGCGTTTCATTGGCAGGACACTTAGAAGATGCAACAAGTCCACTAAAGAGACAGCTTACACTACACTCGTTCGTCCTCTGTTAGAATATTGCTGCGCGGTGTGGGATCCTTACCAGGTGGGATTGACGGAGGACATCGAAAGGGTGCAAGAAAGGGTGGCTCGTTTTGTATTATAACGTAATAGGGGAGAGAATGTGGCATATATGATACCCGAATTGGTATGGAAGTCATTACAGCGAAGACGTTTTTCGTCGCGGCGAGATCTTTTTACGAAATTTCAGTCACCAACTTTCTCTTCCGAATGTGAAAATATTTTGTTGAGCCCAACCTACATAGGTAGGAATGATCATCAAAATAAAATAAGAGAAATCAGAGGTCGAACAGAAAGGTTTAGGTGTTCGTTTTTCCCGCGCGCTGTTAGGGAGTGGAATAGTAGAGAGATAATATGATTGTGGTTCGATGAACCCTCTGCCAAGCACTTAAATGTGAATTGCAGAGTAGTCATGTAGATGTAGATGTATGTTGTGAGCAAAAGTCAACAAAAGTTAACCAACATGGAGGTTGGTAATACATGTTATTGAGTATAAGGTGATACTGCTAAGAGTGTGCTAAAAATACTTCTCCGGTTCTGGACCTCACTTACACATCAGTACGTCTTTAAAAAGTACCGTTGTCAGTGTAAGTCAACAAAACATAACGGATACTGTTTTTTGTAACTTTTTTTAGGGTTGGCATAAATTATACCCGCCCCTCTCCCCTCTAAGCAGTCTAGACATGCTTTGCTCGGCCATGTGTAGGCCTTGCTCCACGACACACAGCACGAAAAAGAAGCGTCGTCTGCCAGAGTCAAAGCGAATGACGGGCGGTGCACCTTGCAGCGTTTCAGGCACGCTCCTGGAGGAACCCCGTTGGCATCACGCATTGTGGAAAATGCGTTGGTGTTGTTAGGGTTTAACGTTTAAATGCTTCTATGTAATTTCAAGTCTTATGGTTTCTATTTTATTTAATATCATGATTAAAAAATTAAACGATAAATAAATAAATATGTACAGTATTTTAGTTTATTGCGAATACTCCCCTTTTCACGTGTTTAATAATTAGAAATCAAAAATCTATCAGAATTAAAGTTTTAGCTCCGTCATAAGTTGCATTAAGAGATATCTCTTTTATTTCTTGATGGTGACTGCTTTTGGACACCTATGTCAATTCTCAAACCATTCTACAATGTAAATTACAGGTGGCATGGCAGTTTTATACAAAAGAAGCACACACATTTCCAGTACAATTTCAGTACACTAATATACATGTACGGTATACAGATTTGTCGTGGTCATTTAGTTTTGTAAGTTACCTTACTAGTTACATACCGTATGCCCGCCCGGTTAGCCGTGCGGTCTAACGCATTTCTTTCCGGGCGAGAAGGCGTGCCGGTCCCTGGCACGAATAAGCCCGGCGAATTAGTGTCGAGGTCCGGTGTGCCGGCCACTCTGTGAATGGTTTTTAATGCGGTTTTCCATCTTCCTCGACTAATGAGGGGTGGTTCCCCTTATTCCGCTTCAGTTACATTATGTCGGCGATTACTGCACAAACACTGTCTCCACGTACGCGTACACCATAATTATTCTACCACGCAAACAATGGTGGGGATCCACTGGGGGCCGAACCGCACAATAACACTGCGTTCAGTATGGGGAGGCGGTGGAGTGCGTGGTGTACTGCTGTAGCCTGTTGTGGGGCTGTGGAGGGCTACGGCGAGGACGATGCCTCTCCGTCGCTACTAGGTCCCCAGTTCCGTACAGTAAAACCGTATATTAATTGTGATAATACATGCGAAAGAATACGTACAAAAATTTCCCCTGCAGCGATGATCGAAGCGACACTACTCTTAAACGTTTTTGAATCTATATTGAGTTAATGAAAAAAGAAAAAGAATATACTGTTTAATTAGTAAACATTTTTTCTTCAACGCACGTCGCTGTCAGCGGCCTCTAGGGTTTTACCTGGTAAGCACTGGTGTCTCGCACATCATTTCTCCAATGCCTGTCCTAAGTGGTCTACTTACTGTTTTTGAGTCGGCCATGGTGCCGCTTTGATCGTCACTGCTGGGTCAGTTTTTGTACACAGGCTTTCTTTTGTACTGTCACACCTACGATACGGTATGTAACTAGTACGGCAACTCATAAAACTAAATGACCATGAAATGTTTGTATACTGGACATGTATACTGAAGCGCAAAAGAAACACGTACGTGTATTCAAATACAGAGATACGTAAACTGGCAGAATACAGCGCTGCGGTCGGCAAGGCCTATATAAGACAACAAGTGTCTGGCGCAGTCGTTAGATCGGTTAGTGCTGCAGTGCCACAATGGCAGTTTATCAGGATTCAAGTGAGTCTGAACGTAGTTTTATAGTAGGCGCACGAGCGTAGGGACAAAGCATCTTCGAGGTAGATTTTCCCGTACGACTATTTCACGAGAGTACTGAATCTCAATCTCCGACATCACTGTTGCTGGAGAAACGGACCAACGACGATTGAAGGGAATCATTCAACGTGACAGAGGTGCAACCGTTCCGCAAATTGCTGCAGATTTCAGTGCTGGGCCATCAACAACTGTCAACGTGCGAACAATTCAGCGAAACATCACCGATATGGTACCATTGATGAGTGCACGACACAAAGCTTTATGCCTCGCCTGGGCACGTCAACACCGACATTGGACTGTTGATGACTGGAATCATGTCACCTGGTCGGACGAGTCTCGTTTCAAGTTGTATCGAGGGGATAGACGTGTACGGGTATGGAGACAACCTCATAAATCCATGGAAGCTGCATGTCGGCAGGGGACCGTTCAAACTGGTAGAGGCTCTGTAATGGTGTGGGGCGTGTGCAGTTGGAGTGATACAGGACCCCTGATACGTCTACATACGACTCTGACAGGTGATACGTACGTAAGCATCCTGTTTGATCACTACATCCATTCATGTCTATTGTGCATTCCGATTGACTTGGGCAATTCCAGCACGACAATGCGACACCTCACGTCCAGAATTGCTGCAGCGTGCCTCCAGGACACTCTTCTGATTTTAAACACTTCCGCGGGCCACGAAACTCCGCAGACATGAACATTATTGAGCGTATCTGGGATGCCTTGCAAAGTGCTGTTCAGAAGAGGTCTCCACCCTCTCGCACTCGTATGGATTTATGGACACCCGTGCAAGATACACGGTGTCAGTTCCCTCCAGCACTACTTCAGACATTAGTCGAGTCTACGCCACGTCGTGTTGTGCTCGCGGGGGCTCTACACTATCTTAGGCAGGTTTACCAGTTTCTTTGGCTCTTCAGTGTATATAAGTGCAATATAATTGTATTACCAATATGTATCCCCAGTTTGCATAAAGCATGCCACCTGTATTGGAGGATGGTTTGAGAATCGACATAGGTATCCGAAACTGATAGCCTTCATGAAATAAATATATATTTCGTAATGCAACTTAAGATGGACCAACAACCATTTATTTCAATTAAACACAAGTTGAGGATATATTTTTCTCTTGCAGCACGTTTCAAGTTCGGAAGAATACTTAATTAAAATTTATGATTCATTATTTTTATTGTTTTAGATAATGAATCTGGAATTCGAATAAAAGTTTAAAAACATTACTAGTCAAAAATCGTACTAGTGACTTCGTAATTAGAAGCCTTCACACGCTTTACACTCAGGTATTTGTGGCTTTGTTGCAGAAAAATTGAAAAAATGGAAAAATCCAAAGACTGTTGCATTGCCGAGATTGTTTTTGAGAAGTTGTAAGTAGGCTGTTTAGGTTTTTATGTTGGTAACGCCACGTAGCGCTCTGAATGAAAATCACTGACTGTGCTGTGTGCAGTCTGTGGCTGGTTGGCATTGTTGGAATATTCGCTATTGTAGTGTTGGGCAGTTGGATGTGAACAGCGCGTAGCGTTGGGCAGTTGGAGGTGAGCCGCCAGCAGTGGTGGATGTGGGGAGAGAGATGGCAGAATTTTGAGAGCGGACGATCTGGACGTGTGTCCGTCAGAAAACCGAAATTTGTAAGATTGGACGCCATGAATTGACACATATATTATGACTTTTGAACACTATTAAGGTAAACACATTGTTTGTTCTCTATCAAAATCTTTCATTTGCTAACTATGCCTATCAGTAGTTAGTGCCTTTCGTAGTTATAATCCTTTATTTAGCTGGCAGTATTGGAGCTCGCTGTACTGCAGTAGTTTGAGTGACGAAGATTTTTTTGAGGTAAGTGATACATGAAAGGTATAGGTTATTGCTGGTCAGGGCCATTCTTTTGTGAGGATTATGGAAAGTCAGATTGCGTTGCGTTAAAAATATTGAAATGTTAGTTTATGGATGATCAGAATAAGTAAAGACAGAAACGTCTGAGTACTTTTAGTTTTGCTCAGCTGTTTGAAAGTCAAATAACGTAAGAGGTTTACTAGCATAGCCATTCACAGTTTTTCTGAAGGAACGTTTCAAAGTGCGTCACAGTAATTTCGGAATTCGTTATGCGAGTAGTGACCTTCCGTCGCTGTAAGTATGAACATTCTCGAAGAGGGAGATTCCGTACCATTGTGAGGTGAAGAGATTACCACAACGGATTCAACTATGATGGGATACATGAAACCAGAGAGAAGACAGCAGAGCAAATGTTTCGAGGTACGCTCGCATCGTCAGGTCCGTTTGGCCGCTGCTCGCTAGTGACGGACCTCAGCACAGCGCTTTCCCACGCGATGGAGGCGGCGCGATAGGCCAGTGGCTTCTCCGCCTCTGTCTCTCTCTCTCTCTCTCTCCTCCAGCTTGCTCTGGCCGGGCAAGGCCAGCTGTTGGCGCTCGTCTTTCTGCTCTTGCGGGTCCGCCGCCCGCTCACAATGGCGGCGTCGGCGCGTCGCGCCCCGCTAACAGGATTTATGCCGCGACACTTAATCCGCTGCCCAGGGTCCAGGACCGGGCTCCAGGCCGAACGCTCTGCCGGCGGAAGAGCGGCATCGGATTTCCACGGCGGTCCAGCGCCGCCCGGGGCTGGTGCCCTTCTGGCTTTACTGGCAAAAATACCACCTCCTGACAGAAAAAGGTCGAAATATTGCCATCGTCCCGATGCCCTTCGCTTCGCCTTGCGAGGTTTTCTGGAGATAAGGATGATAAATACGGCGCTGTCCGGGAGCGGCAGCTGCGGCAGGGGGCGCGGGGCAGGGACCCCAGCCGTTCTCCTTCTGCCTCACCTGCTGTCTGCTTTCATAATTTGATCGAGTAGCTCTTTGTCTGTATCTCACCAGTCATCAGATTGACAGGACCCAGAATTATTTGCGGATAAATGTCAGTTTATCATATAATAAAATAAAGAACAAGCGCCCTCAATCACAATCGTGAGTTTATTTCAACGCACGATCCATTTCGAGCCCTAGAGTCTAATCTTCAGATGCTCTGACAGTTTAAATCAATTTTTTTCCAAATTTACCTTAATTCTGGTCTATTTCCAGTAGTCGGTTCATACAATACTGGCCATTAAAATTGATACACCAAGAAAAAACGCAGATGATAAACGAGTATTCATTGAACAAATATATTATACTAGAACTGACATGTGATTACATTTTCTCGGAATTTGGGTGCATCGATCCTGAGAAATCAGTACCCAGAACAACCACCTCTGGCTGTAATAACGGCCTTGATACTCCTGGGCATTGAGTCTAACAGAGCTTGTATGGTGTACATAGGTACAGCTGCACACGAACCTTCAACACGATACCACAGTTCCTCAAGAGTAGTGACTGGCGTATTGTGACGAGGCAGTTGCTCGTCCACCATTGAGTAGACGTTTGCAACTGGTGAGAGATTTGGAGAATGTGCTGGCCAGGGCAGCAGTCGAACATTTTCTGTATCCTGCAACATGCGGTCGTGCATTATCCTACTGAAATGTAGCGTTTCGCAGGAGTCGAATGAAGGGTAGAGCCACGGGTCGTAACACATCTGAAATGTAGCGTCCACTGTCAATGCGAACAAGAGGTACCCGAGACGTGTAACCAATGACACGAGACGTGTAACAGATGGCACCCCATACCATCACGCCGGGTGATAGGCCAGTATGGCGATGATGAATACACGCTTCCAATGTGCGTTCACCGCGACGTCGCCAACACGGATGCGACCATCATGATACTGTAAACAGAACCTGGAAATTTCCGAAAAAAAGAAGTTTTGCCATTCGTGCTCCCAGGTTCGTCGTTGAGTACACCATCGCAGGCGCTCCTGTCTGTGATGCAGAGTCAAGGGTAACCGCAGCTGAGAGTCCACGCTGCTGCAAACGTCGTCGAACTGTTCGTGCAGATGGTTGTTGTCTTGCAAACGTCCCCATCTGTTGACTCAGGGATCGAGACGTGGCTGCACGATTCGTTACAGCCATGCGTATAAGATGCCTGTCATCTCGACTGCTAGTGATACGAGGCCGTTGGGATCCAGCACGACCAACACTAGGAGAAATGTCGCGACACGATAAACTGCAATCGCGTTAGGCTACAATCCGATCTTTATCAAAGTCGGAAACGTGATGGTAGCCATTTCTTCTCCTTTCACGAGGCATCACAACAACGTTTCACCAGGCAACGCCGGTCAACTGCTGTTTGTGTATGAGAAATCGGTTGGAAACTTTCCTTATGTCAGCACGTTGTAGGTGTCGCCACCGGCACCACCCTTGCGTGAATGCTCTGAAAAGCTAATCATTTGCATATCACAGCATTTTGTTCCTGTCGGTTAAATTTCGCGTCTGTATCACGTCATCTTCGTGGTGTAGCAATTTTAATGGCCGGTAGTGTATTTTTGAAGTAGTTTGAGTAGACATGTTTATGTACTTAAACACATTTTCCATTATATTTTACATATGTAAACACGTGTCAAAACAAATACTGACTTATGTTGACAAATGTTGTGTGTAATAGAAAGTGCATGTACGTACATAACCATGTCTAATAATATTGTACTTCAAGACCTATGTATCCACTGCTGGAAACAGACTAGAATTAACCTAAATTTCGAAAAAAAATTTGATGCAGACTGTCAGAACACCTAAATATGAGCCCCCAGGGCTCGCCATCTTGCATTGAAATAAACTCACGAATGTGATTGAAGGTGGTTGTTCTTTATTTTAGGAAAGTAATACAGTCACGGAAGAAATACAGATAACAATGGCTAAAAATAGAGTGAACGCTTATTACTTATAGCTTTATCTCAGTTTTCCGTCGGTGCTTCTCAGAACATGATAACAATATTAAATAGTACACTCCTCGTAATGTACTGCAAAATTCTATTTATATTGCCACGAGCCTGCTCTCGGCTTCTTAAGCAGTCGTCATGTGACACATGAATGTCTCAACACAGATAAAGCGACGTGTTACACAGATATCATTTATCCAAAAGGTACGAAAGAAACAAACAAAAACTTACATCTAGAGTGTTTACGTAGGAAAGTATTATATTATTACGTCACGTAGAAATATTTACATTTAACTCGAAAAGGGAAAGAGAGAAAAATTCAGTACTTCGAGGGTATCTTTTAAAACAAAACCACCCGTTTGAGGTATATTATTAAATTTAACATCATGTTTTACATTCGTGTACCAGCTCACACCCCAAAAACGTGCTAGTACCTGCTTCTGATTCATCAGACTGCAGAATAAATTCTGTGCGCACTCGTTCTGATACATTCGTTAAACCTTGCACGCACTGACATTCCCACGGCCGTGAACAAAAATCATATCTATATGCATACTAAATGAATATCCTCCTGTGGTTAAACGGAACACTTACCAGACAACAAATGTGAAATGTTCAGTATAGACAAATGTCTAATGGACACCAAAGGCGAATGTAAATGTTCTTCACTATTACTGAGGGCCTGTCATCTCCAGATTCTTGTTTCGACGTAAGTCTTTCTTCTAGTAGAACCATATCTCCCATCTCTCTATATTTACTTCCTCTACCTTTTCCACCACATTCTCTTCATTTCGTTTCTGCTTTACTGCGTAATATGAAATGAGATGATATGTGCTAGTGGGATTGTAACCGGTATATCCTATACATCTGAAGTGGTCTCAAGCGTCTGTTATGGGAATCTTTGGCTAAAAGGTAATGTTCCATTCTTGAGATGCCGTAAGAACTGTGAAACCATTTTGTGCCACGTAGTTCACGTTCTGCGAACTATTATCAAACATATGGCAAGGTTATTTTATTGCACAGTGTGTTATGGCTTCGTCCCCTTTGTTCGCATAACTGACAGTGGGAAAAAATCATTGCTTGCAAGCCTCCAAACATCCTGTTATTATTTACAGTGTTTCTGGAGTGATACCAATGGAATATAAGAGTATGTAAGGATTCCGTCGTACTAGATGGTTCCTGGAAGTTTCTAAATATTTTCTGAGGGAATATTCTGCTTCTTTATTTGCGTCTTCGGCATTTGGTGATTATCAGTACCTCTTTTACAATAATCTCTCTCCTAGTCAGTTGTTATCACAATGTACTTAATTTTTGGAAATGGGTGATGAGTAGTTAGTAGCAGAGACCATATCCGATGGTCGAAATTACGTCTGCGAAGCCTATAAACTGATAGTGAAAGTTCAATAGTGTATGTCTTCAGAATCACGAAAATGGAGCAACCAGAAAACATGACAGACTGTGAAAGAAAACAAGCGCTATAAAAAACATAAAAATCCTGGAAAACAACAGCACGTGGTAAAGCCCACTGATGATACTGTAACTTCAGCGAACAGTATATGGGAAAGAAAACAAAAGACAAAATTTTGGTTTTCTCACGGTGGACCCCCTCCAAAAACAAATCTATTCTTATGACGAAGTTTGTGCAGGTCTATACTTCTAATTGTTTGCACTGATCGGCGTAAGATGCATTCCATGAACCATTCGGGATATCATTTCGTCATATACCCACTAACTACTTCTGGAATACATTTTCATACCTTTAGTGCGACCAAGCACCTCGCCTCCAGCTGTGGTCCCAGACTTGACAGACTGTACACTGTTGATTCAAATCATGAGCAGTACAAGTGGAATATTCCGCAGCCTCACATTCATCTCTGGTGGGCAGGTATGTAAGGCCATTCACTCAGCCCCTGAAGACCAAATGAAATTCTGCTGCATCAAAGAAGCACAGAAACTGTTCCACAAGTCTCAGCTTTAATGACGTCAAAACGAACGTCTCGCGACTGAATGGTCGCCTCTGTACATGTTTAATTTATTCATCTTTCTTTATAAGGAAAGTTACTGTATAACTATTTGTTCTTCCTATCTCTTCGCACACTCGTTGTTTCTAGTTATTGGCAAGTGGATAAAGATTCCAAACACTTGAGTAGAATTTCACTATGAAGTGCGAATGTTTTGTGAGCAAACCCCCGTCTTTATATAAAGTGATGTTTTCTCAGAATTTTATCAAGAATTCGTTACTTATCGTTCGATTACATGCTACTGAACCTATGTGATACTTACTCTCCACATAATAGTACCTCCAGGTTTTAATACGTCATGACAGACGCCAACAATCACTTATCACCTCTTTAGTCAAAGGATTTACATTTTCACGTCCACGGATAGAACACAGGAAGAATTTAGTCGAACTTTTGCTGCCTTAGATGTATACTGTCAGCTCATCAAAAGTGGGAGAAGAAAGGAAATCAAAAAGAACGCTTGAAAGTAGCCTCTGCTATGCATTGTGCAATCACATAGTACTGTTGTACCACAGAAAATGGTTCTAGCTGAACGTAATTTCCTTAAAAAAAATTCCTGGGAAGTGCAGAAAAGAGCCAAAACAGGTCCGAGTGCAGTGTCACAAATAGAGTGCAACCAGGAAGTAATGTCAATGTAGCAATTGGCGAGACACACGACTGGAGCAGTGCCACGTCACGCTCAAGTAGAGAGCGGGGAGAACGACCGCAGCAGAACGACTCAATCGTATCGTCACCCTTACAGCACTGCAAGGTGCCATAGCACATACACAAGAACGCCTTTCAGCCCACTGATACGGCAGAAAGCGCCATGCTGAAGAGCTGTAAGCCACAGTTCGGACACCACAGTATAGTGAAAAGAAATATGAAAAGTTTTTTTTTGTATTTAAAGAACAAAGATGACCACAGCATTTACGAAAAGACTGTCTAATATCAGTATGGCCTTATTGTAAGCCGGCCATGGTGGCCGAGCGGTTCTAGGTGCTTCAGTCCGGAACCGCGCGACTGTTACGGTCGCAGGTTTGAATCCTGCCTCGGGCATAGACGTGTGTGGCGTCCTTAGGTTAGATAGGTTTAAGAAGTTCTAAGTTGTAGGGGACTGATGACCTCAGATGTTAAGTCCCATAGTGCTCGGAGCCTTATTGTAAAGTGTTTTTTTTTTTTTTTTTTTTTTTTTTTTTTTTTGTAATTCCGTTTAGCCTGAAGATGAGGTTCAACCCTCGAAACATGTCGCTAAATAAATAAGTAATACAATAGTTGGCGAAATTTGTGACTGGTAGCGGTAATTTCTTGAGACATTCACGGTCGAAAAATAGTCAAAATGGCTTCAAACAGTGAAAAGAACTAACAAAATTACAAAACCGGACCAAATTCGCTCGTTTCCACAGATTGCTAATCTCATTAGCGCCACCTGACGAGCATAAATACTGGAACTTCTAAAGCACACAGGCTCCCAGGCCATCGATTCTGTTCTATGCTGTTTAGTTTGAAGCAGTTCGGACGTCAGTCGGTGTCACAGTGTTGTGAATTACAGAAGAATACATCGATGAATGAGCTGTTAAACTTATTGTGCGATTGCGCTCGCTCTTAGCTGCTGTTGCTATCTTTGGAACTGTGTAGCCGATATTTTTCCAAAGGTCTGATGGTACGTCAGCAGTCTCATAGAGATTAATCGTTTTATTGCCACTTCCCCCAATGGCTTCAGAAATTCCGGTAGAATGTTATCTATCGCTTCTACCTCGTTTGAAAGCATGTCTTCCATAGTTCTTTTAACTTCTGACTCTACAATTGGATCTCCTATCTCTTCCGTGTGAACTCTAATTTCTTCTTCTATCATGTCATCAGCCAGTTCGTCCCCTCATGTAGGCTTCCTTCCTGCTATCGGCTCTCAGCCCTGCAATTAAAAGTGGGATTCCTACTGCAGTCTTAATTTTGCCATCCTTGCCTTTCATTCACCGAAGGACGTTATGACTTTTTAGTATGATGAATCAGTCCTTCCGAAGATAATCTCTTTTGCAATTTTTCTACACTTTTCCGGCAGCCATTTCTCGTTGGTTTCCCTGTATTCCTATTTATTGCATTCCCAACTGATTTATATTTCTGAATTCCTTTATTCACTGAAGTTTTCCTCCTGTTAGCCAAGGTTTCTTGGCAGTTAACTTTCTTGTACTTATGTTTGTCAGTCCAGCACCTGTGATTGCTCAGTTTAGATGTGCACTTCTCTTCAGCTGTCTACTGTAATATTCCTTATCGCAGTATCCACATCTTAAGGAAATGCAAAGGCTTCTCATTATAGCCCAGTATCGCACTTCCTTCCATACTGCTTCTTCCAAATGATTCTCTTAAACTTCAGTTTACTATTTATCATTACTAAATTTCGATCTGATTCTACACTTACCACTGGGTCCGCTCTTACTATTTATTATATGATTTCGGAACCTCTGTCTGCCCAGTGTCTCTGGATTTGTTCCAAGTATACTTGTAAGTAGGCTGTTTAGGTTTCTATGTTGGTAACGCCATGTAGCGCTCTATATGAAAATCACTGGCTGTGCTGTGTGCAGTCTGTGGCTGGGTGGTATTGTTGTAATGTTCGCTATTGTAGTGTTGGGCAGTTGGCTGTTAACAGCGCGTAGCATTGGGCAGTTGGAGGTGAGCCGCCAGCAGTAGTGGATGTGGGAAGAGAAATGGCGGTGTTTTGAGAGCCGATGATCTGGACGTGTGTCCACCAGAAACAGTACATTTGTAAGAATGGATGTCATGAATTGCTATATATATTATGACTTTTGAACACTATTAAGGTAAATGCATCGTTTGTCCCCGTTTGTTCTCTATTAAAATCTTTCATTTGCTAACTATGCCTATCAGTAGTTAGTGCTTTCAGTAGTTCGAATCTTTTATTTAGCTGGCAGTAGTGGCGCTCGCTGTATTGCAGTAGTTCGAGTAACGAAGATTTTTGTGAGGTAAGTGATTTGTGAAAGGTATAGGTTAATGTTAGTCAGAGCCATTCTTTTATAGGGATTATTGAAAGTCAGACTGCGTTGCGCTAAAAATATTGTCTCAGTTTAAGCACAATCATTTATAATTTTTCTAAGGGGACGTTTCATACTTTCTCTTCTTTTGATTTTTGGACACAGTATTCGCTATTACTAGATGAAATCTATTGCGGAAGTCGATTAGTCTTTCACCCTTTCCATTCCTACCTAACTGTTTCTTCTAGTCCTTCCTTCACAATCACATTCCAGTCCCTCATGACTATCAGACTGTCACCTCCCTTTGCGTAATGAAGTAGACCGTTCAATAACATCGTTCTGGAAACATCATGTACTTCCTCTCTCTCTTCATCGTCTGCTCGCGATGACGGCAGGCATACCTGAATTGTAGGTGTCGGCATTGTTTTTCTGTCCTATCCGTAATCGATCCGACTCTCCTTATACATTTCCTGCTGCTGTTTATATTACACTAAATTCACCTGATCACCTACAAAGGTTCTCTTTTCTCCAACGTTTGTAGGTGATCAGATGAATTTAGTGTAATATAAACAGCAGCAGGAAAAAAACTCTACCATTTGATGAGCAAGATATTTGAGACAGATGAAATACACTCAGACTTCAACAAGAATGTAATACACTCCTGGAAATTGAAATAAGAACACCGTGAATTCATTGTCCCAGGAAGGGGAAACTTTATTGACACATTCCTGGGGTCAGATACATCACATGATCACACTGATGGAACCACAGGCACAAAGAAACAGGCAACAGAGCATGCACAATGTCGGCACTAGTACAGTGTATATCCACCTTTCGCAGCAATGCAGGCTGCTATTCTCCCATGGAGACGATCGTAGAGATGCTGGATGTAGTCCTGTGGAACGGCTTGCCATGCCATTTCCACCTGGCGCCTCAGTTGGACCAGCGTTCGTGCTGGACGTGCAGACCGCGTGAGACGACGCTTCATCCAGTCCCAAACATGCTCAATGGGGGCCAGATCCGGAGATCTTGTTGCCCAGGGTAGTTGACTTACACCTTCTAGAGCACGTTGGGTGGCACGGGATACATGTGGACGTGCATCAGCCTGTTGGAACAGCAAGTTCCCTTGCCGGTCTAGGAATGGTAGAACGATGGGTTCGATGACGGTTTGGATGTACCGTGCACTATTCAGTGTCCCCTCGACGATCACCAGAGATGTACGGCCAGTGTAGGAGATCGCTCCCCACACCATGATGCCGGGTGTTGGCCCTGTGTGCCTCGGTCGTATGCAGTCCTGATTGTGGCGCTCACCTGCACGGCGCCAAACACGCATACGACCATCATTGGCACCAAGGCAGAAGCGACTCTCATCGCTGAAGACGACACGTCTCCATTCGTCCCTCCCATTCGTCCCTCCATTCACGCCTGTCGCGACACCACTGGAGGCGGGCTGCACGATGTTGGGGCGTGAGCGGAAGACGGCCTAACGGTGTGCGGGACCGTAACCCAGCTTCATGGAGACGGTTGCGAATGGTCCTCGCCGATACCCCAGGAGCAACAGTGTCCCTAATTTGCTGGGAAGTGGCGGTGCGGTCCCCTACGGCACTGCGTAGGATCCTACGGTCTTGGCGTGCATCCGTGCGTCGCTGCGATCCGGTCCCAGGTCGATGGGCACGTGAACCTTCCGCCGACCACTGGCGACAACATCGATGTACCGTGGAGACCTCACGCCCCACGTGTTGAGCAATTCGGCGGTACGTCCACCCGGCCTCCCGCATGCCCACTATACGCCCTCGTTCAAAGTCCGTCAACTGCACATACGGTTCACGTCCACGCTGTCGCGGCATGCTACCAGTGTTAAAGACTGCGATGGAGCTCCGTATGCCACGGCAAACTGGCTGACACTGACGGCGGCAGTGCACAAATGCTGCGCAGCTAGCGCCATTCGACGGCCAACACCGCGGTTCCTGGTGTGTCCGCTGTGCCGTGCGTGTGATCATTGCTTGTACAGCCCTCTCGTAGTGTCCGGAGCAAGTATGGTGGGTCTGACACACCGGTGTCAATGTGTTCTTTTTTCCATTTCCAGGAGTGTAATTCCAATCCCAAAGAAAGCAGATGTTGACAGATGTGAAAATTACCGAACTATCAGTTTAATAAGTGACAGCTGCAAAATACTAACGCGAATTCTTTACAGACGAATCGAAAAACTAGTAGAAGCCGACCTCGCGGAAGATCACTTTGGATTCCGTAAAAATATTGGAACAATACTGACCCTACGACGTATCTTTGAAGCTACGTTTCTAGCATTTGTAGACTTAGAGAAAGCGTTTGACAATGTTGACTGGAATACTCTCTTTCAAATTCTGAAGGTGGCAGGGGTAAAATACAGGGAGCGAAAGGCTATTTACAATTTGTACAGAAACCAGATGGCAGTTATAAGAGTCGGGGGGCATGAAAGGGAAGCACTGGTTGGGAAGGGAGTAAGACAGGGTTGTAGCCTCTCCCCGATGTTATTCAATCTGTATATTGAGCAAGCAATAAAGGAAACAAAAGAAAATTTCGGAGTAGGTATTAAAATCCATGGAGAAGAAATAAAAACTTTGAGGTTCGCCGATGACATTGTAATTTTGTCAGAGACAGCAAAGGACTTGGAAGAGCAGTTGAACGGAATGGATAGTGGCTTGAAGGGAGGATATAAGATGAACACCAACAAAAACAAAACGAGGATAATGGAATGTAGTCAAATTAAATCGGGTGATTCTGAGGGAATTAGATTAGGAAATGAGACACTTAAAGTAGTAAAGTAGTTTTGCTATTTAGGAAGTAAAATAACTGATGATGGTCGAAGTAGATAGGATATAAAATATAGACTGGCAATGGCAAGGAAAGCGTTTCTGAAGAAGAGAAATTTGTTAACATCTAGTATAGATTTAAGTATCAGGAAGTCGTTTCTGAAAGTATTTGTATGGAGTGTAGCCATGTATGGAAGTGAAACGTGGACGATAAATAGTTTGGGCAAGAAGAGAATAGAAGCTTTCGAAATGTGGTGCTGCAGAAGAATGCAGAAGATTAGATGGGTAGATCACATAAATAATGAGGAGGTATCGAATAGAACTGGGGAGAACAGGAGTTTGTGGCACAACTTGACTAGAAGAAGGGATCGGTTGGTAGGACATGTTCTAAGGCATCAAGGGATCACCAATTTAGTATTGGAGGGCAGCGTGGAGGGTAAAAATCGTAGAGGGAGACCAAGAGATGAATACACCAAGCAGATTCAGAAGGATGTAGGGTGCAGTAGGTACTGGGAGATGAAGAAGCTTGCACATGATAGAGTAGCGTGGAGAGCTGCATCAAACCAGTCTCAGGACTGAAGACCACCCCAACAACAACAGCACCTACAAAGGTAATTATACACTCCTGGAAATTGAAATAAGAACACCGTGAATTCATTGTCCCACGAAGGCGAAACTTTATTGATATATTCCTGGGGTCAGATACATCACATGATCACACTGACAGAACCACAGGCACATAGACACAGGCAACAGAGCATGCACAATGTCTGCACTAGTACAGTGTATATCCACCTTTCGCAGCAATGCAGGCTGCTATTCTCCCATGGAGACGATCGTAGAGATGCTGGATGTAGTCCTGTGGAACGGCTTGCCATGCCATTTCCACCTGGCGCCTCAGTTGGACCAGCGTTCGTGCTGGACGTGCAGACCGCGAGAGACGACGCTTCATCCAGTCCCAAACATGCTCAATGGGGGGCAGATCCGGAGATCTTGCTGGCCAGGGTAGTTGACTTACACCTTCTAGAGCACGTTGGGTGGCACGGGATACATGCGGACGTGCATCAGCCTGTTGGAACAGCAGGTTCCCTTGCCGGTCTAGGAATGGTAGAACGATGGGTTCGATGACAGTTTGGATGTACCGTGCACTATTCAGTGTCCCCTCGACGATCACCAGAGGTGTACGGCCAGTGTAGGAGATCGCTCCCCACACCATGATGCCGGGTGTTGACCCTGTGTGCCTCGGTCGTATGCAGTCCTGATTGTGGCGCTCACCTGCACGGCGCCAAACACGCATACGACCATCATTGGCACCAAGGCAGAAGCGACTCTCATCGCTGAAGACGACACGTCTCCATTCGTCCCTCCATTCACGCCTGTCGCGACACCACTGGAGGCCGGCTGCACGATGTTGGGGCGTGAGCGGAAGACGGCCTAACGGTGTGCGGGACCGTAGCCCAGCTTCATGGAGACGGTTGCGAATGGTCCTCGCCGATACCCCAGGAGCAACAGTGTCCCTAATTTGCTGGGAAGTGGCTGTGCGGGCCCCTAAGGCACTTCATAGGATCCTACGGTCTTGGCGTGCATCCGTGCGTCGCTGCGGTCCGGTCCCAGGTCGACGGGCACGCGCACCTTCCGCCGACCACTGGCGACAACATCGATGTACTGTGGAGACCTCACGCCCCACGTGTTGTGCAATTCGGCGGTACGTCCACCCGGCCTCCCGCATGCCCACTATACGCCCTCGCTCAAAGTCCATCAACTGCACATACGGTTCACGTCCACGCTGTCGCGGCATGCTACCAGTGTTAAAGACTGCGATGGAGCTCCGTATGCCACGGCAAACTGGCTGACACTGACGGCGGCAGTGCACAAATGCTGCGCAGCTAGCGCCATTCGACGGCCAACACCGCGGTTCCTGGTGTGTCTGCTGTGCCGTGCGTGTGATCATTGCTTGTACAGCCCTCTCGCAGTGTCCGGAGCAAGTATGGTGGGTCTGACACACCGGTGTCAATGTGTTCTTTTTTCCATTTCCAGGAGTGTATATTCTTCTTTAGTATCCTGTGTACTCACAATAAGTAAATTGTCGTTGTTTTCTGTCCTTCTTGGTGTCGCAATTTTTATGTCCAGTGGTGTAGGTAAGAAATGTTCAGCTTCTCTGGTATTCCGAAAATCAAACAATCGCAGAGTAATAAAAAAAGAAAAAAAAAGTTTCAGAAATTAGAAGGGCGAGCTTGCAGACGGAGAGAAAGAGGAGAGAGAGCTGTCTCGCGTAATGACTTTCCACTTACTCGGTCGATGAGCCCTCATTAATCGCTGCCCAGGCCAGCTTCCTGCTGCCGTCCCCGCCCGTGTTGTTCTCCCGCGAGCGTTGCCGACCCCGCAATCACTTGTCCAGCGGATCGTGAATGATTTATATCTGCCGGAGCGGCGATCGGCCGGCGGTTCGCCATTGTCTCGCGCGTAATGCATACACGCAGCTGGCGGCCCCCGCAGCGGGGAGATCTCGGCCCGGCTACCGCCTTTCATCTCCGGGACGTTGCCGGCCTGCGCTGGGGCGAGTGCGCGGCTTTCTCGTGCCGCGGGGTTCGACGGCTACCCGTCACACGAAGCTGGAAGGGAGGAGATAGGGTGTAACGCCTCTTCCAGGAAGTTTTCATTAGAGACGGAGCACAAGCTATGAATGGGGAAGCATGGTGAATATTATCGGCTATGTTCTTTCAAGAAAACAATCCTAATTTTCAAATTAAGCCATTTAGGGTAACTATGGGAAACCTAAACATTATTTTATAAACAACTCAATATGTCGCTTCATTCACATTTAATAACTAGCGTGACGGGTTTCGGCAGCATGTCATTATCATCAGGTGCACATCTTTTGTGGTTTAAATTATGCAAATCTGTGACGGTTACCTATTTTTTCATGCTCAGTACAACGCGTTTCCAACATTTATACTCATTTTCAAGTGAATTTGTTTACGTAGATATTTTTATAACGTTCTCCTGTGTGACTTTCTGCCTCTCTTGCTCTGTAGTTGCCGTTTTGAGGTTATAAAGTACTTTTCTTCCGCAATTACACAGAATATCACAAACAGGCAAATCATCACTTACACTCTTGTCTTTGTAATCAAAGAATGCAAACGTCACAAAAAAATGTCTATGTGAACAAACGCACTTGGAAGTGAGAATAAATGTTCTAAACACTTCGTGATAAGAATGAAGAAATAAGTAACTTGTGCAATTTGTCATTATTTAAATCATGAACCACACAGTTGCAGGCTTTCCAAAACATCGATTATGATGAACGAAATAAGCACGTATTTTGAATCTGTACATTTTCTTATGAGTACGGCTTTGAAGTTTTTGTTGTTGTGTATGCTAGTGAAAGTAAGTGGCAACGTTATACAGAAAAATCTATTGTAGGTGAGGGTCCAACTTTTCTTTTCTTTTTTACTTAAACATGACTTGTATTGATTGAAATAAACTATTACTTACTTACATATGGTGTGAATACACGTTGCCATTTCTGGGACATCGAACACTAAACACACCAGTTACATCCTTTACAGTTCCAGCCGGCCGTGGTGGCCGAGCGGTTCTAGACGCTGCAGTCCGGAACCGCGCGACTGCTACGGTCTCAGGTTCGAATCCTGCCTCGGGCATGGATGTGTGTAATGTCTTTAGGTTACTTAGGTTTAAGTAGAAGGGACTGATGACCTCAGCTGTTAAGTTCCATAGTGCTCAGAGCCATTTGAACCATTTACAGTCCGCACAAGACTATGCTGAAGTCGAAGGTGACTGCACTAGTAAAATATTGAACACAGTTATATTAATCCTTGAATTACGGACGCACAATGGCTTCGCATTGGTAGTAGTAAGCTTCTACAGATGGATGACTTGTCTGACATAGCAGTAATTTTGTTGACAGCTCATTGTGTACAGTTATGATAAAAATGAACTGAACAACGCTAGATAACTGAATGTTATCGCTTTCAAATAACTTACACTATCTGAGCAGTGCACTGTGTGAAAGTTCTCAGGGATCACGAACATAATCTCATCCATATTTAACTGGTGTTCGCAGTTACATATTTTAGAACGATGGGAGCTGTGAGCTAATGTTCTGTCTAGTATGCTCGAGAGTAGTGCCAGTCAGACATGAGTTACAGCAATATGTCAGCTGCGTGACTGCACTAGCAATATGACACAGTCCACCTGGCCACTATGGGTTTGCCACGAGCTATGGACACCCACTGGCTGGCCCAGTCTAATGCCATTCCAGTATAAGGCACATTTTTAGTGTTACCTTTTCTGCATTTCTCAACGTAACATCACTTTCTGCTGTGCAACATTGGTAGAATCCACTCTTTGCTTGGAACGCTGGTACAAAGCACCCTCCGTCATCCAAACTCAGTACAGGGCACCACTCACCGCACCACATGCAGTGAAGCATTCGCTTCCATCCAACATTGGTAGGAAGCACTCTCTGCCATGCAACATTACGGTCTCACAACATCAGTGCATAGCACTCTCTGCCATGCAACTTTGATATGACGCACCTGCCTCCATAAGACATCGCTAGGATGCACCCTCTACCATGCAAAATTAGTAAGAAGTATCCTCCACCATAATGCATTGGTACGAAACACCATACGCAACATAACATCACTACAAAGCGTACTCTCTCATGCAAAATGGGTACAAAGCACTCTCTGCCTCACATAGCTGGTACAGAGAGTTTGCTGTCATGCAGCATGGTACGAAGCAACCTCTGGCATGCGTAGTTGGTACAGACCGCCCTCTACCACTCAGCGTTGTGTTCCCTGGCAGCTTGTCTCCACAGCCGTCACGCAACACATTCGTGATATTAAAATCGATCCTTTGCTCAATGCAATTTTACACTGCACCATAACTGCAGACAATATTCACTATTATCAGTGACCTCCCAGCAAACTGCATCTTCTCTTCCCTTCTTCTATTATGGTAAGTGCCTCATTGTCTTACCGTTGACTTGAAGGTTTCCAGGCTACTTAAAAGGGCTAGGAGAAGCTATAAATGTATTCAGAGCTGAAGGCTAACTTCAGTGGAGGTAGTCGTTAGTTGAATCGTTTCGCCCAGCCCTGCACTCTGGGTGGTGCAGAGGGTCAGATATCTGCCAAACAACAGTATTAGTCGAGACGTAGGAGATACTTTTTAGGAAAGACAAAAATACAAGACAGATGTAGCTACTCAGACAGAATGCCGCATCAGAACCGCTGTTTGCCACGACAGCCACACCACGGAAGAACGTTCGTTTCATATTCTTGCAACAGGCTTTCTGACTGGGTAATAGTGTTTTTTTCTGTAGAGTATACACTTTCTCATACGTGTCTATGTGCAAGCATTTCTATACTCAGAAAGAACAAAGTGCCTTGGAGATTACGTCAGAGCATTCATATTCACAGGCCGTGTACATTAGTGTGCTCTGCAGAAATGATTAGCATTTCAGTCACCTCGGTTCATCATGTGTCCTGTTGTCTAGCGGGTACAGGGTCTGCCATTGACTCTGATAACTTGCTCCAAGCGTGAGGGCATCGACGAGTGTAAGGCGTGAACGGCGTCCTGTGACATAGCCATCCATGTTGCATTGCCCTGGTCCTGAAGTTCATCTGTGGTCGTTGGTATTGGGTCACAACGGTGCACCCGATGTTTCATCGTATCCCACGCATTTTCGATTGGCGACAAGTCAGGTGATCTGGCGGCCCAGGACAGCCTGAGACACAGCCGCGCGGGGTAGCCACTCTGTCTGAAGCGTCTTCTCACGGTTCACGTGGCTCACCCCGTCGGAGTTTCGAGTCCTTAGCGTAAATTAGTTTAAGTTACATTAATTAGTGTGTAAGCCTAGGGACCTATGACCTCAGCAGTTTGGTCCCATAGAACCTTACCACAAATTTCAAAATTTCCTGTGACACTAAGAAGGCACGTGTGCAACATGTGGACATGCACTACTTGCTGAAAAATGGCGTCTGTATTGTTGTGCAGAAATGGTATGGCTGCCGTTCGCAAGATGTGATTCACCAAAGTCACTCTGGCCCCAGCGCCCTGGACACGCACGAATTGTGGTATGTGGTTGTACCCAATAGCACCCCACACCATATATAGGACCTTTAAGTTGGTGCAGTAGGCCTTGTGCAAATCCAGTCATTATGATGCCGCTCCCTCTGTCTGCGACGAACCAAAATGCAGCCATCATTTTCAGACTAATAAAACCTGGATTCTGATACCATTCGTGTCCACAGTGACGTCATTCCATGCACCATTCCCTTCTAGCATGTTTCTGCACATTCGTCAAAAGCGGGCGGAGAAGTGGACAATGCACAGGTAACCCATAAACGGCAACAGACTCCCACACTCGATATTGTTCCACTGTAGCGCCAGAGCCGAGGAAGACGCAGATCTGTCGTGCAGTGTCATTAGCATGAGGTGTCGAACTCCTCGAGCGGGTGGTCAGGGTGGCGCGACTTGACCCATCTCGTCGTGTTCTGTGGCCTTTCGTGAACCATTCTCCACACACCTGTTTCACTACTGAAACGCCTGGTTCTATATGTGCAGCAATTTCTCGGATGAATGCATCACATTCTCTCATGCCAATAAGTGCCCCCCCCCCCCCTTCAGACTCACTGATTTGACGGTACGGTCGCGCATACGTCAGAGCTCGTACGGAAAGATATAGATGATCGTTCTTTCCGCGCGCTATGCGAGATTGGAATAATAGAGAATTGTGAAGGTGGTTCGATGAACCCTCTGCCAGGCACTTAAATGTGATTTTCAGAGTATCCATATAGATGTGTAGGTATCCTGCACATCTGTTAAGGTCACAGTGATTCATTACCTTCGGTTTATAGCGACAACGATAACCACAGGCTATATCGATGCTGATGTTGGACCCGCCGTCCGGCACGGTTAAAATGCTGATCATTTCTGCAGAACATACTAACGTACATGTCGTGTGAATATGAACGTCCTATATCTAGTCGTTCGAGGTGTTTTGCTTTTTATGAAGACGAATGTATTTTTCAGCTTCGAAATTGTATCATGGATTGGGGAAGGGTTTCTAGCTTCTTCCTTATTGCCGCAGCATTATTGGTTAGTAGTAGCAAAATCTGCTGGAGCAGGAATTTGTTTAACCTCTTCACAAAATTATTATTGACAAAGACTCGCAATGTCTGCTACTATTGCCCGGTGAGATTTCTGCTCTGGCAGAAACAACAGAGTTTAAGACCGTTAAGACATTTAGCTTTTGTGAACGGGCTACGGAAGAGAACACTTCCACTGAGTGATGGAAGAGAACAGCTGTAGATCGACGATGGAAGAGTAAGCACTTGTGGGTCGACGGGCAAAGAGAAAAGACTTGCTGCCAAACTATATTTGGTGTCCCATAGAACAATTCTCCATTTCAGTAGTGAGTACAGAGGCAGAGCTGGACTTAGAATTTCCAGCCATTACTGATGGCATTTTCCACCTGAGAATAGTGAGAATGGGGCGCAATATTAGTTAAGTCCCATCAGGAGCTAACTGCACAGTTTTAAAGGTTTGCTGGCAGCTAGTTGTTTCCATCACGCTCTTTGGCGAACTTACTGGAGTTCATACATATTTTTCTATGACCCTTTTCTAATACATTATAGGACTCTTGCAGTCATTGGCCATATCCATTCATTATTCTCATAGTTGGGCTTATATTGTGGCCACTCACCTGTAGCAAGGTTAGATTTCACGATTATAATCCCTTGTCCTTTTATTAAATGTTGACTGGCTTATGTCAGTGGATTATTCATATGTTGATGCTTTAGGGTAATAAACCTGATTGGCATAGTGGCCACCTGTTTCTTTTACAGACAGATGATCCCTCCTGTCATTAATATACCCCTGAGTGTTGTGATCCATATTTTCATTCTTGGTAGGGCTACACCTATTAATTACGGTTCAGTAAGACATTTCCTTGAATTTCTTTTCGCTTCTAAGTCGCCAGAGATCGGGCTTATAGAATCATAGGGGTACGCTAAGCAAATCAGTCGCCACCACACATTTGGTACGAACCACTCTCGACAACATAACGTTGGTACGGAGCACCCTTTGCCATGTAACAAAAATAAGAAGCATTCTCCGCCACACAACAATAGTACGAAGCATCTTCAACCACAAAACATTAGTAAGATTCAACTTTTGTCACACAATGTCGGGACAAACCACTATCTGCCACTATCTGCAATTGAATGACAAGTGTAATGTGATGCGAATACATAGAAAGATAGGTCCCTTATCATTTAGCTACAAAATAGCAGGTCAGCAAACTGGAAGCAGTTAATGCCATAAATTACGCATTAGGAGTGATTTAAAATGGAATGATCATATATAGTTGATCGTCGGTAAAGCAGATGCCAGGCTGAGATTCATTGGAAGAATCCTAAGGAAATGCAATCTGACAACAAAGGAAGTAGGTTACAGTACGCTTGTTCGCCCACTGCTTGAATACTGCTCAGGAGTGTGGGATCCGCACCAGATAGGGTTGATAGAAGAGATAGAGAAGATCCAACGGAGAGCAGCGCGCTTCGTTACAGGATCATTTAGTAATCGCGAAAGCGTTACGGAGATGATAGATAAACTCCAGTGGAAGACTCTGTAGGAGAGACGCTCAGTAGCACGGTACGGGCTTTTGTTAAAGCTCCGAGAACATACCATCACCGAAGAGTCAAGCAGTATATTGCTCCCTCCTACGTATATCTCGCGAAGAGACCATGAGGATAAAATTAGAGATATTAGAGCCCACACAGAAGCATACCGACAATCCTTCTTTCCACGTACAATACGAGACTGGAATAGAAGGGACAACCGATAGAAGTACTCAGGGTACCCTCCGCCACACACCGTCAGGTGGCTTGCGGAGTATGGATGTAGATGTAGATGTAGATAAAGTTGGTAAAAAGCATCCTCAGCTCACAACACTGGTACGGAACACCTTCTAGCGTGCAACACCGATACGAAGTGTCCTTTGCCGTGCAACTTCGGTACAGAACACCCTCTATCACACAACTGCTGTACGAAGCATGCTCGGCCACCCAACATTGGTACGTAACACGGCGTGAACTACCTCGATTCCAAGGATTCTGCCATCCACTGCTGCATAGCAATAGCGTCGATTCACAAGCAGCGTGAGACTTTAATTCATCATAGTTGAGCTAGTTTGCACGAAATATTTATAAATTATCCACACAAACTGTCTTTGTGAATTAATCAGTCTTGTGAATCAATCCATCTCTTACTGAAAACTGTACCAAATCGCTTCAGTAGTTTCTGAGGTAAACTTTCACACACAGATAGAAAGAGGCATGGCTTTCCTTACAGCATCAAAACAATTAGATATGTTAGCTTCACGTAAACTAGCCTTTGAAAACATTTTTGGCAAACTTTACAAATTATGCACTGTGCTCCACTTTATTTTGAGATATCGCAATAACTAAGAGCAATTACGAACGGAAAGCATTTCATTGTTAAGCTGTGATGTGTGACTATAAGGTATCAAAAAATAATTTTTTTACTGAATAGTTTCCTCAGAATCGAATGAGAAAGAATGGGTATCGGAACACACGTGAATCCCAAAACAGTGATTTCTATTTGTTTACGCAAAAAGTAAATGCTTTACTGGGAAACTAGCTGCAGAGATGGATATAGTAATGCCTCATCTACATAAAACAATTTTTTTGGCAAATAGTATGACTTGGAATTTCAATCCCTGTCTATCGTATGATAAGAGTTGTGTGGAGCGACCAGCACACCGTGTTGCGCCGAGAGGTATGAAAGACGTACATATCGGTGCCACAGCATTGTTGTCCCAGTGTGAATCATTTAAAGTGCTTCCACTATGTTTCCGTGTACTCCGCTGATGCGAGCTGCTTCTGCATCGCATTGCTTATCGTATAGCATACCTTACAGCATGTTGTATTGCCTTGTATTGTGAACCACATCATACTGAAAACCGTATCAGAATCCTTACAGTAGTACCTGGAATTAGCCTGAGTATACAGACAGAAACCTCGGTGGGGGACTTTATAAAACGAATATATACAGCATGTTGCAGGTTTAACTGAAGATATTGCATCGTTGGTACATTAATATGTACCCACTTCAGTGTGTTAGTTGCTTTTCTCTGCTTCTAAGAGTCTTCCCACAAACATGTCACATAATTTTCTGTCTGATGTTTTCTGCACGATTGTAACTGAACCACTATATGGACTACGCTTGTCGTTTTAACTAGGTGCACGCGTCCGTACTTCACTCGTGATCTACTGAACTGAGCAAAATAAACATTAATTTCGTGATCTTGTCTTACGTGTTTGTAGGCTAACCAAACTAAAAACGTACTACTCCTAATAGCTAAAATTATTAGCCTCCAAATGAAGTAAATACTGATGTACTTTCAGTCACTAATAAAAGTATCTGCACTTATTTATTTATTTATTTATTTAACCAGGCAAGATTAGGGCCATCAGGCCCTCTCTTACATCTAACCAGGCATTCTACTTATTTTACAGTCATATGTTCTAGTAGGCATGTTAAACTACATCTAATACAAAAAGTGAGATAAACAATTAGAAAGGTACACCTCGAATAATACATTATTGAAGAGAAAGATTTTAGATAGGAGTGCTGGCAGCAGGGAGTATGAGGGAGACTCATGGTGAAGGGAGGAGAAGAATAGAGAGACATGATGAAACATAATTAAGGAAAATATAAAGGAAAAGGATACTGCGTGGCTAATATAGATGAAGAGGAAGGCATCTCAGGAGCAAGATAGGAGACGCTAGCTTTGCTATTTGACAGATGAGAGGATTGGCCTTGCACATTAATTTTGTGGAGAATTTTATGCGGATGATAGTAGGAAATGCTTCAACTTCTTCTTAAAAGCAACAGGAGATTGAATTTTCCTCAAGGTAAGGGGCAGTTTGTTCCACAGGCGGACAGCGGCAACTGAGAAGGAGTTTGCAAAAGTTTTTGTTTTGTGAGTGGGCACAGTTAGGATACCAGATAAGAGTGACCTCGTGTTTCGATTATGATGGCATGACAGGTTTTTAATCTCTGAAGCTAGGTACTGGGGTGCTTGCGCGACGAGGAATCGGTGAAGTAGACATAGAGTGTGGTAGTCACGCAGTTTGTCCGGCCGCAGCCACCCTAGCTCGGAGTATGAAGCACTAACATGATCATATCGGCGAATGTTGCAGGTGTAACGCACACAGGCATTCATGGTTAGCTCTAGCCGTCTTTTGTTTTCACTACTCATCCCTTGTTGAACCACATCACAATAGTGGAGGTTCGGTAGAACGAGTGCTTGCACGAGCTGGGGTTTCAAGTCCTGTGGGAATATGTTCCGAAACTTTTTGAGAGCATAGAGACAAGCAGACGTCTTTCGGCACACTGCGACTGTATTCTCCGCCCAGTTGAGATGCTCGTCCAAAGTTACACCCAAGTTCTTCACTGTTTTCTGATATGGTATTGGAGTACCTTCGAGCAGAATAGGAGGTAGCCGTTCGCGGAAATCTGAACTTATTAATTTCTGATGGGCTATTAAGATTACTTGCGTCTTTTTTGCATTTAATTTAAGTCCCAGGTTTTTCGCCCATGTCACTACTGAAGACAGATCATCATTCATCAGAGCGTTTGCAGTGTTTACGTCTTCAGGTCTGTCGCTTAGGTAGAGCTGGAGGTCGTCGGCATAGAAATGATGTTTACAGGAGGACAAAACCGACGAAATATCGTTGACATATAAAGAAAACAAAAGTGGTCCTAGGACTGGTCCTTGTGTCACTCCCGAAGAAACATTTGCGCACACAACACATTGCTGTCTGTCTTTTAAGTAGCTTTCAAACCATCTCATTGCACTATCAGAGAAATTAAGCTGTTGCATTTTTCTGAGTAATATGTCAAAGTTAACAGTGTCAAAAGCTTTGCTGAAGTCCAGTAGCGTCAATATTGTTGCCTTTCGATTGTCGGTGGCATATTTCAGGTCATCAGTTACTTTAATTAGAGCAGTGTTTGTGCTGTGATGTTTACAGAAACCGGATTGAAATTTGTCATATAGACTGAATTCATGCAAGTGTTCAGTGATTTGGTCATGAACAATATATTCAAGTGCTTTGGAAACAGCAGGCAGTATGCTAATTGGTCGGTAATCACTAGGCAGTTGCGGGTTTTCGATCTTAGGGATGGGTCGAATTATGCTTCTTTTCCATGCAGTGGGGTATATTCCGTTCACGAGGAAAAAATTAAATATGTCAGTTAAGACAGGTACTAAAATATCGGCAACATTCTTAATCATGTTTATACCGATACTGTCGTTGCCTATTGCATCAGAAGAGATTCTCATTATTGCTTTTCTTGCCGTATTTGTTGTTACATGTTTTAGATGGAAGGTATCGTTGTTAGTTTTCCTGTTTGGGGATTCTTGTGGACGGTAATTATCAGCCGTACTGGTATTCAGAGGTGCAGAGAAGAATTCATTTAATTCGTTAGCTGACACATGAAAAGTAGTTTCCGACACCCCCGACAACCTGTACATACCATAAACAGAAAATTGATGTGAATGATTTGTTAAAATTTTCTTTAGATGAAAGTGATTTGTCCAGTTTTTTGTCAATTGGCATGTATACATACTGAAATTAGACGTGAGCTGCAAGACATATTATGTTCAGTTCTCAAAATCTAAAAAAAATGGTCGAAGTTACATGAAACATGCTTCGTCTCTGTATCGCTCTCATATGTGGTCCCAAAACAGCCTGCATGTAAGTCTGTTTCCTTTGTAACTTCTAACATCACAGAATTTTCCAAACTGTACTTTTACATCAGGTGATTGTGTTACTGGATGGGCCCCTCATAGTCATTTTCCGTTCTTCACCCTGTGGCGAGGATCACAAGCAAATAATCGTGTACTGACGGTACATATCTGGCACCTCGGCGAGATTTGAACTCGAGTGTTGCAATGACAAATAGTTGATAAATTCCTGATTATCAGTATCCTTGAGTTTGGCGAGAAAACAGTCGAGTGTCCACCTTGTCAGGCTGTACTGTGTTCAGCGCCACGGAAAAAAATCCAGTCTGGTCGCATAACTTGGTCGACGTTTATTAGACGAGGGTAGATCAAAATGTAATGCCTACTGTGTGAAAAAAATATTAATGAATATATGCTATATAACAGGGGAATTGGTACAGGTCATAGCGTGAACTCTCCTCTATAGAACATTACCTTGCAACATTGTCATCATACATTTGTACACATTGCGCCATTGTTTGACGCTGGCATCAAAACCAGTTCAGAAAAAGACAAGGTTTAACTTTTTGATCAATGATTTTAAAACTGTTTAACCTCATCCTTGAAGAAAGTCTACGGGACCGCCGAAATGGATATTTACAATGTGCAGCGATGGTGAAGAAGTTTCGTAATGGAGAAACGCACATTGCAGATGAACCAACCAACGGCCCATCGACATCTATACTGATGCCAGTTGAGGATGTCCTGAGGACCTGTTTCGGTGATACAGACATGTCAGAGTTGACATGCAACATCCCAACCTATGTAACCAGACATTATGTGTGAGGAAGCATAACTTTGAATTTTCCCAAACGGAGTCTGATGCCTGCATTCTATCATGGCACAAATTCATGGTGACTATTTTTAACATTGGTGTTGTATACAGGACTATTCAGGCTATGGACTGTACTAATTCCGCTGATGGATTATTTTTATTATTTTTTTTATGACACAGGCGGAATTACTTCTTCATCCACCTTCTTATTTACGGAAGTCCTCAAGATGACAGCTTTCTCTCCTCACCCAGTTTCTTGCTTAGATACATATGCGACACGTTCGAATCAACACTACGCACTTCGCATGAAGCGGCAGGAGTCAGTCTGGTTTTATATTTCTTACCAAGAGTTGTGTAGGCTTCTGTGACAATGTCTAGTCAAATAGCTCTAATATAGGTAGGCGAAATCTTTATCTTGTCATTTCTCCAAACTTGTGACTAATTTTTGCGAAGAAATTTAATTCCCATTGGATGCCTAGGAGCGCCTTGGATTAACTGTTGATAAACGTTTTCTAGACTGCTTCATTGTGTAGTCTCCGATTTAGCTTATTTCCATATAATAAGTGAATTGGATCTGTTAATTTTGCACTCTGCTTCGAGATAAATCGTCTGCCTTATATGTTCTTCTTTTTCTTCTTCTTCTTCTTCTTCTCTTCTTCTTCAGTAGCGCTACAGCCCTTGGTGAGCCTTGGTTTTTTCAACGATCTTCCTCCTCACTTTACGGTTATTTCCTGCTCTTTTCCACCCCCGGACTCCCATACTAGTGAAATCCGTTATTACGTCATCGGTCCATCTTCTTCTAGGTCTCCCTTTTCGCCTAACTGAATGTATCACACCTTTCATCATTTTCTTTTGAATTCTAATCTCTGTCATTCTCTCCAAGTGTCCAAGCCATCATATTCGCTGTGTTTCCACAAATTTTACTATATCCCTACCTTGTATTAACTCTTGTAATTCGGCATTGTAGCGTATTCTCTAGCCTTCTTCCTCCCTTATTGTCCCATAGATTTTGCGAAGTATTTTCCGCTCAATGGTTCTTAGTGCATTTTTATCGTGTTCTGTCAATGTCCATACATCTGACCCGTATGGGATAACTGGGCGGACTAGGTAATTATACACTCCTGGAAATGGAAAAAAGAACACATTGACACCGGTGTGTCAGACCCACCATACTTGCTCCGGACACTGCGAGAGGGCTGTACAAGCAATGATCACACGCACGGCACAGCGGACACACCAGGAACCGTGGTGTTGGCCGTCGAATGGCGCTAGCTGCGCAGCATTTGTGCACTGCCGCCGTCAGTGTCAACCAGTTTGCCGTGGCATGCGGAGCTCCATCGCAGTCTTTAACACTGGTAGCATGCCGCGACAGCGTGGACGTGAACCGTATGTGCAGTTGACGGACTTTGAGCGAGGGCGTATAGTGGGCATGCGGGAGGCCGGGTGGACGTACCGCCGAATTGCTCAACACGTGGGGCGTGAGGTCTCCACAGTACATCGATGTTGTCGCCAGTGGTCGGCGGAAGGTGCACGTGCCCGTCGACCCGGGACCGGACCGCAGCGACGCACGGATGCACGCCAAGACCGTAGGATCCTACGCAGTGCCGTAGGGGACCGCACCGCCACTTCCCAGGAAATTAGGGACACTGTTGCTCCTGGGGTATCGGCGAGGACCATTCGCAACCGTCTCCATGAAGCTGGACTACGGTCCCGCACACCGTTAGGCCGTCTTCCGCTCACGCCCCAACATCGTGCAGCCCGCCTCCAGTGGTGTCGCGACAGGCGTGAATGGAGGGACGAATGGAGACGTGTCGTCTTCAGTGATGAGAGTCGCTTCTGCCTTGGTGCCAATGATGGTCGTATGCGTGTTTGGCGCCGTGCAGGTGAGCGCCACAATCAGGACTGCATACGACCGAGGCACACAGGGCCAACACCCGGCATCATGGTGTGGGGAGCGTTCTCCTACACTGGCCGTACACCTCTGGTGATCGTCGAGGGGACACTGAATAGTGCACGGTACATCCAAGCCGTCATCAAACCCATCGTTCTACCATTCCTCGACCGGCAAGGGAACTTGCTGTTCCAACAGGACAATGCACGTCCGCATGTATCCCTTGCCACCCAACGTGCTCTAGAAGGTGTAAGTCAACTACCCTGGCCAGCAAGATCTCCGGATCTGTCCCCCATTGAGCATGTTTGGGACTGGATGAAGCGTCGTCTCTCGCGGTCTGCACGTCCAGCTGGTCCAACTGAGGCGCCAGGTGGAAATGGCATGGGAAGCCGTTCCACAGGACTACATTCAGCATCTCTACGATCGTCTCCATGGGAGAATAGCAGCCTGCATTGCTGCGAAAGGTGGATATACACTGTACTAGTGCCGACATTGTGCATGCTCTGTTGCCTGTGTCTATGTGCCTGTGGTTCAGTCAGTGTGACCATGTGATGTATCTGACCCCAGGAATGTGTCAATAAAGTTTCCCCTTCCTGGGACAATGAATTCACGGTGTTCTTATTTCAATTTCCAGGAGTGTATATTAGCAGTTTTGTTTTTCTTGTAACAAGGCTATTTCTGAAAAGCTGCATATATACAAAGTAAGCTCTGTTTGCTGCTTGTATTCTTTCCCTTATAACCTTTCCAATACTGTTATTATTTGTTATTATGGCTCCCAAGAAGTGAAAAGAGGACACACCTTTGAAGCAGTTCCCATTAATGATTAGGTTTTTAGGGGTTCTTCTGGCCTCGTATTGTGACAGTACCATATATTTTGTTTTGTTTTCATTTAGTATGAGGCCAATTTTATGGCTTCTGTTTCCATTGCCTGGTATGTTTCTTGGAGTGTATTGATATTTCTTCCTACTATAGCAGTGTCATCAGAGTATGCAAATATCTGGCTAGTTTTCATAAATATGGTGCCTCTTTTGTCGTTGCAGGGCTATATTGAATAGGACACTGGAGAGACTATCACCAACTTCTCTCAGTACTCTGTATAATTCCTGCCAATTTATGCTGCCAAAGGCTTGTTTGAAGTCGATGAATAGGAAGTGCACATCTATATCATATTCATAGAACTTTTCCATCACTTGTCTTATCACAAATATTTGATCAGTTGTTCCTCTGTCTGGTCTAAATCCACACTGATATTCCCCTAGTATGCCTTCTGCACTTTTGTGTATCCTTTCGTTCAATATACTTGTGAAGATCTTACAAGCTGTGCTTAGGAGCGTTACACCTCTATAGTTTTCACATGCTTTTCTGTCCCCTCTCTTATAAATAGGGATTATTATTCCAGTTTCCAATTATCTGGCATAGGTACTATTTCCCATATATCTGATATTAATGCGTGCAGTTCCTTTATTACAGCCTCACCACCAGTTTTTATTAATTTAGCAATTATGCTGTCTTCCCCAGGGGCTCTATTGTTTTTTGACTCGTTTACAGCCTGGGAGACCTCTTATTGTGTTGGCTTTCTTGTCTCATTGGCATCATTGTCTACTTCCAGCTCCACTCTTTCCTCCTGTTAGGCTGTCTCTTCATCTTCTAGGCTGTTGCTTAATGTATCATTGAAATACTCTGCCCATCTTCCCACTATCTGTTCTTCCACCCTTATCATTTTCCCATCTGTACTGGAACAGGCCCCTGTTTTTGGCTGGGATCTATTCTTCTTTTTGCCTATAGCACGACAGAACTTTTTATTTTACTCTGTTTCTTTAACTCTTCCACTTCTTGAAATATCTTCTTAGTCCACTCTCTTTTCTTTCTCTTGCACAGTCTATTATCTCTTCTCATTAATTCTCTATATTGCTCCACATTATTTCTGGTTTCTTTCAGTAGCACTGCCCTGTTATTTTACTCTGTTGCTGACCTGCAATCTTCGTCAAACCATTCCTGGTTTCTTCTGTTTCTTCTTATGCCTATTATTTCCGCTGCAGCATCTTTAATGGATTTTTCCAATCATGTTTCACCTTTCGTCTACTCCTACTGCGGTCTCTTCAGTGTTCAACTTTTTGCTTAGTCTTACTTGGTATTTTTTTTTTTACTTCATCAGGGATTTCCAGTTTCATCTTCTTTCCTATTCTGTTGCCATTTGTTAGTGATAGTTTCTCCCTCAAGACTGATTTTATCACAAAGTGGTCTGAGTCACAGTTTGGTCCTCTGCAGCTCCGTACATCCGTAACTGACGTGGAGTGGCGTGCAGACACTAAAATATGGTCAATCTGATTGACTACTCCATTGGCTGCAGACTTCCAAGTACCCAGATGAATCCTTTTGTTTAGGAAGCAAGTACTTTTAATAATCATATTACACTACTGGCCATTAAAATTGCTACACCAGGAGGAAATGCAGATGATAAACGTATATTCATTGGACAAATATATGATACCTGAAAAATCAGTACCCAGAACAACCACCTCTGGCCGTAACAACGGCCTTGATACGCCAGGGCATTGAGTCAAACAGAGCTTGGATGGCGTGTACAGGTACAGCTGCCCGTGCAGCTTCAACACGGTACCACTGTTCATCAAGAGTAGTGACTGGCGTATTGTGACGAGCCAGTTGCTCGGCCACCATTGACCAGACGTTTTCACTTGGCAAGAGATCTGGAGAATGTGCTGGCCAGGGCAGCAGTCGAACATTTTCTGTATTCAGACAGGCCCGTAACCGACCTGCAAGATGCGGTCGTACATTATCCTGCTGAAATGTAGGGTTTCGCAGGGATCGAATGAAAGGTAGAGCCACGGGTCGTAAAACATGTGAAATGTAACGCCCACTGTTCAAAGTGGCGTCCATGCGAACAAGAGGTGACACGGACTTGTAACCAATGGCACCCCATACCATCACGCCGGATGATACGCCAGTATGGCGATAACGAATACATGCTCCCAATGTGCGTTCACCGCGATGTCGCCTAACACGGATGCGACCATCATGATGCTGTAAACAGAATCTGGATTCATCCGTGCATCCAGGTTCGTCGTTGAGTACACCATCTCAGGCCCTCATGTATGTGATGCAGCGTCAAGGGTAACCGCAGGCCATTGTCTCCGAGCTGATAAGTCCATGCTGCTGCAAACGTCGTCGACCTGTTCGTGCAGATGGTTGTTGTCTTGCAAACGTCGCCATCTGTTGACTCAGAGATCGAGACGTGCCTGCACGATCCGTTGCAGCCATGCGGATTAGACGCCTCTCATTTCGACTGCTAGTGATACGAGGCCGTTGGGATCCAGCACGGCGTTCCGTATTATCCTCCTGAACCTACAGATTCCATATTCTGCTAATAGTCATTGGATCTCTACCAACGCTAGCAGCAGTGTCGCGATACGATAAACTGCAATCGCGATATGTTACAATACGACCTTTATCAAAGTAGGAAACGTGATGGTACGCATCACAACAACGTTTCACCAAGCAACGCCGGTCAACTGTTGTTTGTGTATGAGAAATCGGTTGGGAACTTTCCTTATGTCAGCACGTTGTAGGTGTCGCCATCGGCGCCAACCTTGTACGAATGGTCTGAAAAGCTAATAATTTTCATATCACATAATCGTCTTTCAGTGGGTTAAATTCCGCGTCTGTAGCACGTCATATTAGTAAAGTAGCAATTTTAATGGGCGGTAGTGTATTACTTACTGCGAAATGGCATAGTAAGTCTCCATTCTCGTTGTTTTCTTCATGTAGTGAATATTTTACAGAAACTCCATATGGGTGTTCATTCCTTCCTGTTTTTGCATTAAAATTTCTTATTACTAGCATCATGTGACATTTAGGTACTGTGCAGCATACTTTTTCCAGGCCTTCGTAGAACTCTTCTTCAATTATACCTTCTTTTTTGTGTTTTGGTGTATGTGCATTCACTATTGATATATTCCTAAATTAGCCTCAGTCTGAGTCTGTATATCCTTTCATTTATGGGTTCAAATTCTAGAACGCTTTTCTTAACTGTAGATGCCTACTATAAGACGGTGTTCTCTGGGAGGGGCGGTCTTAAATGAAGAGCTCGAAGAATTTGGATGGTCTTTATTGTGATGCCTGAGCCACCTCAGCAAACTTATGTTCAAAACGTTAAGGAAGTATTTATCGAACCCTGTTCCAAGTTGGCCTATTCTTTCTTCTGGTCCGCTATATATCAATGAGTACTCGGCTTTATCTATCTACCCATTCCTTTTCCATCTTATTTCCTGTAGCTCTATGACATCATATTTAAATTTTAAAATTTCATCGGCTATTTCTTTCATTTTTCCAGGATGAAGTATTGTCCTCACAGTAGCTTTCTGTTTCTTTATCTGTTTCCATTGCCAGGATCGTGATACATGTTTTCCATCCAATTTCCGAGGTTTCTATTGAATTTCCGTAATATTTTTTCTTTTTTTGCAGTATGGGGTTATTAGCCCCATGCCCCGCTCCTAACCTGGAGGACCAGGATGTGTATTCGGTTTACTCCTGTAGGGAAGCTGGCTTCACTACGACTCTAGAGCCCTCCCTGCCCTTTATTGTGAGACACACTTCGTTTCGATGCTCAGTCGAGATAAATCCGGCTTGGGTGACCCTGCCAGTAGCTATGCTACCGCCGGCATTGCTCTCGACTTCAACGAAGTACGGAAATCCTCCCGCCCGGCACTGAAGGTGCCTACTATAAGGCGGTGTTCCCTAGGAGGGCTTCGTTATATTCAAAGGTCGAAAAATTTGAAAGATCTTTATTGTGGTGCTTGAGCCACCTCGGCAAAATTATATTCAAAACATCAATGAAGTATTTAACGAACAAAACCAGCCATAGGAAGAAAACACTGTTTATAAATGACAGTATTCCGTTCGACAATCAAAGAAAATAACACTAGTACGAAAGCGTGCTGAAAAGTAATGCCTCCGAATTTTTTGTGTGAAAGCTCTTAAAGTATTTTAAATAACACAACCTTTATTAACGAACTACATATTTATTATCCGTGGCTATACAGGGTGTTACAAAAAGGTACGGCCAAACTTTCAGGAAACATTCCTCACACACAAAGAACGAAAATATGTTATGAGGACATGTGTCCGGAAACGCTTACTTTCCATGTTAGAGCTCATTTTATTACTTCTCTTCAAATCACATTAATCATGGAATGGAAACACACAGCAACAGAACGTACCAGCGTGACTTCAAACACTTTGTTACAGGAAATGTTCAAAATGTCCTCCGTTAGCGAGGATACATGCATCCACCCTCCGTCGCATAGAATCCCTGATGCGCTGATGCAGCCCTGGAGAATGGCGTATTGTATCATAGCCGTCCACAATAAGAGCATAAAGAGTCTCTAGATTTGGTACCGGGATTGCGTAGACGAGAGCTTTCAAATGCCCCCATAAATGAAAGTCAAGAGGGTTGTGGTCAGGAGAGCGTGGAGGCCATGGAATTGGTCCGCCTCTATCAATCCATCGGTCACCGAATTTGTTGTTGAGAAGCATACGAACACTTCGACTGAAATGTGCAGGAGCTCCATGGGGCATGAACAACATGTTGTGTCGTAAAGGCACATGTTCTAGCAGCACAGGTAGAGTATCCCGTATGAAATCATGATAACGTGTTACAATGAGCGTAGGTGGAAGAACATGGGGCCCAATCAAGACATCACCAACAGTGCCTGCCCAAACGTTCATAGAAAATCTGTGTTGATCACGTGATTCCACAATTGCGTGCGGATTCTCGTCAGCCTACACATGTTGATTGTGAAAATTTACAATTTTATCACGTTGGAATGAAGCCTATCCGTAAAGAGACCATTAGCACTGAAATAAGGATTGACACATTGTTGGATGAACCATTTGCAGAAGTGTATCCATGGAGGACAATCAGCTGCTGATAGTGCCTGCACACGCTGTACATGGTACGGAAACAACTAATTCTCGCGTAGCACTCTCCATACAGTGACGTGGTTAACGTTACCTTCTACAGCAGCAACTTCTCTGACGCTGACATTAGGGTTATCGTCAACTGCACGAAGAATTGCCTCGTCCATTGCAGGTGTCCTCGTCGGTCTAGGTCTTCCCCAGTCGCGAGTCGTAGGCTGGAATCTTCCGTGCTCCCTAAGACACCGATCAATTGCTTCGAAACGTCTTCCTGTCGGGACACCTTCGTTCTGGAAATCTGTCTCGATACAAACGTACCGAGCCACGGCTATTGCCCCGTGCTAATCCATACATCAAATGGGCGTCTGCCAACTCCGCATTTGTTAACATTGCACTGACTGCAAAACCACGTTCTTGCTGAACACTAACATGTTGAGGATACGTACTGATGTGCTTGATGCTAGTACTGTAGAGCAATGAGTCGCATGTAAACACAAGCACCGAAGTCAACATTACCTTCCTTCAATTGGGCCAACTGGCTGTGAATCGAGGAAGTACAGTACATACTGAGCTCTAACATGGAAATTAAGCTTTTCGGGACACATGTCCACTTAACATCTTTTCTTTATTTGTGTGTGAGGAATGTTTCCTGAAAGTTTGGCCGTACCTTTTTGTATCACCCTGTATATTTATTTCTCAATATAGCACTCTGACGACGAACACATTCCTTCCAACGAGAGATCAGTTTGTTGTTAGGGTCATGTAGTATGTCTGACCTTATTGAGGGAGCCACAATCCCACCTCTGCTAGTACCGCTTCGTGATTGTCATAGTGAAGTTCTCGAAGGTGTTCTTTAAGTTTTGTAATAGATGAAAATCGGATGGGACCAAGTCGGGACGGTACTGAGAATGATCGATAACCGTGAACCCAAGGCGAGGATTGTTGCAGATCTCGCAGCGGTCATGTGTAGTATGGAACTGTCATGCTGGAGGAGATGGTGCTCCATGTGTGGACGAACTCTTCGAATCCGAAACACGATTACAGCACGCTGTTTCTCGCGCGTCGACGTACTTACCTTGCATGTTGTACGCTACAATTCGGCGTCCTCTAGCGGCAGAGGGCTACAAATGTGACTATATATGAGAGAAGAATAAAGATTCAGGATGTTAATAACGTGGCCTTAAGAATTTTCAGATAAAATTCGGAGACATCGCTTTTAGCACGCTCTCGTATTCTGCGTTATTCGGTAACTAAGTTACGAATAATAAATAACAAATAAATATTTATATTTGCAGAGAGGAATTATTCTTGATCGGCGAATAACTTACTCGCAAACGAATTTTTTGGATGATCCGTTTATTCAAATACTTACCTAGGTAGGTATTTATTATGCACAGCATTCAGAGCATTCGGATGTTTGATCACACCAATCCTTCCTATATTCAGTTGGGTTGTATACGACTGTATAGGCAAAGTGATGTTCACACGCACGTTATACTTCATAGGTTCAGTTGTGCTTGGTGTACTCAGTGACTTTCCTCACATTTCACATATCTTATGATCATTCTGTTGCTGCCGCGTCAGATCCGTTATGTCCAGCATCATTTCTTTACCTTTCCGTAATAGTAACTCTTTCTCCATCTCCTTCATTTTGACCATACGACTGGAGGACAAATTCCACTGTTAACTTGCACCTTATCCAAAGGCACTCTCTGTTCCAAGGGAGATTAAATCTTCATGTGTTATGGTCTGCGTAACTTCGTTCTCGGTATATCCCCGCTATTTTCTTTCTGTCCAGCATGGAGCTAGCATACCTATCAAAGAGTAAGCTATCTGTGCTTTTCTCGTCCCTTTCAGAAATCGGTTTTTTTTTTGCTCACTTTCTATCAACTTTGTTTCTTTCGTTCTTTCTCGTCCCACATTGATTCCTATTGAACTCTTGTCAAAAGCTTCTGAAAGCTGTCATTAGTCATATTCTGCAAGAGCATAATTAGGGAATTGCTTAGTAATAATAATCATCATAATAACATACTGACATTAATTTTAATTCCATATATTCAATGCTATAGATATTTTCATTATTATTACGATCATTATTTTTATTAATGTTGATATATATTGCTCCTGTACTATACAAATTGTAATGGTGATGTCGTGGTCTGTCCGAACGGGTCATCACTGAGTGACTGTAGGAGGGTACAAGGTAACTAAGACAGCATTTCTAGTTGGTGTGATGAATGACAGCTTGCTATAAATGTGGAAATATGTAAGTTAATTCGGATGAGTAGAAGAAACAATCCTGTAACGTTCGAATGCAGCTTTAGTAGTGTACTTCTGGACACAGTCACATCGGTTAAATATCTGATGGAATGAGTACACCAGGTTGGTAGTGGAGAAGATGAATGCTTTACCTCGTTTTACTGGGAGAATGCTGGGAAAGTGTACCTCACCTATAAAACAGATGGCATGTAGACTACAAGTGCTATATCGATTGTTGAGTACTGTTCGAGTGTCTGGAATCCCCATCAGGTCAGATTAAGGGAAGACATCGAAACAGCCGCGCGGGATTAGCCGAGCGGTCTTAGGCGCTACACTCACGGACTGTGCGGCTCGTCCTGGCGGAGGTTCGAGTCCTCCCTCGGGCATGGATGTGTGTGTTTGTCCTTAGGATAATTTAGGTTAAGTAGTGTGTAAGCTTAGGGACTGATGACCTTAGCAGTTTAGTCCCATAGGTTCGACCAGCACGCAAGTATTACGAAAATGATTCGTCAACTCAAACGGGAAGCCCTGGTGTGAAGACGACCCTCTTTTCGTGAGCCATTATTGCGAAAATTTAGAAAACCACCATCCGAGGCCGATTGCAGATCGGTTCTATTCCCACCGACATACATTTCGCGTATGGACGACGAAGGTAAGATGAGAGAAATTAGGGCTTACAGAGAAATTATGGCTTACAGAGAAACTAGTGCTTACAGACAGTCGTTTCTCCCTCGCTCTATTTGCGAGTGGAACAAGAAAGTAAGGAAATAGCTAGTAGCTGTACCAGGTACCCTCCACCATACATCGTTGATGTATGTATGTAAAAGTAGATGTAAGCATGTCAGGTTTTTTGGTAAGAAACGGCTAACCAGGTGAAATGAAAACGTGAAAAATTCAGAATCTACATCTTCAATTATGGAGCAATCTACACTGAAGAGTCAAAGAAACCGGCACACTTGCCTAATATCGTGTGGGGCTCCCACGCGGAAGCAGAAGTGCCGAAAAACTAAGTGGTATGGACTCGACTAATGTCTAAAGTAGTACTGGAGGGAACTGATACCGTGCATCTTGCAGGGATGTCCATAAATCCGTAAGAGTACGAGAGGGTGGAGATCTCTCCTGCACAGCACGTTGCAAGGCGACCTAGATATGCTCAGTAATGTTCCTATCTGGGCAGTTTGGTGGCCAGTGGAAGTGTTTAAACTCAAAAGAGTGTTCCTTGAGACATTCTGTAGCAATTCTAGACTTGTTGGGTGTCGCATTGTCCTGCTGGAATTGCCCAAGTCCGTCGGAATGCAAAATGGAATTGATTGGATGCATGTGATCAGACAGGATGCTTACGCACGTGTCACCTTTCAGAGTCGTATCTAGACGTATTAGGGGTCCCATATCACTCCAACTGCGCACGCCCCACACCATTATAGAGCCTCCACCAGCTTGAACAGTCCCCTGCTGACATGCAACGTCCATGGATTCATGAGGTTGTCTCCATACCCGTACACGTCCATTCGATCGATACAATTTGAAACGAGGCTTATCCTATCACGCAACATATTTCCAGCCATCAAAAGTCACATGTCGTCATTGACGGGCCCAGGCAACGCGGGAAGGTTTGTGTCGTGCAGTCATCAAGGGTACACGAGTGGGAATTTGGCTCCGACAAACCATATCGATGATGTTTCGTTGAATGGTTTGCACGCTGAAGTTTGCTGATAGCCCAGAAATGAAATCTGCAGCAATTTGCAGAAGGGTAGCTCTCCTGTCACGTTGAACAATTCTCTTCAGTCGTCGTTGGTCTCGTTCTTGCAGGATCTTTTTCCGGCTGCAGCGATGTCAGAGGGTTGATATTTTATCGGATTCCTGATATTCACGCCACGCTCGTGAAATGGTCGCACTGGAAAATCTCCACTTCATGCATCAGTTCCTCCTAGAAGCTGTGTCCTTTAGCTCGTGTTCCGACTATAACACCACATTCATTTTCACTTAAATCTTGATAACTTGCCATTGGAGCACCAGTAACCGATCTAACTACTATGACAGACATTTGTCTCATATAGGCGTTGCTGACCGCAGCGCCGTATTCTGCTTGTTTAGCTATCTCTGTAAAAATTGGAAATTTTTGGTAAGGACTATGGGACCAAATAGCTGAGGTCAAGGTACCTAGGCTTACACATTAATTAATCTAACTTAAGCTAACTTACGCTAAGGACAACACACACACCCATGCCCGAGGGAGGACTCGAACCGCCGACGAGGGCAGCAACGCGAACCGTGACAAGACGTTTCAGACAACACGGATACCCCGCGCAGCATATCTCTGTATTTGAATACCCATGCCTATACCAGTTTCTTTGGCGCTTCATTGTAGATTAACATGAAATTGGAAGTAAAAACTTAAAACGAGTAAGATAGCTGTAATGCAGCATTTATTTCGATTACCCGTTTCAGCAAGCTGTGTCGCCATCCTCAGGTGTTGTGAAATACATTTCAGTGAATCAGGACACATTATATCCGAAGATGGAAACACAGCTTGCTAAAACGGCAATCAAAATAAATACTGTGCTATGGTGATTTTGGTTGCTTGAAGTGTTTCCTTCTATTTTGATAATCTTCAATACTTTCTGTGAGACTAACGAGGCATAAATTTATGCAACCTTTTGTAATATACCCTATAACACCTATAGCTACTGCGGCTGTAACAGCCTTATGGTCACTGCTTCCCTCTCTGTTTAGTCTCCCCTAACCAGTATCACGACCAGTAAATTTATAGGCGGTATTGTCGATGTGGTTTACGGAGAACCCCTGTCTAGCACCAACTTGTCGTTTATTGGTGGTTGGCAAACTATTTTCTCGCAATATCGTTTCCTCAGGAGTGCTAGTTCAGCGGTAGCTTAATTTCTATGACATTTCACTGGCTGACATAGCTAATGGCTGAAATAACCCTGTGTATACGTGTCGTGAGTGCCGCCTGGAGTAAGTGAGCTAATAAGAGCAATGCAGGTGAGAGGATTACTTCAGGTTTGAAGCTCGATGCGGCGCCAATTCATAATCATCCAGGACCGTTATATTCGGAAGTTCAATATGGAAGCAAGCCGGACAGCTTTAATTTATTATTCAAGGTGCATAGAATTCAACGATTTATTAAGCTGTGCTACATCGTTAACTGCGCTAGTAATAAAAATGGAAAACCGTTCAACAAAAAAACAGTTCTGAAACTGTGTATACGGGACTATCGAAGGGTCTGTGTCCGAATGCCGTACATTCCAGAATCGTTATGCAGGTTGAGACAGCCATCCTAAGACGCACCAGACTGAAGATACCTGTTTGGTAAAAGTCCGTAGCGCGCTGCGAGAAAAAGTCAGTAACTGCCTGCTGCACATCCTCGTCCGACAGGAATCGCAGACACTTCAACGCCTTTTTTTGAGGGACCGAAGGCGTGGCAATCGCAATGCGAGAGATCGAGACCATAGGGCGCGTGCTCGAGTGCCTTCCACTTGATATCGACCAACTTCTGCGTTACTGTACTGCGATATGGGTGAGCCATCGGGAATTACCAAGACCAAGGGAATGACATGGAAGGACTAGGCAACTTTAACTAACATCCTTTGTCATTCTAACCGGAAACATTGATTTTTCAAACTAACAACAGGTTCCCTTTAACAAAAACAGGTAGAGAATTTCCAAGTTAATTTTCCATGTTAAATTTACACACTTGAAAAGCATTCAGAATGAATAACACACCCTTTTAACAGCCTTAAAGAGCATGCAAACTTTAACAACATTGGCCTTAAAAATTGAAATTAAATAAACCAGCAAACAATTAAAACCGAGCTCTAGATAATTTTCTGCAAGCAATGCCCGTGCAATGTAAAAGCTGGGCACGTCACATAGTAATACAAGTCACCATAACGACACTGACAACGTAAAATGTAAACTTTCACGGCCGGAACTGTCATGATTAATAAAATTCTTTTCCGGGCTATTATGCCGTGGTCTGATGGATTTCGCATTGTAACCCAACGTTTCGTCCCCATCTGCGGAGGACATCTTCAAGGGGGTTCGTGGCTTCTGTTAACTTCCGAAACACACACTGTCTCACTACTGTACTGCGATATGGGTGAGCCATCGGGAATTACTGACTGTCAGTAGTGAGACAGTGTGTGTTTCGGAAGTTAACAGAAGCCACGAACCCCCTTGAAGATGTCCTCCGCAGATGGGGACGAAACGCTGGGTTACAATGCGAAATCCATCAGACCACGGCATAATAGCCCGGAAAAGAATTTTATTAATCATGACACTGACAATGGCAAATCTTCAGAGGGAACCGTAGCCAGCAGATTAACACAAGTTATTTCAGAAACACACAGAAGAGACAGGGCAATAGACGACTCAATCAACGTAAACACGAACATCTACTCAAACAGCTTGCGAAGCGGGAAGTCGCTGCGTAGAGCTGCACAGCCAGATACGCACGGCATAGGCGAGCGAAAGTCTTGGCGAAGAAGAGTGAACGGCGACTCGTAAAAGACAACGTGCCGATCCGCACTGCGTGTCCGTTCCTCGCCGGCCGGAGTCGCGGAGCGGTTCTAGGCGCTTCAGTCTCGAATCGCGCTACCGCTACGGTCGCAGGTTCGAATCCTGCCTCGGGCATGGATGTGTGTGATGTCCTTGGGTTAGTTACATTTAGGTAGTTCTAAGTTCTCGGGGACTGATGGCCTCAGATGTTAAGTCCCACAGTACTCAGATCCATTTGAACATTTTTTGTTTGTTTTTTTTGTTTTGTTTTTGTCATTCCTCCAAGCACTGCCGTTGGCCCGAGCTCCATACTGGGCGAAGACTATACATGAGCTGGCTGCATTGCGCTGTTCGAAGGCCTTCCCTACTCCGCTCTAGCGGCCGCTATTGAAACCTAGCAGCGATATCCGCACAAGGAAGTAACAGCGCCACCTGGTGAGACCCTAGCTAGAAGGTAACGAAAGTTAGAAGGCAAAATGAGCTGCCACGGCTCAATGGGAAAGCGCGTTATCGTGGTGGTGGTGGTAGTTAGTGTTTAACGTCCCGTCGACAACGAGGTCATTAGAGACGGAGCGCAAGCTCGGGGTAGGGAAGGATTGGCGAGGAAATCGGCCGTGCCCTTTCAAATGAACCATCCCGGTAATTTGCCTTAAACGATTTAGGGAAATCACGGGAAACCTAAATCAGGATGGCTGGAGACGGGATTGAACCGTCGTCCTTCCGAATGCCAGTCCAGTGTGCTAACCACTGCGCCACCTCGCTCGGTCCAGTCGCGACCAGCACGAAACTTGGCGGACCATTCCACAATGGTGGTTTTTTCAGACATGTTACCTCTTACAGATACTTCATTCTCCAAAGGATGTCTACCACTGTTTTTTCTTTGCCAACCGAGAAAAGAATAGCAGCTTTTGGTCCAGTTTGGACACACTTGATGATAACGCCGCCACAGTTCACTTTTCCACATTTACCGCACGCTTGTCCGAAAGACACCCCGTGCCTACAAGTCCGCATCGCCGTCGCGTTGCATTGCGTATGCGCTGCACTAACGTTCCCAAAAGGAAACCCGCTATAGATTTACGGATTAATTTACTTTGCATGAAGTAAGGTACGATCAGAGCCATTACAAGTTTGGGATGTGAATGCAGAATTCAGTTGGAACGTATAGGTGCTCCATTACCGAATGTGTGACATACTTTTAGTCTGGTACATTACCATTGATGCTACAGTGTGATCGGCTGAGGCACTGCTTTTCTCATGAAGCTGTCATCAGACGCGTATTACAGTTTATCGATCGAGTACCTTCTGGGAACATCAGACCTGTGAGGCATATCCGGTAGGGGAACTTGTAACCGAACAGAGCTGATGTTCATGTAAGTATATAGTGTGTTGTCGAGTTCTGATGTGCTTGTTTAGTAAATTCTCTAAAACTTCCTAGCAGATTAAAACTTTATGCCGGACCGAGACTCGAAGACAGGACCTTCTCCTTTCGCGGGAAAGTACTCTGCCAGCTGAGCTACCCAACTGCGACTCAAGACCCGCCCTCACAGCTTCAATTCCGCCAGTACATCGTCTCCTACCTTCCAAACTTCTCAGAAGCTCTCCTGCAGATCTTGTAGAATCGGCACTCCTGGAAGAAAGTATATTGTGGAGACATGGCTTTGCCACAGCCTGGGGGATGTTTCCAAAATGAAACTTTCACTCTGCGGCGGCATGTGCGCTGATGTGAAACTTCCTGGCAGATTAAACCTGTTTGCTGTACTGAGACTCGAACTCGGGACCTTTGCCTTTCGCGGTTCTGCAATGTCTCCAGGAGAGCTTCTCTGAAGTTTGGAAGGTGAAGGTCAAGGTACTGGTGGAACTGAAGCTATGACGACGGATTGTGAGTCATGCTAGAGTAGCTCAGATGGCAAAGCACTGACCCGTAAAAGGCAAAGGTCCGGCACACAGTTTTAATCTGCTAAGAAGTTTAATATCAGCGCACACTCCGCTGCACAATGAAAGTTTCATTATGAAAATTTTGTAAAATTTTAGTTTCAATGATAAATACACAATTAAATTAAATAAATGATCTAAAATTAATAAGGTAAAACAAATCATTTATACTTGGTCTGAGCTCACCGCTGACGTAGTATTAATTATTATTACAAAAAGTATCATAACATCCATAAGAAAGAAGAAAGCTATTAGGCGGTGTTGAGGCTCAGATGTTGCCCCTGGCGTTTCCATCTGGTGAACTCTTTTCCTACAAGAAAGAAGGGAAAGAAGACAGACCTAGTGGACAGTATCATGAGAGGGGCAAACGGTGGATTGTTGGTTTTCGTTCTTGAAACACCTTTGACACGGGAAAAAGTTTCACGCAGGCAGCCTGAGCGGGGCAGAAGTTTCCATACAGCAGCGACAATGAAAGTTATTTTTTTGTTTTTGTTTTCTACGCTCTGCAGGACTTTACTCTTCGTGGTAATATCTGCAGAAGTATTGATGCAAAACATATATTAATACTTCTGTATTAGTAAGTCGTCTCTGGTCATTATTAGCCATGGTTGCAAGAATTGCCAGGCTAAATTATGTGTTTTCAGCGGTTGCACTACTAACCGTAAAGCACATTGAATATGGGCAGAATTGTCGAAGCCATTGTCATTTCGTTTTAATCAGAGAGTAAAGCATTTGGTAAAGTGCTTTTGGCACCACACCCTCAATTGCACTGCTCATTTCTTAAATCTTATGTTCAAATTAGACGACGATGGCTGCAACAGTGGTAGTACTGTTTTCTTAAGTTTAATGCGTGTTTTTGGTGGGTCGCTTTGATACATCAATGAATGAAGTTCATTTGCATAAAGTCATTATCTTAAAATTTCAAAATTATATTATATTTATTCATATGATAAGTATCCATTTTAACTAAACAATGGAAAGACTTAAAGTACTGAAAAGAAGCCAATAAACATCTCTCCAGTTTCATTCTGGTTCTGGTAAGGGTGTTTTAAGTTTATTAAAAAACTAACTTGATTAATTGTTCCAAGTTGAATGAACATAGTTAACTTTCAAACTTCGTTCCTTAAAAACAAGGTGACGGTATATACCAGATAGAGCCTTTAAATCTCAGGCGTAATTTCTCATGGTGAGTTTATCGCAGTTCCTGTGCCAGTGGTAGATGCAGTCACTATGTTCAGTGGAAAACAGAAATCAAGTTGAGGAGTGAAGTGCTTCAAATATTTTGATGCTAAGTGCAAAGACCGAATACTTTGTCTACTAAACACTTCAGAAGAAGTTCGATAGCCAAATTAAACTTTCATGAGGTAAATATGGGGTGAAGATTAGTCAAAGAGTGAATTGTTGTTGAATACTGTGTTCAAGGTGCAAATATTGCAGCTTGGATTCGCGAGGCCGAATTTAGCTGAGACTAAGACACACAAAATCGCAGCAAGGTCACGCTGTCTCACAGACGCTTCCAGGTTCTCGGAAATACTATCGTAAAGAGAACAGTGTATTTGGGTGCAAGGAAAGGGGGTGGTGATATCGTTTTACGTTGTCCAAACAGAATTTTTGGAGCAAGTTTTGAGTTTATGTGCGAGTCGCATCTTCACTTTTGGGGCGGAAATTTGGCAACTATCTCAGCATCTGCTGTTGCCAGGATTGTCGGCATTTCTCAGTGAATTATGGCAAGGTCTCAAATGCTTGCTGAATACACACTGAAGCATGCATCTCATGCATTGCACAAGCTAGGGTGTTTCAATCTCTCTGTAAATAAAGCGAAAAACAAGATATCATTCCTGTTGAGTCCATATATACGGATGAGTCAATCTTTACGAACAGTCCCGACCGCGAGACTGATATTCCATCCGCTATCACGCAGAGACTCTTTATGATAGAGGAAATATGGATGCTCTGTAATCTTTGAAGGGTTCAGAATTTCAGTCGCCACCAGGTCGTCGTAAATCGTAGAACTCAACAGCAGACAGTCCAGAGTCAACCAGTCCATCAGTAATACACTCCTGGAAATTGAAATAAGAACACCGTGAATTCATTGTCTCAGGAAGGGGAAACTTTATTGACACATTCCTGGGGTCAGATACATCACATGATCACACTGACAGAACCACAGGCACATAGACACAGGCAACAGAGCATGCACAATGTCGGCACTAGTACAGTGTATATCCACCTTTCGCAGAAATGCAGGCTGCTATTCTCCCATGGAGACGATCGTAGAGATGCTGGATGTAGTCCTGTGGAACGGCTTGCCATGCCATTTCCACCTGGCGCCTCAGTTGAACCAGCGTTCGTGCTGCAAGTGCCGACCGCGTGAGACGACGCTTCATCCAGTCCCAAACATGCTCAATGGGGGACAGATCCGGAGATCTTGCTGGCCAGAGTAGTTGACTTACACCTTCTAGAGCACGTTGGGTGGCACGGGATACATGCGGACGTGCATTGTCCTGTTGGAACAGCAAGTTCCCTTGCCGGTCTAGGAATGGTAGAACGATAGGTTCGATGACGGTTTGGATGTACCGTGCACTATTCAGTGTACCCTCGACGATCAGCAGAGGTGTACGGCCAGTGTAGGAGATCGCTCCCCACACCATATTGCCGGGTGTTGGCCCTGTGTGCCTCGGTCGTATGCAATCCTGATTGTGACGCTCACCTGCACGGCGCCAAACACGCATACGACCATCATTGGCACCAAGGCAGAAGCGACTCTCATCGCTGAAGACGACACGTCTCCATTCGTCCCTCCATTCACGCCTGTCGCGACACCACTGGAGGCGGGCTGCACGATTTTGGGGCGTGAGCGGAAATCGGCCTAACGGTGTGCGGGACCGTAGCCCAGCTTCATGGAGACGGTTGCGAATGGTCCCCGCCGATACCCCAGGAGCAACAGTGTCCCTAATTTGCTGGGAAGTGGCGGTGCGGTCCCCTACGGCACTGCGTAGGATCCTACGGTCTTGGCGTGCATCCGTGCGTCGCTGCGGTCCGGTCCCAGGTCGACGGGCACGTGCACCTTCCGCCGACCACTGGCGACAACATCGATGTACTGTGGAGACCTCACGCCCCACGTGTTGAGCAATTCGGCGGTATGTCCACCCGGCCTCCCGCATGCCCACTATACACCCTCGCTCAAAGTCCGTCAACTGCACATGCGGTTCACGTCCACGCTGTCGCGGCATGCTACCAGTGTTGAAGACTGCGATAGAGCTCCGTATGCCACGGCAAACTGGCTGACACTGACGGCGCCGGTGCACAAATGCTGCGCAGCTAGCGCCATTCGACGGCCAACACCGCGGTTCCTGGTGTGTCCGCTGTGCCGTGCGTTGATCATTGCTTGTAAAGCCCTTTCGCAGTGTCCGGAGCAAGTATGGTGGGTCTGACACACCGGTGTCAATGTGTTCTTTTTTCCATTTCCAGGAGTGTACATAGAACAGGAATCCAAAACGTAGTCCAGCTGAAGTCCAGTAAACAGTCAGATGAAAAATATCACACGTATCGATTTAGAGACACAACACGATTCGAAGCTTCCTGGCGGCAGGGTTTTATCTCTGGTTCTATGTCGACGGTCAGCTGGTGCCTATATCCGGTCGCCGAAGAGTCGTTGATAAAGGGCATCGTAGGGTATCAGCCTCGTCTGTCAGATGGCAGAGATAAAGAAACGTGATTTGGTAAGGAAAGTGTGAGGGATGATAGAAAGCCGGCCGCTGGTAGCCGAGCGGTTCTGGCGCTGCAGTTTGGAACCGCGCGACCGCTACGGTCTCAGGTTCGAATCCTGCCTCGGGCATGGATGTGTGTGTTGTCCTTAGGTTAGTTAGGTTTAAGTAGTTCTGACTTCTAGGGGACTTATGACCTCAGCAGTTGAGTCCCATAGTACTCAGAGCCATTTGATGATAGAAAAGTTTTCGTTCGAAGGCCGTACAGTCTAGGATCGGCATGCCAATCAGGCAAAACCGCCCTGAGCATTGAGGCAATCATCTCAGATACGCACGAGATTGAAGATACCAGTTTGGTAAACCACTGTGCCCAGCTGCGTGGAGAAGTCCGTGACGGCCTGATGCACGTACTCGTCCGACAGGAATTGTCGACCATTAAAATATACTTTTATGGAACTGGAAGTATGATAATCGTTTGGAGAGATGCCAGGACTACAGGGCGGGTGCTATAGTGCCTCTCACTTGAGATATAATTTCTGCGTTGAGAAATTTGTGATAAAGGGAAGCGGATTATCATGAAACAGCAACACTCCTTGTCGCAGTTTCCTCGGACTTTTCGGCTTACTTGTAGGCCACAATTTCTTCTGCTTTGCGCTGTACCGTTTCCCAGTATTGGAGGCACAAAGTAGTGGGTGAGACTAGCCTCCGAGATTGACCGGCGTCTTGTGTCGAATCGCGATCAGCACAGAACTTGGTACACCATTTTACAAGAGTGCATTTCGATGGATGTGTGGCCCTATACCATTCCTCATTCTTCGGTAGGTGTCTATCGGTGTTTGTCCTTCGGCAGGCAAGAAAGGATTAAGAGCACGTTGCGCTTGTATGGACGCATTTGGTAATAACGTCGTCATTATTCACGTTTCCGCATTTATGACACTCATGTCAGTGCTTATATACCGGCATCGGATTCGCGCTTTGTTCCATATACGCTGTAGCAACGTCCTCAAATGGAAACGTTTTGATCGCTCCTTCTATATATGGCACGAACGAGGAACTGTTCTAGTGACGAAACGCATCCGAAAATTGGGAACTCCGCTGATATAGCGCACTCTGACAAAGAACAGATTTTTTAGAGGTGTAGGACGTCAACGTGAGATCACTGAACGAGAAGGTCGGGCAACAGCCCGACCTTATAGTGCACAATGTTAAACTCTGTGCTCCAAAGCAGATCAGTAGCGGAGTCGTCAAGATTGGACAATGAATCACTGTAAACGTGTAGCCATGTCAAATGAATCACGTTAGCATTTTCACCATGTCGATGGTCGTGTTCAGGTACACCGTCATCCAGACAAACGGCTGCTCAAACCATGCACTGCACGACAGACGCAGGCAGGTGGGAGCAATATTATACTGTACGGGACATTCAGCGGGTCTTCCATTGGACCTGTGATGGTAACCGAAGGCGGCGCGATAGCCGTGGACTACGTGAACGTTACTGGAAACTATCTCAGGTTCTTCAATAAATTTCAGCTTGTAATACCACATACATTGTTCAGAACTAGCAAGGAGTGAATGTGGACTTTGTCCAGAGACACAAGAATGCTGCATCTAGGTTTCATTATGTTCAAACATAGCTTCAGTAATTATATGCTTGATGTCTTCTGCGACGGCAGTAGCGTCATCCAGTAGAATAACTGCGTGTCTCATAAAGTCAAAATCGTGCTAGAATGGTATGACAGTTAAATCACGTTGATGAAATGACCACAAAATTTGTGTGATCTGTATCCGTTGGAACACATCTGGGGACGCTAACGGGCACCAACTCGGTGCTCACAAACCACTGACCCGCAACTTATGGGGATTGCATGACCAATGGGTAGTTATATGGTGCCGCGTACCCTTGGAAATGTACCGAGGACTCGACACTTCCCTGTCACACAGTATCGCTGCTGTATACCGTAACGAAGGAGAACGTTTCCACGAAACCTTCATAATACCATGCTGAAGTGACAAAACTCATGGGCCAGAGATGCTCACATTACGGGTGGCGGTAGTATCGCGTACACGAAGTATAAAAGGGCAGTTCAGTGGCTTGTACTGAGGTAATGCGGGTGAAAAGGTGTCCGACGTGATTGTGGCCGCACGACGGGAATTACCAGACTTTGAACGCGGAACAGTGGTTGGAGCTAGACCCATGGGACATTCCATTTCTAAAATCGTTAGGGTGTTAAATACTGCGAGATTCACAGTGTCAAGAGCGTGCCAAGAATACCAAATTTAGGGACATAACCTTTCACCAATGACAACACAGTGACCGACGGCCTTCAAAATGGTTCAAATGGCTCTGAGCATGGGACTTAACATCTGTGGTCATCTGTCCCCTAGACTTAGAACTACTTAAACATAACTAACCTAAGGACATCACACACATCCACGCCCGAGGCAGGATTCGAACCTTCGACCGTAGCAGTCGCGCAGTTCCAAACTGAAGCGCCTAGAAACGCTCGGCCACCGCAGCGGGCCCGGCCTTCACTTAATGAGCGAGAGCAACGGCTAACAGACAAGCAACACTGCCTGAAATAAGCTAAGAAATCAATGTGGGACGTACGACAAACGTATCCGTTAGGACAGTGCTGCGAAATCTGGCGTCAATGGGTTATGGCAGCAGACGACCGATGTGAGTGCCTTTGCTAAAAGCGCGACATCATCTGCTCACCTCTCGTCGGCTCGTGACTGTATCGGTTGGTGCCTAGACTGCTGGGAAACCGTGATCTGGTTAGATTAGTCCCGACTTCAGTTGATAAGCGCTGTTGGTAGGGTCCGAGTGTCCACCAAGCCATGGACCCAATATGTCAACAAGGCACTGTGCAAGCAGGTGTTGGCTCCATAATGATGTTGGCAGGTTTCACATGGAATGGGACGGGTCTTTTGGGACAACTGAACCAATCATTGACTGGAAAAGTTTAAGTTCGGATGCCTGGAGAACATTTGCAGCCATGCGTGGACTTCATGCCCCCAAACAACTACACAGTGTTTATGGCTGACAATGTACTCTGTCACCGGGCTACAATCTTTCGCGATTGGTTTGAAGAACATTCTGGATAAGCCGAGCGATTGATCTTGCCACCTGATAGCCTGGCGTGAATCCCCACTGAACATTCATGGGACTTAATCGAGTAGTCTGTTCGTGCACCAAGTCCTGCTCTGGCAACTCTTTTGCAATTGCGGAAGGCTACAGAGGCAGCATGATTCACTATTTCTGCAGGGCTTCTTGACTCCACGCCACGTCGAGCTGCTGGACTACGCCGGGAAGAAGAAGATTCGACACGATACCAAGAAGTATCCCATGACTTTTATCATCTCAGTGTAGTTCTCGGCCACGCGCGATCTTTTACCCCACCATCATAAATTCTAATACACTCAATGTCTATTGTTGAATAAAACAGTTCATGTTCTTCAACTGACCCCTTGAAAACATAAAAAAAATCAGTCAATAAGCAACAGTTTTCAAGTTCTGCATTCACTAACTAATGACTCCTTCAATATTATTGCTAAGCACTCACGAACGGGCATATGATTAGCGAAAGATCTAACTGTGACGTGGAGGTGTCAGTGTCAGCGCAGGATCATCAGGTTGTCAGTCTCGAGTGATTGTCTTTCTCACCGACTACTGAATTACCTACATTAGAGCAAACTGCCGGAGCATTAAGAACGCAATAAAGTAAAAAGTAGGTCTCGCGATGCCCTCGTTACCGTCAAAGGGAGTAACAGTAACTGTACTCCATCGTTAATGAGGCCGAAAATTGTAGTGCAAGTTCTGTAATCCGCGACCAAGAAGCGACGAACATGTCGACAGAGGAGAGGGATGTTTATGTAAAGATAATGCGAGTGCTCTACAGAGTTATTACCTCTTGCACCACGTTCGAAAGTCTGCTGCTCTGAGATAGAAACGGCAGGGAAAGGCAGAGGTATTACTTCGGTGAATTCAAGAATATGGAGCATCGGTGTCGCAACGTTAGTGCACCAGCGAGGCGAGTGAACTCTCCATTGTTGACGACAAGGAAGTACTGAATTTAGAAAGCATTCCCTGGCTACATATGTTGCAACAGATCCTCCCTCGAGCTGTGGGCAAGTGCGATGTGTCATTTCCGCCACGGGTGTTTGCTATTCATTTTGCACCAGCCTAATGGCGCGTCAGCCTGCTTATACGGCATATCATGATACAGTTGTCGAAACAATTTTGTCTTCTCTGTGTAGTTTTTTATACCTAAAGCAGTTTTGAAAATGTCACATTCGTCAGTTTATAAACATAAATGTGAAATTATCAATAAAAACTTGTGTACTGTATATAATTTCACACCTTCATTTTTATTTACAGGGTGGTCCATTGATAGTGACCGCGCCAAATATCTCACGAAATAAGCATCGAACGAAAAAAACTACAAAGAACGAAACTTGTCTAGCTTGAAGAGGGAAACCAGATGGCGCTATGGTCGGCCCGCTAGATGGCACTGCCATAGGTCAAACGGATATCAACTGCGTTTTTTTTTTTTTTTTTTTTAATAGGAACCCCAATATTTTATTACATATTCGTGTAGTACGTAAAGAAATATAAATATTATAGTTGGACCACTTTTTACGCTTGCGATGGATGGCGCTGTAATAGTCTCAAACGTATAACTACGTGGTATTACGTAATATTCCGCCAGTGAGGACGGTATTTGCTTCGTGTTACAAAATGCTCAACGCGCATGTGCTATGTATGATGCTCGGTATCCTGGACAACATCATATCCAAGTTTCCGAACCGTTCGCCGGATAGTTACGTTATTTAATGAAACAGGAAGTGTTCAGCCACACGTGAAACGCCAACCACGACCTGCAACAAATGATGATGCCCAAGTAGCTGCTGTCGCGGCTCATCCGCACATCAGTAGCAGACAAATTGCGCGAGAATCGGGAATCTCAAAAACGTCGGTGTTGAGAATGCTACAACAACATTGATTGCACCCGTATCATATTTCTATGCACCAGGAATTGCATGGCGACGGCTTGGAACGTCGTGTACAGTTCTGCCATTGGGCACAAGAGAAATTACGGGACGATGACAGATTTTTTGCACGCGTTCTATTTAGCGACGAAGCGTCATTCACCAACAGCGGTAACGTAAACCGGCATAATATGCACTATTGGTGGGCAATTGAAAATCCACGATGTCTGCGACAAGTGGAACATCAGCGACGTTGGCGGGTTAATGCATGGTGCGGCATTATGGGAGGAAGGATAATTGGCCCCCATTTTATCGATGGCAATCTAAATGGTTCAATGTATGCTGATTTCCTAGGTATTGTTCTACCAATGTTACTACAAGATGTTTCACTGCAAGACAGAATGCCGATGTACTTCCAACATGATTGATGTCCGGCACATAGCTCGCGTACGGTTGAAGCGGCATTGAATAGCATATTTCATGACAGATGGATTGGTCGTCGATGGACCATACCATGGCAGCGCCATCTAGCGGGCCAACCATAGCGCCATCTGGTTCCCCCCTTCAAGCTAGACAAGCTTTGTTCTTTGTAGTTTTTTCGTTTGACTCTTATTTCGTGAGATATTTAGCCCGGTCACGATCAGTGGACCACCATGTATATTTCTTTGTTTTGCTACATGTGTATTACTGTAATTGATGCATACGATAATAATAATAATAATGATAATCAATAAAATGAGCAAATAATGTAAGATATTGACAAATTTAACTCCTCGACTGAAACAACTAAGGAGCCCAAAACTTAAGGACGAAAGTAACTTACGCATGTTGTGGAACTGCCAAGTAACATAACTCGATGAAACCTGGTTCAAATGGCTCCAAGTACTATGGGACTTCACATCTGAGGTCTCAGTCCCCTGGAACTTAGAACTACTTAAACCTAACTATCCTAAGGACATCACACACATCCATGCCCGAGGCAGGATTCGAGCCTGCGACCGTATCGCGGTTCTAGACTGAAGCGCCTAGAATCGCTCGGCCACAGCGGCCGGCGATTAAACTTGGACCACACAGAGAAAGAAGTGCAGAAGTATAATAAAGAAGATAACTAAAAGAAATACGTAGCGAGACGAACAGAAATGAAAATTTTATTTCAAAGATAATAATTATACTGAAGTCACCGCCGGCCTTGAAGGTTTGCTGGACATTACAAACGACGGGACATGGTTCTCAATAGAGGGTGTGATCACGACGGAAGGCAATGCTCCCATGATGGCCACAAGGTTGGTAAGGAGTTATTGTGGTAGGACGTTCCATTCCATCACCAGCGACGTTGATAACAGCTGGACGGTCGATGGTGCATGTGGACGTGTCGCGATACGTCTCTTCAACGCATCCCACAAGTACTCGAAGGTATTTAAGTCCTGGAACAGACAGGCGAGTCGGTTCGCCGAATATCCTCTAGTTACAGAAGCTCCTGCACCTTCGCTATTTGATGTGGTCGCGTATTCTCAATCATAAGAGTGAAGCCAGTGCTGAACACATTCCTGAAAAGAAGCACATGAGGGGGGTCGGGGAGGGGGGGGGACGGAGTACAGCGTCACAATAACGTTCATCGACGAGTCTGCTGTGTTCAAAAATTTGGAAGTCAGATCGCCCCAGCTATATTTATGCCTCTCTACACCATAACACCTGAACGGGGAAAAGGAGGAAGTTCAATAACTTTCCTGGGTGCATTATGTGTTCCCATCTGCCACTATATGAGGCAGGTCGAGCACTATCGAACACAGAATGGAGCGCGCAACCAAAAGAACTCCTTAACAAACCTGTGGAGCACGTTGCAGAGTGTGTATTGCCATCCGTGGTCGTGGCACACGTTATTAAAACCTTATCTCGACTATTATAATGTTCAGGGGGCTATCAGTAATCACGCTGAGAATAATTAATTGTCTTTAAATAATAGTGTTGTTTTTTTCGTCTAATTGAGTTTTTTTAATTACCTTCTGTATTATACTGTAGCAGTACTTGCTGTAGAAAGTATAAGCTTCATCGAGCTATACGAGCTATATTACTTATCAGTGACACATCATGCGAAAGTTAATTTGTTCCCTAAGTTTTGTACACCAGTGTATTTGAAATACGTGGCACAATAACTGTAGTTAGGTGGCTCAGTTATGGAGTTATATAAATTAGGCACATGCAGATTTCCTGTTCCGCTCCCGGTCAATTCTATCACTTGTCATTTCTTTCACCTCTGGTAGTGTTTGATAAGGTGGAAAATACCGAGCGAGGAGACCAAGTGAAACTGTAGATCCCACTGGATTAGGCAGTTCCAAGGTAGGGCGAAGGCAACGGTATACCCATCGAACAGGATCATGTCTAGTGAAGAGCTGTGGTGTTCAAACCCACCTTTTGGTTGGTGACAGGATTATCTTTTATAGCACTACAGGACATGACTGAGTATCTCCGCCGCGCGTGATTAGCCGAGCGGTCTGATGCGCTTTAGTCTTAGACTGTGCGGCTGGTCCCAGCGGAGGTTCGAGTCCTCCCTCGGGCATGGGTGTGTGTGTTTGTCCTTAGGATAATTTAAGTTAAGTAGTGTGTAAGCTTAGGGACTGATAACCTTAGCAGTTAAGTTCCATAAGATTTCACACACATTTGAACATTTGAATATCTCATTTTCAGATCACTCATCAATTTTGCCAAATGCCACAACGATGCCGAATGCTTCGACATGGATGAACGAGGAAATTTCATTGGAAGATATAACTCCAACCACAACGTCAAGGAAACTGCGATAATGATAACAGAGTTTCTTGGGGACGTCTTTATGAAAAAGTCAACATACACTACATTGGCATTCCAGCTGTTTGATGGCTTCAATCTAACACCCAGATGTGGCGATGAAAGCACTGACCTGGTTCGATACTGAATTACTCAAATTTTTACAAGAAGAAATTAACATTACTGTTCAAATTGTGAATATTGGGGCTCATTAAACAGCTAACTCCTTGAACTTCTGGAGCGTGTTGGTTGCTACACAAGAAAGTTAATAAAAACCTAAGTAACTGGTACCCCAGCCCTCCTCTCGCTCAGAGTAATTTTTATTCAAATCTGGAATCTAAGTTCACTTTTCGTTTGCCTGCTACAACAAAACACAACGTGAGGTTAGCCGAGAGCATTAATGCGCTGCTTTCTGGACTCCAGTAGGCGCGCCAGCCTGGATGTAGTTTTTAGGCAGTTTTCCACATCCCGCTAGATAAATAATGGGCTGCTCCCACATCCCGCCTCAGTTATACAACTCGCAGACACTTGTAACACGTTTGCACTATTTCATGGTTTACACTAGATGCAGACAACATCCCAAGGGGTATGGTGTGGCGGTAGGATGGGTATCTGGCCACCCCTTTACATTTACCATGGCAATTCAGCTTGTAACCATGCTGACTTAGCGAAAACTGCGGGACAAAGGCGGAAGCGAAAGAAGCAGCTACAACAAAGCACACTTCATGCGCCCCAACGTCTTCCCATACCCAAATTGCATCCTCAAGACGCCATTGGCAGAGTATGACATGGCAACCGGATGACATCATATAGCCTCTGTATCTGATACTGTTATTTTGTTATATTAGGACTGTCCACACTTGAAACCACAAAAGAAGGGCAACCTGTGTAATATGTCTTACTATACGTGATGTGACCACCCTCTTACTTCTGTAATCTGGCCTCGAGAACTGCAACAATGATAGGTCCATGTTAGTGGTGGTGCGCGTAGCGAGGTCACCCTCTCAAAGCCCAGCTGTCAAACAATGTCTCACGAAGAATGCAGTCTAAATTAGAGGGCATTATATAAATACAGGGTGATTCAGAGAAACCCGAAACTGAAAAAGTTAAACGCCATTATGACAAATATTTCAAAATAAATGTATATTATTTAATAGTAAGAAAACATGCAATTTAAGGAATACAGATATGAAATTTATTTTTCGAAGCTATCTTGCACGTGATCTCTGTCCTCGTGCAATAATTTCTGCAGAGTGGTAGACAAATTGTGCACGGCTCGAAGTAGAATTTCAACAGGAATTTCGGCAATTTCTTCTCGGATTTTAACTTGCAGTTCTTCTGTTGTTGCAGGTCGATTAGGACACACATTGCTGCTTTTACGGTGACCCTACTAGAAGAAATACCATCCTTATAGTGTTCGTGAAATAAAGCTTCTGAGCATGCTGATATGAGTGTAAAACCAATCTTGTCAAAAAAAACAACAAAAAAAACAACAGCTGTGTCATATAGCGACACAGCACACCACATGGGAACTTTTTGTTGGGGTGCAATCGACGTTGGTATAGATGAGTTCGATTTTACCGTGCCCAATAGCGAAAATTTTGTTTGTTAACAAACCGTTAGCCATCCACAGGTTATTAACAAATATATTGTCATCATTTATCGTTTCAAGCATTCGTTCGCAGAATGGTTATCGCATTTAGTGATCGTTGAGTTTCAGTTCCTGGACGGTCTCCAATTTACATATGTCGTAATGTATATCCTGTACCCACATTCTGCGAATATTTCAACAACACATGAGTAAAGACGATTGGTCCTGAATTTAGCTATTGGGTTTCTTTTGAACTTCTTCGATAGTGTCCGGTGTACGAACAATTCACACACGGCTGGAAGGTTTCTTTTTTATTGCTGAAAATGTTTCCTCAGAGTTACGTATCCATGTCTTAGCTGCATGTTCTGAAGGAACGTTACCGTGGAGTCTTAGCTCGAAGTGATAGCGAAGATCTCTACATGCAGCCTCCACTCTGCCATTGTTTTTGTAAAAAGCTTTGGCGGACGTTCCTCACCATTCCAAGACTCCATGTTAATTAAACGGCAAAATGACACTTTCTGGTTTGTAGATGTTAGTGTTAACAGTCGCCCAGAGCTAGAAACACAAATTTCAAAATGTCCAGTTTCTCTTAATAACCCTGAAATTCCTGCTGTGGAACGACTCAGTTTTTCCAACATATCTACAAATATAATTCACTGTTTGTTCGTAGGTAAGTCCGATAAAATCAGACGCACACCTACCTGCAGGAAACTGATTCTATAGGAACACAAAAGGGGGAATGTCCTCCTGTCGAAAAGACTCTGAAGAGTGGGGTACTGCCTGTCTCTCTTTATCTTCCGCAGTACATTTAAAAATTATCCCAAACATTTTGGCACGCGAACGTTGAAAGTTTACCGTCTTACCTCCTTGCCTAGGGACGCCGGATGAAAGTTGATGTCGTCAAGCCCTGAATCAAAATTGCGCAACGGATAACTGTCGTCAAGCCCTGAATCAAAATTGCGCAACGGATAACTGGGGAGAGGTGCTTGAGAGCGCTACCTAGAGAGCGTGTCCTTTCTGTACGATACTAGGCGAGGGGCTGGAGGGCTCACACGCTGATTTGTGTGTCCCCGCATTCTATAGCTTTTATTTTAATTAAATTCCTTTAACTTGACTTCTTACCCGTCTTCTGGAACACTGCCCAGAATATGGCGGGCACCCGGAGTTCTTCCTGGGCCCCGGTGGAGAGGGTGGTCGAACCACTTGGCCGCGACCAACCTCTCCACCTCAAATCTTGTGACACTGGAAGTCTTTGACTTTTACCTGCCTGTGCTGTCTCTCTGATCCCCTAGCCAGGAGTAAGGTTGGCACTACTATACTACAGAACTACTTCCCAACAAAGATTTGGCCACGCTTTACGGAAAGGTGTGAGGAGGATTAGGAAAGTTCATGTGCAGATTCACGTCCACGTACAAGAAATGCATATTACACGACGCATATAAATACGTCTTATGAAGCCTGACACAGTTCTTTCCACCCGTCCACATGGGTTCTGTTGCACCCGCGGCCGGTTGCTTCGTGTAATAAAATTGGCTGCGGAGCCGCCTCTGTTTCTATTTCCCGGTGCGAGCCAACAGCGAAACCTGCTGCTTATAGAGCGGAAACTGCTGTGCCGTTTCAACGTGATCGCGCTCTTTTTAAAATACAATTCACTTCTCACTCCCACAATCTCCCCTAATTGTAACTTGTTCACACCCAGTAGTCCATCGCTGTAAGTCGCTCACACCTATCCACTTCCACTTGCCCATTCTCACTCATTCATTCAGCCCAACTCATTGTCATTATCTTTTTGTCATTGTCTCCTGTGTCACAGCCGCAGTCTCGTTCGTTCTGTTGTACTACTACTGTCTCCTTTCACTGTCACTGTCTCCCTTCTGTTCTCTCTCATTATTACCATCTCATTCATCCCTTCACAATGCTGTTGGCTCTTCTCATTGTCAATATCCCTCTCTTCCTCTTCATCATTGTCATAGACCCTGATTATGACTGTCTCTCAGCCAATTGCACTTTCTCCTCCTCTTTATTCGTTCTCACTAGCTCTTTTGCTAGTTTTGTCAGTGTCAGCTATGTTCCACTGCCACCGTATCCCTCTCTTTCTCTAGCACTGCAATTGGCTCCTTTGCCCTTTCTGTACCACAACCACTGTCTGTTATCTACCAGTATTTATTTATTACTTTTCCGTTTCTTTCTCACTGCCAATATCTCCTTCTCTCTCAGCATACAAAAGCGCGAATACGTTCGCATGCCAAAATTTTTGAGGGATTTTTAAAGGTGTTGAGGAATGAATATACAATGAGGCAGTCAGAGTGTTTTAAAAAGGAGCAAATTCGTATTTTTTTCCAATAGAAGCATTTTTCCACTGATGTCTTTCTTTTCCATGCCCCTACAGCAGAGCAAGTCACTCATATGGAAAGAACATTATGAGTCAATAAAAGTTTGATAGGTTACTTACCCCAAATTGATATAACGCAAAACTAATTTTACACCTCAGACCAAACTGAACGTGCAAGGAAAATTTTCCATATGCTTCAGTATTACAACATGGGGTTCCCAACATAATGACAACGGAGACACTCTGAGGTATATTTTCTTGTGCTACGTCAGTTTATAATAAAGATTTTCGCCTCACACCGGATTTTACGTGCTTATTTTAGGTGTACAAATGGGTGACCATTGAGCCTTTGTATCTCGGAAACGAATAAAGATATTTAAAAAATTTCAAGGTTGTACGAGATAGGGATCTTGGGATCGTAAAATTTCAGCCAACAGTAACAGTCTTGCTACTCTATGTTTTTCGGGTTTTCTCAGGAACTGCTCAAAAGATAGATCGTGTCAAAACAAGCTCGTTAAAGCGAACCGCAGACCACTTCTAATGAAAAAAGAACCAACCGATTTGCTCCATTTGCCTAAGCTGCAGTAAGTGCGTAATATTCAAAAATTGTCCCTGTACTGTAGGATAGGTACAATAAGACAATCCTTCCTTTGAATAGACAAATGGTCCATAGCCCGAGGACTCCCCGAAATACTTGACCCAAATTTTCTGTCACCAATAGAGCCCGAAGAATGAGCCTGGGTACGGTATTTTGGAACATATCGGTAAACACACTCGCAGTCTTCAGATTTTTCTTTTGCAGTTCTGGCCGTTGGTTTAATAACTTGTGTGAAATGAGACCTGCTAGTGAAGTAGCTGCGTAACTTCAATAATCGTTTGATAGAACGAAATGAATATTTCCATCGTGGATGGAAGAAATTGTATCGTACATTGTAGGACGTCATTTTCGGTATTTTCAGGTGCCTATCCACGTAAGGAATGGAATTCCTAGAAATCTGTATAAACGATTCTTTTTTTCTCTCGACATGAGTCATCACTTCGTGCCTGCAGCCCCAGTGACGGGTTGTTTCATATAGGAGGACAGAGGTGACGGTGTCATTATCGGTACTTAAACGATGTTGACGCTGTTGATATCACTAGAGTTTGGCGCTGGGTTTTCTGTACGAAATTTTCACTGTCTGCCTGTCTCGATTTAGTAGAAGCGATTACTTGTATTCCACGCGTTTTGTGTGACAGTTTAGTACTGTGTGCCTTACCGTTACTCTAAGGTGAATCTCTGCCATTCGCCAGTCGTGCGTAACCAACTACGTTACCGCAGACTGACTTCACATTGTGCGTCCAATTTGTTGCACGATGCGTACAAAAGACGAGGCACGGGTTCCAATCCGTGTCAAGTATACATCTTCAGCTTGTGACATTCAATCAATGCTTCATTAATTCAGGTTCGACAACATTCTATTTTGTTGTTGAGACGCAGCGAAATTTCAGCGGAATATATGGTGCGCTAAACGTTTGTGAAAATTTATACTTTTGTGCCAGATTGGCATGCGAACTCTGGTTACTGCCGCTTGAAAGTTATGGAGTGAAATACGTGACATTACTAAAATCTGAAACTGCTTGTAAGACGTGCATGGAGGGATGGAGAGAGTAACAGTGCTGCACTGTCCAGGAACGGGATGACATTTCACGTCCCGGACGGGCACATGATTTAAATTTTCTCGGACATTCAAAATACACTACTTGGCAAAGAAATTGGAGGACCCAGAAGGCATGGTCGATCTCGATGTAACTTTATACACACATCAAAAAAAGTTTTGCATCGCCTCGGTTCCGAGTGTTCCGCAGCCTGTACAGAAAATTGGAACAGAGATCAACATAAACATCATTTCGGCCATTTTTATTGCTCATGAAAACCACACGTTGCATGTTGTACCACCATACAGCGAGACCTTCAGAGGTGGTGGTCCAGACTGCTGTACACACCGGTACTTCTGACACCCAGTAGGACGTCCTCTTGCATTGATGCATGCCTGCATACGTCGTGGCATACTATCCACAAGTTCATAAAGGCACCGTCGGTCCAGATTGTCCCACCCCTCAATGACGATTCGGCGTAGTTCCCTCAGGGTGCGTGGTGGGACACGTCGTCCATAAACAGCCCTTTTCAATCTATCTCAGACATGTTCGATAGGGTTCATGTCTGGAGAACATGATGGCCACCCTAGTTGGGCGATGTGCCCGATGAGGGAGCGTATTGTTGTCCATGAAGACGAATGCCTCGCCAATATGCAGCCAATATGGTTGCACTATCGGTCGGAGGATGCAATTCACATATCGTACAGCCGTTACGGCGCATTCCATGACCACCAGCAGCGTACGTCGGCCCCACATAAAGTTACCCCAAAACATCAGGGAACGTTCACCTAACTTTACTCACTGGACAGGGTGCCTCAGGCGTTCAGCCTGACCGGGTTTGCCTCCAAACACGTCTCCGACAATTGTCTGGTTGGAGGCATATGTGCCACTCATCGGTGAAGAGAATGTGATGCCAATCCTGAGCGGTCAATTAGGGATGTTGTTGGCCCATGTGTGCCGCGCTGCATGGTGTCGTGGTTCCAAAGATGGACCTCGCCATGGACGTCGGGAGTGAAGTTGCGCATCATGCAGCCTATTGGTCAGTTTGAGCCGTAACACGGCGTCCTGTGGCTGCATGAAAAGCATTATTCAACATGGTGGCGTTGCTGTCAGGGTTCCTCCTAGCCATAATTCGTAGGTAGCGGTAATTCACTGCAGTAGCAGCCCTAGGGCGGCCTGAGCGAGGCATGTCATCGACAGTTCCTCTCTCTCTGTATCCCTTCCATGTGCGAACAACATCCCTTTGGTCCACTCCGAGCCGCCTGAACACTTTCCTTGTTGAGAGCCCTTCCTGACGCAAAGTAACAATGTGGACGCGATCGAACCACGCTATTGACCGACGACGCATGGTTGAACCACAGACAACACGAACCGTGTACCTCCTTCCTGGTGGAATGACTCGAACTGATCGGCTGTCGGACCCCCTCCGCCTAATATCGATTCTCATGTACGGTTGTTTACATCTTTGGGTGGGTTTAGTGATATCTATGAACAGCCCAAGGGACTGTGTCTGTGATACAATATCCACAGTCAACATTTATCTTCAGGAGTTCTAGGAACCGGCGTGATTGAAAACTGTTTTGATACGTGTACATTTACACACTATCGGTGAGAGAGGAAATAATAAGAGCGCCATTTATCTATCGACAGGTAGAAGTCCATTAGAATGCATTAGTGTTGTTTTCGTGTTTAGTGTTACTAACAGCTCTGATAAGGTAGGTAAGGGACGTGAATAGCGTCAGATACTGAGTGATCACTGTGAAGAACACAGAGATATCGCCGGCTGAAGTGGCCGAGCGGTTCTAGACGCTACAGTCTGGAACTTCACGACCGCTACGGTCGCAGGTTCGAATCCTGCCTCGGGCATGGATGCGTGTGATGTCCTTAGGTTAGTTAGTTTTAAGTAGTTCTAAGTTCTAGTGGACTGATGACCTCAGAAGTTAAGTCCCACAGTGCTCAGAGCCATTTGAGCCAACAGAGATATCCAATACTCGGGTGAGTGTTATCAGTAACTACCAGAGTTTGAAAAGGACCTCATTGTGCGTCTCCATTTGAATGACTGGTAGAAATTGTGCAGTACCCAGATGTATGGTTGACTCTAAAGCGATAGTGAACCGATATTGGACTGCTGGACCGCATGGAAACGTGAAGTCGGGCATACTCGCCATCAAGATTCCTATCGACCACGTCTGACAACCACAGAATAGGATCGACGTATTTTTCTCCAAGCAGTATCCGCTCTTGCCATCCGAGGACAATTAATGGACTCCATGCAACGTTCTAAACATTCTGTATCGTCCAGTATCGTTGGTCAGAGAGTAGTAGCAGCCGGATTAGGGAATTACCGCCCCGTGTTTTGACCGCCGTTAACAGCGCAGCACAGACGACTCCATTTCGAGTGGTGCCTTCACCGGAAACACGTACTGCCGAATGACCATCGGCGGGAGTATGGCGACGAACTGGGGGAGGCCCAGTGTGCCGATGTTTAGGAAAGACAAGTGGTACCAGTCATGTCGTCAGGGCGCGAGGAGCCGCCGGATGTGACTACAGGTAAGGCTGCTGGTGGAACAGTAGTACTTCACGGATATACTGCATTCTCACGTATTACTTCTCACGGGGCAGCATCGTGGTGCCATTTTTCAACAGGACAATTCTCGTCCACACATGGCACACGTCTCTGTAAACTGTCTGCTTTATGTTGACGAACCGTTATGGCCAGCAAGACTCCCAGATCTGACGCCGATCGGACATGTTTGTTTGTTTCGTTTCAGGGGGCAAAAACAACCGGGGTCATTTCCGGCCATGTCAGAACTTTAGAGCACGAAGACAAAGATAGGATTTAAAAACAAATACACGTCAATCCCAGTAGACGGAAGAGAAGACAGCTAAACACAGGGACGTGGAGAAATGTCTATGGCTCAAATGGCTCTGAGCACTATGGGACTCAACATCTGAGGTCATCAGTCCCCTATAACTTTGTATTACTGAAATCTAACTAACCTAAGAACATCACACACACTCATGCCCGAGGTAGGATTCGAGCCTCCGACCGTAGCGGTCGCGCGGTTCCAGACTGTAGCGTCTAGAACCGCTCCGCCACACCGGCCGGCAAATGTCTATAAAATGCGCCATAGAGAAACAGAGGTCCTGAATTAAAAATCAAATGCCCTTCGCCATATTACTACGACGGATAAAAAGTAAAACGCGGTCGATATCCTGGACGTCGTTCGCTAAAATGGCCGATAACTCAGACGGCAAACACAAACGAGAACGCAAATGGTTATGAAAAGGGCATTCCATCAGGAAATGGCGGACCGTCAGAGCTTGATCGCAATCAGCACAAAGCGGTGATAGAGCACCACCTTACAAATGGCGATGGCTAAAACGACAGTGCCCGAGGCGCAATGTATCTAAAATGGGGTCCTCACGGCGATAGGACCGAGAAGAGGTCGTTCAAGTCGCTGGGAGAGGCTTAATAATCCAGAGCGTGTTCCCGTGAAGGGAAGACCAGTGGTGATGCCAAAGTCACACCACCTGCTGACAGCCGGCAGCACAGAGGTCATCAGCGGGAATGTAAGAACTAGCGGGCTGAGGTACGAGGACTGCAGTCTTGGCAACAGCGTCAGCAGCCTCGTTTCATGTCAGGGCGACGTGACCAGGAAGGGACATAAACATCACAGTGGGTCCATCGAGAGTGACAACTTTCCTGGACCCGTTGCACTAAGAGATGGACAATGTGCAGCACACAGAGGCTTTGAAGAGCACTGAGATGGTCGGGGCAGATGATGCTATTGAAAAACCTGTGTCGTCGGATGTATTTGCGTGTCCTGAAACAGGGCGAAGAGATCTGATGTAAATACTGAGAAGTGTTCCTGAAGCCGACACCAAAGAAAAACGTTGGTGCCAATGACGAAGGCACACCCGACGCCACGGTCAGTCCGAGAGCAATCATTGTACACAAAGATACCATCGCGATATTCCGTGCTAAGGTCGTGAAACTGAAGGCGATAGAGCGAGTGTTCAAATGGTTCAAATGGCTCTGAGCATTATGGGACTTAACTTCTGAGGTCATCAGTCCGCTATAACTTAGAACTACTTAAACCAAACTAACTGAAGGACATCAAACTTATCCCTGCCCGAGGCAGGATTCGAACCTGCGACCATAGCGGTCGCGCGATTCCAGGCTGTAGCGCCTAGAGCGAATGTCCTTCGGAAGCGAATGAAGGCAAAGGTGAACGCCGGCCGCCGGACGAATCCAAAATGGTGAAGGCTTCACACCCATCGGGAAAGTGGCAGGTAGCATGAAGTTAAGCTGCCAGAGAAAGAGCTAAAAGGGAAATAAAGGAGGTAACAGAGAAGAGGGACGCGCCCCATACTGGCAACCAAAGGAGTCATCGAAGAAGGAGACATAGGATGGGTGGCCACGCATGGTAGACAAACGACGACATGCATACCTGCTGAGGAGAAAGTCACGGCATTATGACAGCGGTGGTTCAGCGGTCTCTGCATACAGACTCCCAGCTGGCCTAGTGTAAAAGGTAAAAGGCGCTAGTGGCCAAACGGATGCCACATTAGTGGATAGTATTGAGACGGCGACAGAGGGACGGACGTGCAGATGCATAAACGAAACAACCATAGTCTAGTTTCGAACGGACAAGGGACCGGTATAGGAAATACCACTGAGGAGACGTAAAACACGGAGGGATCGCATACAGCGGGCTGCGAGGTAAGACACGTGGGAGGACCAAGAAAGTTTCCTATCGACCATGAGCCCCAGGAATTTCGTAGTTTCAGCGAATGGAAGAGCAACCGATAGAACATCTGTGGGCCAGATCGGCCGTCAAATCGGTCCCATTACCTATATCAAGGATATAAAGGACCAGTTACTACAGCTGTGGGCCAGCTTGCCTCAGGAGAGGATACGACGGCTTTGTGACATCCTTCCCAACCTAATCTGTGCAAGCACCCAGGCCAGAAAGTGTGCAGCGTCACACTTATAAGTGGATTCAAATTGACAAATTCTTTGTAAATTTGACTCTGCTGCGTAATCATTACAATAACATCACACACCCTATCAACATGTTAAGCTTCATTTCATTTCCTCCTCCCTTTCTAGGTGCATCATGCTTCTTCCCACACCAGAAAGTGTATTTTGGACTTCTTATTTTGAGAAAATGTAATCTTACTTGTAAATATGAACCTCCATTACTTGTGTATCGGAATGACAACAGTGAAAATATGTGCCAGGCGGTGGCTCAAACCCGGATTTCCCGTTTTATGTGAGTGGTCGCCTTAACCTCTTAGGCTGTACAGGCACGAACCACGGCCCTGTCCAAACATCTGCATGCCGTCGCCCATGTGTCACGACCTGCACTCACACATTACGTAGATTGCCGTCCAGTAAAGACATATTTATAGAATGAAATTTTCACTCTACAGCGGAGTGTGCGCTGATATGACACTTCCTGGCAGATTAAAGCTGTGTGCCGGACCGAGACTCGAGCTCGGGACCTTTGCCTTTCGCGGGCAAGTGCTCTGCCGAATGGAGACGAGGTACTGGCGAAATTAAATCTGTGAGGGTGGGGCGTGAGTCGTGCTTGGGTAGCTCAGTCGGTAGAGCACTTGCCCACGAAAGGCAAAGGTCCCGAGTTCGAGTCTCAGTCCGGCACACAGTTTTAATCTACCAGGAAGTTTCAAGGAAGTATTTGTTGAAAGTCGAGGGCTTTATTATCGACGAATAACTACGAAATCGCAGTGCGTTCAAGTCTGAAGGAACATTGCAACGCACCTCTTAATAACACAGGCACTATGACTTCGTATTCTTCTTTTCACTTCTGTGAACAACAGTACACAGCGCGTTCAGAGAGTCAGTTCACGCCTTCCGCGATACCATTACCTGACATCCTATTTCGTTATAAAGTATTTCCTCCAAATACTTTGATCAGTCTAATGGGTCGTCATGGCGCACCTCTAAATCCTAATCTTCCTTTTTGTTCAATTTGGAGGCGTTATTCAATATCATGTAATTCTACAGTTGTCATCATTTCACTGTAACTACGTCTGCTTCCAGTTTTATATGCCAATCTTTCCAGTAGCGAAGATCAGTTACCACTTGCAAACGGTAGTAAAAATTTAGTAATTACGTTTAATGTTTGCGACATGTCTGATGGTAAGAAACGCCCTTCAGCCCAATCTACTGACACCTGTCATGTCATTTTTAAAAATCTTGGTTATTCCACCGCATGTAATCGTAACAAGGAACGTGCAGTTAACTGCGGCTAATTCCCGCTTTCAACAGAATGTCGCCTGTCTAGTGTGTCCGCATTTGCACACATGGAACAATTCTCCGACGTCTCTCCCGCGTCACGGAAGTGGTAATGACCATGTAATGACAACAGTTCTGCGACATCGGCGTCATTGAGGTGGCCTGTAAAAAGTACGATCACAGGTCCCCTCCTACAGGTGTCGCTGTTTCTACAAGCAATATACAGGGAACGGGGGATTTATCTTGAAAGAATATCGGGAACTGGTGCTGCCGTTTTTATAATAGGTAGTGTATGTGTATTTACGACCCACTAATCGGTAGCACCAGATAGAAATGAGTGTAGTGGAACCGGTAATCAGTCCCTAGACGGACAGCAAGAGAGTGTTTAGCTGCCTCTTTACGACGCACGCAGAAAGCGTCTTCTATCTCCAGTGGTCAAGTGCCTCCCTAAATTTTTATGTTACGTCTGCAGCGTTAGGAGATAGTCATATGCATTCTCAGTAATGTGGATATTAATGAAATACGAAATGGGGTCTAGAGCATTACAGGCCCCTCTGCTGCGTGGTTATCGTGTTCTTCGACACTTACAGGCGGACGTACAGCTGCAAGGCGGCTCAGGTTCGCCAGTGATGTGGAGTACCCTCCAATTAGAACACCTGCGTCTCGGCCGCCACCGTTTTCAGAGGTGGTAATTTTGCAATGCGTGTCCGCGTCCTGTTTGTTACGTTCGTCGCCGCAGCAACCCAATCGGGGGCCACTCGGGTGACCTCCGCAGAGGCTGCCAAGCGTGACCAGTCCGTGGCGGCTGCACTCTTACTGTCTCAGTCCACGTCTTCACCATCTGCTCTGCCTATCCACCGAGTAAGTCACGACTATTGTTCTTTTTTCTTTTACCCAGCATTTTGCTCGGCTTGTCGGACCGCGTACCACCCTCATTAAGAGGCACTTTATTTCGAAAGGAACATTAAACAGAAAACGTGGGGCCTAACGCTCTCGGTAGCTTGCAAGAAATATTATGCTCCTACTCACCTAGGCCTCTAATTGCTGTACTTACTGGCCTGTGCAGGCGCCAATGATAATACAGCAGCAATTCAGCTATAATGTAGGAACCAATTGCACACGTTTCACCGACTTTATGTCCAATTACCACTTAGAGAGCGGTGGACTGGAGGAACTCTCATGGAACATGCGATAGAGTACTGATGTATACATTACGGGTTTGCAGTAGAGCTTGTAATGTAATAAAATACTTTTTTTATTATTTTGTGATTATTAGTGTCGTGTAATACAATAAAATATGAGCCGTGACTTATATAAAAAAGAAACACACATTAATGCAATGACTCAGCATAAAAGAGAAATAACTAATGTAGGAATATTATTAACAGTGTAATGTGTTGTTTAATTTATCCCGACGTGTATAAGCACTCAGTAACTACCTCAGTTCTCGAGGTAGTTACGTAATCGTCGATAATTGGCTCAAATGGCTCTGAGCACTATGGGACTTAACATCTGAGGTCATCAGTCCCCTAGAACTTAGAACTACTTAAACCTAACTAACCTAAGGACATCACAAAAATCCATGCCCGAGGCAGGATTCGAACCTGCGACCGTAGCAGTCGCGCGGTTCCGGACTGAGCGCCTAGAACCGCGAGACCACCGCAGCCGGCTCGTCGATAATTAATTGTCTTTTTCTTATTTCCCAACACTACGAATATTATTCCAGGTTCGTGAGAAATCGTGTGCTTATTTCAGCAGAGAATATCTGCCAAGTCTGTACGATGAACAATACTGTAATACGTAACTTATCGTGGTTTCGTCTCGATTCCCCAATATAAGATAACAAGAGTAGCACCTACAAATGAAACCCTATAATGGAACTGGAATCCTGTGACCAGACCTTTTCTGCCTGGGATGTTATCTCGTAATACAAAGAAAATCCGTAAGTAAAGTTGTTAAATTATTAGTAGCTGCCTCCGGTCTCGTGCGGTCTGAAATACAGTTAATTGTCCTAACCGACGGCACGTCTCCTAGTTGAGCTAAAAGAAAAATGTTAAAGATTTTTCTAAGATGGCACCTAACAATGAAAATTCTTTGTTAAGGCCCACATCTATTTAAGGCAATACAGGTATCAGATTCACAATAGATTGACCACATACACAAATTCTTTTGACAAAATAACCATTATATTGTTCGGGTTTTATGTACAACTTGCATTATCAGCTGGTACAGCAAGATGAGCTTTACACAAGAACGTCCTCTTAGGTCCGAATCCAAGCAGATAAGATGAGCGACAGACAAAGGAAAGATAGTTCATGCATAGAAGCGGAAGAGTCCATGGAATAACATGTCCATTGTTGTTCTATCTCTTCGTCTTTTGCGTACTTGTCGATTATTTATAAAATTTATCGTAATATTTAGTTTACATTTTTTAAAACCCAAGTCCACCCAGGAGAAACAGGACAAGCTGATATATTGTCATTGTGCATGGAGATATCTTGACCTGCTGAAACCAGCGGACCGAGATTTTCTTTGTGCTGCTCAAACTCGATTGACCCTCACTTACGTGCCCTTTCTTGCAATGGATGCACCCACCACTCTGCATACAGCCTGTGTAACAACGTCAACAGGAACTAATAAAAACGCCAAGGTCGTCACCGGGTTTCGAACCTGGAATAAATGAAGCTACGTCAGCATGAGACTACTTATTAAAATTTCCACATCCCAACTGAAGTACCTTTTGATTTTCTTTGCCGAAGCGCTATCAGTATCTTACGCTAACGTTATTTATACTGAAACAGCTAGTTCACGAATTGTACCTGGAGAGGGAAAACCGTCGCCAGTGGTTGATTGACATCATCTCACCAATGTAGTGCAATACCACAGTAGGTATTTATACTGAAGCAGCTAGTCCACGAATTGTACCTGGAGATGGAAAACCATAGCCAGTGATTGATTGACATCATCTCACTGATGTTGTGCAATACCACAGTCAAACCTATCGACCAGCTCGCCAGTGTAGAGGGAAGAAGAAAGATGTAGGATGACCTGCGGAGGATTGATAAACGGTGCGCGCTCTGGCAGTTGACCATGAACGTACATAAATCTAACGTAAGTGCGTATTCGTACAAAGGACAAGAAATTCACTACTGTACAACTGCACTATTGATAAAAAATTACAGGTAACGGTATCTACCGTAAAATTCCTAGGAGTAATAATCTAGAATGTCTCTAAATGGAATGACCACACAAAACAATTAGTAGGCAAAGCAAATGCCACACTGAGATTCATACGACGTATCTTAATTCACGAAGGAAGTGGCTTACAGGGCGCCTGCCTGTCCGACCGATTCCTGAGCATTGTTCATATTCTGTGATCAATACCAGGTATAAATGATAGAAGAGATAGAGAAGATCCAACAAGCGACGCGTTTCGTTACGGGTTCGTTTAGTCAGCGCGAAATCGTTAAAAGATGCTTAAAAAATTCGAGTAGCAAGAGTTACTACAGAAGCGTTGTCCTCACGAAAAGACTTTGACGAGGGAATTCAAGAAATTAGAGTTAATACTGAGGCTTTCCTGCACTCATTCTTCCCACGAGCCCTTCGCCAGTGGAATAGGGAATGGGGGATCAGTTAGTGGAACCAAAAGTATCGCCAACCACACACAGATAGGTGGCTTGCGGAGTATAATTTAGACGTAGACGTAGAGAAATCCCCTGCTTTCGAGTGTCTATTTAGGCCTACGTATAGTATCTGTTCTATTTTGTTATCGTCTGTGTTACTCACTGCATGTGAAATGCGAAGATGTAATTGCAAATTATGCCCAATAAATTTAATTATTAAGAAAAGAAAATGAAGAACTATCGTGTTTGGTATTTTCTTCTGGCCAGCCTATGCAACTAATGCTTGTACCAGTAAATAAGCGGGCGATACATTCTTCTTTGCTACTTTATCTTTCAAAGTAAATTATATTAACTGTATAGATGAAATGGTGATAGTCCGACGCCATTTGCCTATATGTCTCGTCTGTAGGATGCAGTTTTTATATTAAATAGGACACACACAGTTTAAGAGCCGGGCTGTTATCCATTAGCTCACTTTTTGGCGGACTCTGGTACATTTTAGGCCGTACCGTTCACTCTCACCGCAAGAAAAACAGAACAAATGTTTTGCTGGTTTCCCTCTGAGCAGCTGGGCCATTTTTGCCCACTTACCTTTTGTCAGCATGTAGGCGTCTCCCCGTTATTTTCCACTTCTGCACCATCACTCATACAATTTTTGAGCGTAACTACAGCACTCACCACTAAACTAGCTATCTTCTTTGATATGTGTTCTGTTCCATTAAAATTTGAATGAAAGTTATGGCAAAAGTTTGTCGTGGTAAGCCAGTAGTGCGCAGTTGGCTCTAACATTGGGCCCTCAGTTTACAAGCTTTATCACAGAGAGAAGCTGAGCCTGGAAAGACATGAGTGAGACACATCTGAAAGGCCTCTTGACGCATACAGTATCCGATAACGTTAACAGGCATTACGGCATTACGCCCATTGACTGTCTGTGATCTGTACTAGTAGTCAGAAAGGAGAGTGTGGGGAGGAGATAGTCTCAGCTAAACTGGATTGCTGGTGAGCTATCAGAACCACCTGTCGGAGGGAAAGATAGAGTGGAGGGAGACGTTAGAGTAAACTAGATCTTGAAGATTTGGATGGCTTTGGATTGAGAAGAAAGGAGGATGCACGTTGAAGGCCGATCTGACATTTCGCCAATCACAGAGAAGATATTTTGTAACAGAAATTGTTTCGTAGTACCTGTAACGGATTTCAGAACCACTGGAAGAGTATTAGAGACCTTTGGAATAAGGAGTGATTGGAGAGAATTTAACGATTCAGGCGAAACATGATTTGGTATTAGCCATGATAATGAAGTCATCGTTGAAATGAAATATGTATCACATAATGTTACGAGATTTTATCGGTGTAGTCAAATCGAACGAGATGGACCAGCGCCCTCGAGACATTACTCGTATTCGGAGACGACGGGGGTTGTGTCCCCGTCTGTAAACCAGGTTTACATTATAATAAGAGTTCTCCATATCGCTTAAGGTGGATAACTAAATGATTCTTTTGAAAACGCAGGGGCGATTTCCTTTCCCATTATTTCCAATTACAACCTTTGCTCCATGTGACAATAACTTTCTTGTCGACAGGATACGAAACTCTATCCTCCCTTTCTACTGACATGTCAAGATATGAAACACACATTTCGTCCTTTCTTCGTAGCTCCTGCGGCATTGCACTCTGTCCAGCTCATGCCCTTAGACAGAATCCACACACTATTGCGTTGTGTAGTGCGTAGGACAAATTACGCTACTCCGTAGATTTACTACGAAATTTTTTATGGCGGTCTTGGATTAATTCACTCCACTGAAACTCTATCAAAACCGTCTAAACAAGGGCTGCCAGCGTCACATTGACCCGCGAGGCAGAGTTCAGCTTCTCAGTAACAGCATTCGGCAGCAGACTACAGAACTACACTCCTGGAAATTGAAATAAGAACACCGTGAATTCATTGTCCCAGGAAGGGGAAACTTTATTGACACATTCCTGGGGTCAGATACATCACATGATCACACTGACAGAACCACAGGCACATAGACACAGGCAACAGAGCATGCACAATGTCGGCACTAGTACAGTGTATATCCACCTTTCGCAGCAATGCAGGCTGCTATTCTCCCATGGAGACGATCGTAGAGATGCTGGATGTAGTCCTGTGGAACGGCTTGCAATGCCATTTCCACCTGGCGCCTCAGTTGGACCAGCGTTCGTGCTGGACGTGCAGACCGCGTGAGACGACGCTTCATCCAGTCCCAAACATGCTCAATGGGGGACAGATCCGGAGATCTTGCTGGCCAGGGTAGTTGACTTACACCTTCTAGAGCACGTTGGGTGGCACGGGATACATGCGGACGTGCATTGTCCTGTTGGAATAGCAAGTTCCCTTGCCGGTCTAGGAATGGTAGAACGATGTGTTCGATGACGGTTTGGATGTACCGTGCACTATTCAGTGTCCCCTCGACGATCACCAGAGGTGTACGGCCAGTGTAGGAGATCGCTCCCCACACCATGATGCCGGGTGTTGGCCCTGTGTGCCTCGGTCGTATGCAGTCCTGAGTGTGGCGCTCACCTGCACGGCGCCAAACACGCATACGACCATCATTGGCACCAAGGCAGAAGCGACTCTCATCGCTGAAGACGACACGTCTCCATTCGTCCCTCCATTCACGCCTGTCGCGACACCACTGGAGGCGGGCTGCACGATGTTGGGGCGTGAGCGGAAGACGGCCTAACGGTGTGCGGGATCGTAGCCCAGCTTCATGGAGACGGTTGCGAATGGTCCTCGCCGATACCCCAGGAGCAACAGTGTCCCTAATTTGCTGGGAAGTGGCGGTGCGGTCCCCTACGGCACTGCGTCGGATCCTACGGTCTTGGCGTGTATCCGTGCGTCGCTGCGGTCCGGTCCCAGGTCGACGGGCACGTGCACCTTCCGCCGACCACTGGCGACAACATCGATGTCCTGTGGAGACCTCACGCCCCACGTGTTGAGCACTTCGGCGGTACGTCCACCCGGCCTCCCGCATGCCCACTTTACGCCCTCGCTCAAAGTCCGTCAACTGCACATACGGTTCACGTCCACGCTGTCGCGGCATGCTACCAGTGTTAAAGACTGCGATGGAGATCCGTATGCCACGGCAAACTGGCTGCCACTGACGGCGGCGGTGCACAAATGCTGCGCAGCTAGCGCCATTCGACGGCCAACACCGCGGTTCCTGGTGTGTCCGCTGTGCCGTGCGTGTGATGATTGCTTGTACAGCCCTCTCGCAGTGTCCGGAGCAAGTATGGTGGGTCTGACACACCGGTGTCAATGTGTTCTTTTTTCCATTTCCAGGAGTGTATAAATACATTCAGTGAAGAAACGAGTGGATCAGAAATATTTACGTTTACAGTTTTGTAGCTGTGACTTTTTCAATACTGGAATGAGATTTTCACCCTGCAGTGGAGTGTGCGCTGATACGAAACTTCCTGGCAGATTAAAACTGTGTGCCGGACCGAGACTCGAACTCGGGGCCTTTGCCCTTCGCGGGAAAGTGCTCTACCAACTGAGCTACCCAAGCACGACTCACGCCCCGTCCTCACAGCCTTACTTCTGTCAGTACCTCGCCTCCTACATTCCATACTTTACAGAAGCTCTCATGTGAACCTCGCAGAACTACCACTCCTGAAAGAAAGGATATTCGGAGACATGTCTTAGCCACAGCCTCTCGGATGTTTCCGAAATGAGATTTTTAGCTGCAGCGGAGTGTGCGCTGATATGACACTTCCTGGCAGATTAAAACAGTGTGCCGTACCGAGGCTGTGGCTAAACCATGTCTCCGCAATATCCTTTCTTTCTGGAGTGCTAGTTCTGCAAGGTTCGCATGAGACCTTCTGTAAAGTTCGGAAGTTAGGAGACGAGGTACTGGCAGAAGTAAGGCTGTGAGGACGGAGCGTGAGTAGTGCTTGGGTAGGTCAGATGGTAGAGCACTAGCCCACGAAAGGCAAAGGTCCCGAGTTCGAGTCTCTGTCCGGCACACAGTTTTAATCTGCCAGGAAGTTTTTTCGATACTCTTTTCTTTTTAGATATACTTACACCGTCACCTAGATAGAAGTAATGCTTGTCTGGATCAACTACTTATGAAGTCTATTCTTACGATTATCAATTGGTCTCATGTTAACTGCTCGATGTGCACTTGTGTTAAGGAGCTAAATTATTTGAGAGATAATGTCAGCTCATTTACATGAGCCACATGGGCTGAGAATGTATACACAGCCAAGATTTTTTTCGATTTTGTTGAGACTTCCCATGATACATGTTTTCACCCGAATGAAATTTTAAAAAAATAATGTGCGTCATATCACTCCACTACTGTTACGAAATTTCCATTATAAATCCCACCACTACTATCTGTTTGAAGCTTTATTTGTTAGCAAATTCTACATATTAGGAGCACGTCCTCAGCAACCACCTTATCGGTTCTGTTTTTAAAAATAAGTGCAAGGCGAATTTGTTACATGTATCTATAATTATCAAAACATATTTTCTTGAAAAATGTCTGTTCCTCCATACCTACTTACTTAGACCATAAAGACCTCTCTGACATAAATCTTCATCCCTTTTTATAATCGCTTGTCGACGTTCGAAATGTTTTTGGGCCTGCTTGTGAAGTCGTCCAACCACAGTCTCTATTACTGTTCAATCATACGACACTGTCCGAGCTCTTAAATGATTTAAATTAAGCGGTATTTCCATCTGCAGCCAACACGATGTTATTGCACCTGGCCTCCCGCAGTCATTTGGGAAACATGTGGTGACATTACAGTAAACGAAAACAATATCCATTCTCCGATTGCTTTATACACTATAAAAACCCCAACAGCTTCACGAGCAAGTTGTCTGGTCATCAGAAGAGCAGAGCACATTCTGACTGTTTTAAAGTGCCCAGGTAAACACCCAAGACCACCGAGGCGATCTCACTTCCAGGTGCGGTAATACAGGGTGATTCAAAAAGAATACCACAACTTTAAAAATGTATATTTAATGAAAGAAACATAATATAACCTTCTGTTATACATCATTACAAAGAGTATTTAAAAAGGTTTTTTTTTCACTCAAAAACAATTCCAGAGTTGTTCAATATGGCCCCCTCCAGACACTCGAGCAATATCAACCCGATACTCCAACTCGTTCCACACTCTCTGTAGCATATCAGGCGTAACAGTTTGGATAGCTGCTGTTATTTCTCATTTCAAATCATCTATGGTGGCTGGGAGAGGTGGCCGAAACACCATATCCTTAACATACCCCCATAAGAAAAAATCGCAGGGGGTAAGATCAGGGATTCTTGGAGGCCAGTGATGAAGTGCTCTGTCACGGGCTGCCTGGCGGCCGATCCATCGCCTCGGGTAGTTGACGTTCTCTGTAAACTGTTTATACCAACGTTTAATACACCACCTGTCAGAAGTTTTAACACCATACTTCGTTCGAAATGCACCCTGAACAACTGTCGTCGATTCACTTCTGCCGTACTCAATAATACAAAAAGCTTTCTGTTGAGCGGTCGCCATCTTAGCATCAACTGATGCTGACGCCTAATCAACAGCGCCTCAAGCGAACAGACAGATAGTGCTTAGCTCTGCCTTTTGTCGTTGCAGAGTTTTAAATTCCTAAAGTTGTGGTATTCCTTTTGAATCACCCTGTATTGTGGTCAACTAATAACGCTCCTACAAGATAATTTGGATCAGTATTATATAGTGTGTCCCAGGAGGAAAGATTAGTATTCATGGATAGGACAGGAACGATAATTCTAAGTCGAATAAAACTATACGGTTCCAGAGACTTTTCTAAGTCTTAAACAACTATGCTGTATATAGCAGACTGAAGTGAGAAATGAAAATTTGTACTAAAACTGGGATTCAGACCCTAACTCCTACTCACTAGGCAGATGCGATAACCACTATGCCATGCTGGCACAGTGCCTCTGCTCAGTTGTTGTGTAGTTGTACAAAGCCCTTATGCCAGGCTGACGTAATGATTAGCACATCTGCCTAGTGAGCATCAGACCTGGGTTTGAGTCCCGGCGTTGGTAGAAGCTTTCATCCACTGCTTCAGGCTGCATGTATAAATCATTTAAATCATTCGAAGCAAAAGAGTCTATTATACACTGGCTCTTAAACTCTTACCTTAAGATCTATGAGCACTATTTTGTCTTGTATATGACTGAACAAATTTCTTCTACTGCACGCTCGTTACGTTCCACATTTTGGGATCAGGTGGTATGGACCAAAAGAAGTAAAAGTTGTGTAGTACACATGGACTCTATAGCATATGCCTTAAGAGCTACGAGAAGAGATGTGTTTCAGCGTAGCGAAGATGAACAAATGCTCATAACTTTGAAAGTATGCACTTAACAGCCCGTATTTACAAGAAATTTTTACATTGCGTTGATCTATACTACCATCTCTAAAAACGTGGAAAGCAAAGAGCTTTTAGTAAAAGAGTCTTGTTTAATGACATTGAAGACAAAAAGCCGGCCGGTGTGGCCGTGCGGTTTTAGGCGCTTCAGTCTGGAACCGCGTGACCGCTACGGTCGCAGGTTCGACTCCTGCCTCGGGCATGGATGTGTGTGATGTCCTTAGGTTAGTTAGGTTTAAGTAGTTCTAAGTTCTAGGGGACTGATGACCACAGATGTTAAGTTCCATAATGCTCAGAGCCATTTGAACCATTTTTGAAGACGAAAAAGTGCTTACAGCTCTTCAAATATGTACGAGGGCTATTCGAAACGTGAGATCTGGTTGGGCGCGAAATATAATCACAGTGAAAATCGGAGAAAGCTTTGCAAAGTGAGCATGTAAAGATGCTTAGAAAATAGTATCTCACACCAAATATTGAGGTCTGGTTAGAGATTTCCCTTGATGTTATGCAGCCCACATAACATAACTATCAAGCGTTCTCTTCTTAATGAGAATTCCTGGCCCCGTTCTGCAGGGGCAATGAAGACGCCCCTAGAACGTTTTCGATGGGAGGTGTTTCATCATCCATAATACAGTCCGTAACTCGCTCTCCCTGAATTTCATCCACGCTCACATAAACGATAGCTTTTTTCTCGATTGATGACTACACTACAGAGGCCCTAATAGCTTGACGAACAAGTTGTCTGGTCGTTAGAAGAGCAGTAACATTTTTGCACAGACAAAAAGCTGTAGACCATCGTAGAGAATTAGCGGAAAGAAATTAGCTGCCTTCTATGACGAGGCTAGAGGAAAGTTACGTAACTAACTGTGACAAATAAACCCTTTTTTAACTTATAGAGTGGTTTCCATTTCGCAACCGATCGGATGTTACTTTTTTAACAGCCTTCGTATTTCAGATCCCAAGTTTGTTAGACCTTTTTGCTTCAAATGATCGCTTCTGTCTTATCACCGAATATTGACCATTCTTCCCGGGTCATCCTATACACTCAGGATTGTTTGAGTTAGTTGTGTGTGTGCCGTCCGGTGTGGCCGAGCGGTTCTAGGCGCTTCAGTCTGGAACCGCGCGACCGCTACGGTCGCAGGTTCGAATCCTGCCTCGGGAATGGATGTAAGTGTCGTTCTTAGGTTAGTTAGGTTTAAGTAGTTCTAAGTTCTAGGGGACTGATGACCTCAGGTGTTAAGTCCCATAATGCTCAGAGCCATTTGAACCATTCGAACCCTGCTTCGGCCATGGATGTGTGTGACGTCCTTAGGTTAGTAAGGATTAAGTAGTTCTAGGTTCTAGGGGACTGATGACGCAGAGTCATTTGAACCATCTGAAGTGACCTGTGTGGAGAATGTCGTCGCAACTATACTGTTATGCCGTTCGTTTGATAACGTGCCGGTAATTGTTGCTGTTCAAATCTTTCCTCATCCTGTTGGATAATTACCTTTGTGAAGTACATTAGTCATGTTCAATGTTTCTTCACACATATTTAAATGTTTTGGTATACATTTACGAGTATTGCGATTAAACGATTTAAGGAAATACCTATCAGTAAGCCAGGTGCTATAGCGTGCAAGGGAATAGTAGAATGCTGCATTTCAGTTATCGTCTTCTACTGCTGCAGTTGTTTTACATTTATTCTGAGCTGGTTGTACTGCTGCTGAGAGCTACTCAGCGGTTTCATCATTGGTTTAAATTTCTCTCATGCTTTCCGGCACACTATGTGCTTCAATGACTACGAATTTTGCTCGGTGTTTGTCGTGTTCGGGTGTGTAATATGGAGAATTCAGTACAGTGTAAAGCTTTTGTACACCGACATTAGTTAGGACTCTTCTGCTCGAGTGCGATAACTTAAGCTTTTATTACGCTCAAGTGCGCTTCAAAACTTCTTGGCGCTAATTTCAAGTATTGTGGCAATGTGCTGAAAATCACATATATTTTGTTAAAATATTTGTCAGTGTGTGGTATCCGAGTACATATAAATATTAAATTGTTATCCAGAACTGTCATTATGTTATCCTCTTCCGTTTCAATTTGTGTTCGTCTACAGATGAATGTTTTCCTAACTTGGTGATGCTTTTTTACTGTTTTATGGTTGATGTTTCACGCGACTGAGTTTGTCTCTGATTCACTTAGAACTCTTCGTCAAAGACAAAGATTGAATTTGGCTTTATCTTTTCAGGAACCCTATTGAAGATGGTGTATGTGTTGAACCATCAGTCTCTGACAACATCTTTTATAGTAGTCGATAGTTTAGTTGGAAGAATATTTGTGAGAATTTATACACATATTCAAATCATACTCTTTTTGGAAGTGTGAGATCCTCGATAGGGGCAAGGAACCTAAATTTAGGAATATATGAAGGGAAGAGGTAATTGACATACCTTCGTTTCCACTTTCATGGGTAGTTGTGTCAAACAATGGCATGTGGCTTTAGAGCCATCCTGATCAAACCACGTGTATATTAAGTTCGAGGTTGAAATGGGCAATAGACAGACCATGTCCTATAGGAACCCCAGGAGAATGGAGTGGGAGGCGTATAGGACGGTCTTCAACTCAAACCAATCGGAAGTCAGTACTTCGATAAGGAACCCAGTAGAATTTGAGGAGGTAGCAGAGGCAACAGTTACCTCTGCCATCATGACCACATACATTGCAAAATCAAAGTCACCAGGAAGTGCACCAATAGGAATGTATCTTGGTGCAGGAACAACCTGGAATCACAGAGGAAGCAAGTACGAAGACTGTTTAACTTTGTGAAAGGACAATCAGCAGAATATCAGAAGGCCCTTGTCAAATACAATCTTTCTATTAAGCAAGCAAACGAGGCGTCCTGGAAGGTATTGTGTGAAGAGGTAGAGGTTACGGCTGCTCAGGCCAGGCTTCACAAAATCCTCACTTGGATACAAACTAATCCAGGAGGAACTTTAAGGAAAGAGGATGGGGAGTTTTCAAGGACAGCACATGAAACTTTTTGCGTAATACTAATGTCGATCGTTAATTAAAGCTCATGGTGTTCACATTTGCCACTTGAAGTAAAAATCTGAAAGGCGATAATTTTTCTGTTATATAGTTTTTGAGAAGCCACATCAGCCACTGTAATTTACGACAAGTTAGATAAGTAATTAAAGATAATTGAGGGTCACTGTAGACCATTTTGATAGTTTTCTCTTTTGTGAAACTTAATTTAAACCTAGATTATAGATGTGATACGGCATAGATCATCCTTCGATCCATTGTACAACTTGGAAACCCATTCAGATAATATTCGTTCACATTTTTGTTGAACGCAGTTGGATTTTACCATACTGTATTAAAACATTTTCTTTATCAATAGTGCAATTTATAAACAATTTTTGGGAGTAGAATAAAATTTCCAATGGTAAACTTAACTGCTTTTTCGACGTTATTTTACCAGCTAACTAAAAATAGGAAAGCCTTAAACCCCTTCCACTAAATTTAATTAGTATTAAGATTCTTTTACAGGGAGTGCAGTGGAGCTGACGCTGAAATCATTAAGTATTTGGTTATATCATCGCTAGTCTCACTGAACTCTCCTGAATTCTACATGTCATGTGTGGTCTGGCGTCTCCTTACCAGCAACAGGTCCCAGGTTCAAACTAGTCAATTCCCTAAAAACCAAGCTCAGAGAGTCATTGCGCGAAAGTGTTAGGGAGACACGATATAGAACAAACAGACACCACACAGAATGTTAGAAAGTACGTGTTTGTGTTCCGACATGTGCAAAGGAAATGACTATGTCCAATCGTAAGGAAGGTGTGGATCTGACATGGAGTACTGTGATAGCATGCGAAGAGTATGTCAAGTCATAAGAATGGGTACCGATATTTCTATCACCAGAGCCACAGCCGTGAGCAGAGTGTATTCCGATACTACGCCCACTGACGAGTGTCATTCAACTGAGACTGCAATGCTAACATTGAAACGTCCCCTTTGAAAAATTTATACACGACTGTGCTTAAACTGACACACAATAGTTTTTAGTGCAACGCAATCTGACTTTCAATAATCCCTACAAAAGAATGGCCCTGACTAACATTAACCTATACCTTTCACAGATCACTTACCTCACAAAAAATCTTCGTTACTCGAACTACTGCAATACAGCGAGCACCACTACTGCCAGCTAAATAAAAGATTCAAACTACTGAAGGCACTAACTACTGATAGGCATAGTTAGCGAATGAAAGATTTTAATAGAGTACAAACAACGTATTTACCTTAATAGTCAGAATATATATCAGTTCATGACACCAATTCTTACAAATTTCAAAACTCCGCCATCTCTCTCCCCACGTCCACCACTGCTGGCGGCTCACCTCCAACTGCGCAACGCTACGCGCTGTTAGCATCCAGCTGCCGCTGCCCAACGCTACAATGGCAGACAACAATGCAAAACAGCCACAGACTGCACACGGCACAGCCAGTGATTTTTATACAGAGCGCTACGTGGCGGCGGCGTTACCAATAAAAAAATCTAAACAGCCTACTTACAACATTTAGTTATAAGTGCAGGGATAAAAGATCTATTTGAAAGAATTCGTAGAATCATTCTGTCTATGCGTGCTGGCCTGTAGCGCCGGTGACCTGTGCAGGAATGATTCATGTTTCCCATTAACGGCAGTAGCCGTCCGAATGCAAAGGCCTGTTGAAATGGAGGGATGTATCTGAGTTAAGTTTGCCATCCTCTAGAGGGCAGAATAGTGAACTAATACTTAGTATGTGTTGGGCAGCTTTAGTGATTGCGTAGAAATTTGAGAAGAGTGAATATGGAGGTACGTTTGCGCTGGATCGTTATTCCCGCCCATGTAATTTGTTCGGTTGACTGCTTCTGCACATTTCGTGCCTTTATTTAGTTGAGAGAAGATCGATTGTGGTGTGTGCATCTAGCATGTGGAAGACATGTTTACCTGTTCTCAAGACATAAAAAATGTTCATTGTGTGTGAAATCTTATGGGACTTAACTGCTGAGGTCATCAGTCCCTAAGCTTACACACTACTTAACCTAAATTATCCTAAGGACAAACACACACCCCCATGCCTGAGGGAGGACTCCAACCTCCACCGGGACCAGCTGCACAGTCCATGACTGCGTCGCCTTAGACCGCTCAGTCTAGACATAAGAAATTCCTCATTTGACCTTGTAAATTATAGGGATGATTTGGAATCTGCTACATCACGGATATCGGTATTTGAGAGTGGAAATATCAGCTTCCTCTATTTTGTTTCTAGTTACTCAGTGGCTTACAGCACGCTGCACCTCGCTAAAGTTTGGGGCGTGTTGAGAAATAATTTCCTGTCTATAGCTGTGGAATTATGTTGCGAGAACGATCGGTAGAATACTGCTGTCTGCTTGATACCTAGAAGCGCAGTGAAAATGGTATAATATTATCGCAGACGATGTAGAAATACTTGTGCTCATGTAATTCGACAGTCCGGAGATGTGTGTAGAGAAGCAAGCAGCATGCAGGTCCAAACCAGAGACAGTAGAGCGTTTGTACATAGGAGGGAATGAGCCAGTCTTTGCATAACAATTCTAAAAGTGACTCGATTCACTGAGGGTGCTGTGGCCACTTGTCTGGTGTGGATGTCCTAGTGCCACAAGTACACATACTGTGCTGTCTGTCTTTGCGGTATATGTATGAATGATGTTAAAGAGGCGATTTTGTATGTTTACTACATGGACACAGTGTGCGGTGATATATTGTTGAGCTGAAGTTCAGTTTCACGCTCTCATATTCAAGCTCCTGTCCTCAACGGGAGAGCAGTGTAATTGAGTAAGAGTCTTTTCATATTTGACGATATGTAGGGGCACTTTGCAGGGTTTAATTGTCGATTCAATATGCCTATCTCTGTAAAATAGGTTTTTTTTCCCACTGAAAGTCTCGTCTGCAGAAAGAAAGAAAAGGCGGATGGTGCTTCCACACCGATTGCATCGGTAATTCGGAGGGTAAATTCGATAAGAGCTAATCATAATGCTCCACTCATTCACAAGACATTCTTCTGTGCTGGGATATAGGAGTCTACATAGCAGTGGGAACGTTTGTGTGTGTTGAAAGCAGGAAGGGTAACACATGATGGATGATGTATCACATTAGGACCGCTAGGAAGACTGGATTAGATGTTATTCTCCGCTACTTTCGTAAGCACGTTCTATTAGGGCAAGAATTTCATTGCATACAAGCTGAGACATCACGAAAATTTCTACAAAAGCGCATGTTAAGTATTTGTGGGATACTATGCAATTTACTAGAGCTCTACTTGGTTGTTATTTTAGATAGACATGTGGCTTCAGTATAAGATTCAGAACCTTGTTAGATGCGCTTTTGATGGTTTGTAGCTACACGCGCGCTCTTTGCGGTGCTGCATCAGTCACGCTGGACAGTTAAGCACCGTTAGATGCAGCACTCATGTCCAGCTAGGAACAATGCACACTGTACTACTCTGGGAAGCATTGCAATATTTCTTTCTCTGTGCTGGACCACAGGCAGAGCGAAAGGTCACGCCAGGACCGATGAACACATGGGGCTTATATACAGGCCCAACTTTCACCTGCTGGGCCATGAGAGCAATGGGTCGCACTGGCTTGTGTCCGGCAGTGGCTTGTGGCGGCGTCGGCGCGCTCGGAAAACAAGTCTTCACTCCCATCTGGTCGCGTCGGCAACGGTGCCTAGGTGATCACATATTTTCGAGAGGAATTTCTCAGGTGTCAAGTAAGAAAGGGATGTCACTGCCCCATGGTTGAGGGCGCCTTTGTGTGGTTTGACAGCTGACGGCCGCATCACTTCACGGGGCTGTTGGTAGCCTCCTGTGCGGTATTGTGGACAGGGGATGACAGTGTCCTCTGGTGATGGTACTATGTAGAGTAGGTCAGTTGGGTTCTGGGCATCGTGGCGAACATACTAAATGGCTGTAGTGTTTCAAATTGTTTAAATGAAGACTGGTGCATGATTTCGACAGTTGATGATTAGCAAGTGTGTTTGCCAGATTCCTTTAATGGTTTGCAGGTCTGTAGGCTGTGTGGCATGCCACCCAGCATCTCAGAGCACGTGTTTTGTATCAGCGTAATAAATTTACTATCTCTCGAAATCCGCCCCTAAATAAATTGTTCCAAAATAAATAACCTACACTCCTACCTCTCTCCAGCAGCCCAGCTCAGGCTGGAACCATTTCCCACCAATCCGTAGGAAGAGGTGGTTTTCGAGTGCCTTGGTTAGTGGAGGTGACCTTTCCCCCCCACCCCCCCCCCCATTTTCTTTTATTAGTAGAGATAGCCCAAGTGACATTTCTTTGCCACCAAACTTCAAACTAGACGCCAGTTCCTAGGAAGAGGTGGCGGTCAGATGACTTAGGTTAATGGAGGTAGCCCAAGTGACCTATCTTCCCACAATTTTCTAAGGTTAGTAGAGATAACTGTGGTGTGTTGCTTTATCCTGTTGGAATTTGGACTTCCTGCCATTTTCTGGATGACATCACAGCTGCCATCTTGGATGACGGCATGCGCTGTTGCCAAGTCTACACACCACCATTTTGGATGACGTCATCACCGCCATCTTGGATACATGTGGCAACAGTGGCGAGTGGGGTAGCAAGACACTAGCCCCCCCCCAAAACTAAAGTAAACTATTCTCTTTTCCAGAACGATCAGTGACTTCCTGTGGCGTAAGTTGCAATGCACACATGGCAAAAATGTTCTAAACTTTGGTATAAGTCATGAAGATGGGTTTTGCTTTCAAGAAAAACGATTTTGAGAAACAAAACTCTGTTGTCAAAAAGAGTACTCAACATAAGAAGACTAACAATTACAAAGCACTATGGGACTCAACTTCTAGGTCATCAGTCCCCTAGAAGTTAAAACTACTTAAACCTAACTAACCTAAGGACATCACACACAACCAAGCATGAGGCAGAATTCGAACCTGCGACCGTAGCGGTCTTGCGGTTCCAGACTGCAGCGCCAGAACAGCACGGCCACTCCGGCTGACAATTACATGGAAACTATGATCGAACCTTTAAAAATACTCCACAATCTTCTCTGTCAGTATAAGAAAGCGAGGAAGTATTATAAATGAGTTTGTCTCTCCACAATAAAGAGTTCCATACAGCTTCTTCCAGATTCAAAGAAAACTAATCTCATACTCTGTAAAACTCAACTGCTCGGTAACTGTGCCTCAAATAAGGATGTCCCAGCGCTGCACAGCTGACTGACTAGCATGTCATCGACAGATGAAATTATACACAGACGCAAGGCTCTGCACGGTTTGTGACCTTATTCACCTTTGCCCAGTACATTAACGGTTATTTAGAATAGCAGAAAACATTTGAGAACCTTACCTTTCATATCAGCGCACACTCCGCTGCAGAGTGAAAATCATCTCATTCTGGAAACATCCCCTAGGCTGTGGCTAAGCCATGTCTCCGCAATATCCTTTCTTTCAGGAGTGCTAGTTCTGGAAGGTTCGCAGGAGAGCTTCTGTTAAGCTTGGAAGGTAGGAGACGAGGTACTGACAGAAGTAAAGCTGTGAGGACGAGGCGTGAGCCGTGCTTGGGTAGCTCAGTTGGTAGAGCACTTGCCCGCGAAAGGCACACAGTTTTAATCTGCCAGGAAGTTTCACCTTACAGTAGGTTGCTATCCGCTTCGAACGGGGCAACTAGGTTTCTTCGCTGACTGCAGGAGACTCGGGTTCTGCGTCCCAGGTGAACCCTGGAGGGTCCGAAAGACAAGGGCCCTACTTTTCCGAGCAAGGGAAGCTCGGGTCCTGCGGCCGTCAGTGTTGCGCCACGAGTCGTATTAAGCCGGCAGCTGCCGCAGAGACAGAGAGAGAATGAGCAAGTGTGGCGCGTCGAGTGGTCGCATCGAGCCCGGGCAACGGACCGTGCACGTCTGCCGCTGCGACCTCCCGTCCAGGAGGAAGGCCACGCCGCGGCGCTGGCGTAGGCGTCCAGACGCCAGACAGATGGCCGGCGTGCGGCGCGCGCCGTGGCGCAACGGTAGCGCCGCGGCTGCTTCCCCGTTCCAGATTCGGTCTGGCACGCGCGCCGCTTTCACCGGCAGATGGGCCCCGCTGCGCGCTCTGCTTTCAAGGAAGCCGCCTCGCCTCGCCTCGCCGGTCGGCCGGCAGCGATTACCGCTCCTCCTGTAGTGCCGGCCGGCCAAATACGGAGCGACGCCGTTGCATCAGGGGCGGGAGAAAACACGGCGCTGTCAAAACAAGCGCAGATAAGTGACGCCTCCCTGTAAAGATAACCGCCCGGCCCACCTTTTCCCCCTCACCGGAGTTAATTTATTACTGACCGGCTCGGAAACAGTCGTGAGTACACCAGTTCCATTTATTTCCCCGTTCATTTCTTATCTCTTCCACGAGACCCTCGAATACCGCGCGGTCGTGCGTCGTACATCGTCTTTCCAAAACTGGTGCGGTTCGCAGGAAGGTTCCTTTAAAGTCGTGTCTTATCTCGAGGAAGTCGTGTCGGTCAAAGCTGTCTCGGGTAATGTCATAATTGTGTGGAGCAAATACTGTAACTGACAGCAATAAAGCGTCCCCGACGTAACCGAAAAAATTTGTTCGATTCCTGCTCGGTGCTAGGCTGATAGTGATCCTTACCAAGGCCGTAGCCAAAGAGCAAGTTCAGGGGATCCGGACAGCCCCCCCCCCCCTAATCCCAATCCACTTCAATCATCTAAATGAAATTACACACGACTTAGTTACCATCTGCTGGAACCTGAAAGACAGTATGATTTTGCCGGCCGCGGTGGCCGAGCGGTTCTAGGCGCTCCAGTCCGGAGCCAAGCAGCTGCTACGGTCGCAGGCTCGAATCCTGCCTCACGCATGGATGTGTGTGATGTCCTTAGGTTAGTTGGGTTTAAGTAGTTCTAAGTTTAGGGGACTGATGACCTCAGCTGTTAAATCCCATAGTGATTAGAGCCATTGAACAGTATGATTTTCACTCATATGACGGCAAAGTGTTATGGATTATTGATAATTAACAAGGTCATCGATGGACTTGAACTATATACTTCGAAGCGCCAAAGAAACTGGTACAGGCATTCGTAATGAAATACGGAGATGTGCGAACGGGCAGTATATGGCGCTGCGGTTGGCTGGAACGGTGGTCTGATCATTTAATATTAAAAGACTACGACCAAGGTGTGGACGGGGCCAAGGAATTGACATATCAGACGTGATTTAACGCATAAATAATTTATTCATAACATACAATAATTAACACCAACTACGTAAATCTTGCTTCGATGCTTACAATTGCCCAAAATGGGAGAGCCATCACTTTTGAATTGGAAAGGCTTTAATTTAAGAAACTAAAACGCCTATTATAATTTTTAAAAATAATAATAACACAACACGTAAGGAACCGCTAAGTGAACGCACTCTTAAATCTTTAATTATTAATCACAAAGCGTGGGTTTACCACATTTAAATTCTCATTGCAATATAAAACATAAATACACGAATTCACAACACAGAATCGCTTCAAAATTCCTACCTGGACAACCTATGGTCCTAAAACTTTCGTATTAAATTCCAGCCAATCACATTAATAACTTATAAGCACGGTTGGTAAAATACAAACGTTTGCACTATAATCAATTTTAATAATACACAATCACTCAAAAAACATCAGAAGTTCGATACGGAGTATGTAAGCCTGTTTACACAAACTTTCGGACCAAAATAGGCACGAGGGCCACCATAACAGAAGTGCGCTAGTTGCTTTTAGGATAGGTGCTCCCATTAGTTTTATCACTGAGCAAATATTTAATTAAGCGACAGGCAAGGTAGTTAATGCAAATAGAGGGTATTTCTGAAGTTTTTTTTCTTCCTCCCTTTTAACAAGAGGGTTTTTAGTAAGGTGGAAATTACACTTTGAGGAGACACAATAGCAATCTAGCGGGCACGCCTTCGCGAGGGCGTCATGCCACTACACACATACTAAACTAGCCGCGTATCCGCTGTTCAAGCGAAACATTAACAACACAGTTCCATATTCCTGACACCCAAATAGTCGGTATCTTACTTCATGCGGTTGCCTTTACAAATACAGGTATCGAAATGAAAACAAGAACGTGTAACAACATTCCCTAATCAGCACCATGTTCTTCTTTAGGTCCTGGTAGCGCTAGATAACGCTGACAAGCCAATGTTAACAAACCTCTAAGGCAACACCCTCCCATTGGCAAGCCGAAACCAATGTGACCCCTTATCAGCAACTTACTTAGCAAATAGTATGACTTACACATATACTCCGGGATTAACAGAACACTAGACTTAACTAGAATTAACCTTAATAATACAGCACTAGATATTGGGAGACAAGGAACTAACTCCCCACCCGAAATTCTGCAACCACAGGGCGGGAGGATGAACTGCCAAAACATAGAAGTGCAAACGTACACAAATAACTACCAAAATACTCCACTACACCGGTTAGCAACGATGGGTGGAGGAATCTGCACTGTCAGAATTGCCCCAGTGAACAGAACAGAGGATTGTCACAGCGGTGGCCACAAGGCGGGAAAGATGACTGGGTGAACTCAATCCCAAAGGACGATCAACTTGAAACATTCACACTTAACTTCTTTTCTTCTTTACCTCGGCGCACTTCGTCGCTTGTCTGCTGCACAATTCTGAGCCGTCCCCAGTCGTCCCGGCAGACACCAACCCAGCCGAACTGCTCCCGGACTCGAACCCTCGCCGAACGGCGGCTCCACCGCCCCATGATGGTTACTGCTTGTTTGCCTTCGTCGACGCAGACGATGATTAGACTGCCATCCGCCTCCCGCGGACAACCAGTGAATAGAGGACAGAGGGGCCGAACCAGGCCGGCGTTCCTCCACGGGTAGAAGGGCGGGTTCGATAACAACACCCGTACGCGGAAGGCAGGATGTCGACGTCACCAGAGCAGACACGAAGGCCACTGCGCGACAACCTCCTCCAGCTTGACCGCACTCGCCTATAAATAGTACAGGCCAAAGAGTCTGCTGCAGTAAACACGTGAGTCGGTCGTGTTACCAACCTACTGTTTCTAAGTACACCAAGATAGAACTCGCAATCGATAGTGGGTACACTACGAGCGGGAGTTCAAACGAAAGAGCTTCATAAAAGACCAACCCTGAACAACCGCGGAAAAACGCAATAGAAGCGAAGTAATAAAAGACAGCAACGAGATGCTAGAGCACGATCGCGCCAAAACACTGTCAATTACCAAAAATATTGGCTCCACAAGACGCTCCGGAAACGAGCCGTGGAAAGATGGAAGTAAATACGGCTCATTGGCAATGCCTATATAACTGTCTGCCGCAGTTGTTAGATCAGTTACTGCTCCTACAATGGCAGGTTATCAATATTTAAGCGAATTTGAACATGGTATTGTAGTCGGTGCACGAGCGATGACACAGCATCTCCGAGGTAGCGAAGAAGTGGGGATTTTCCCGAACGAATATCAGAAATCCGATAAAATATCAAATCTCCGACGTCGATGCGGACGAAAAAAGATCCTGCAAGAACTGGACTGACGACGACTAAAGAGAATCGTTCAACGTGACGGAAGTGCAGCTTCTCCGCAAATTTCTGCAGATTTCAGTTCTGGGCCATTAACAAGTGTAAGCGTGCGAACCATTCAACGAAACATCATCGATATGGACTTCCGGAGACGAAGGCGCACTCTTGTATCCTTGATGACTGCACGACACAAGGCTTTATGCCCCGCCTAGCCCGTCAACAACGACGCTGGAATGTTGATGAATGGAAATGAGTTGTCCGCTCGGAAAGAGTCGCGTTTCAAATTCTATTGAGCGGATGAAGGTGTACATGTGTGGAGACAACCTCATGCATCCATGGGCCCTGCATGTCAGCAGATCAGCGTTCAAGCTGATGGAGGCTCTGTAATTGTACGGGGCGTGTGCAGCTGGAGTGATATGGGACCCCTGATACGTCTAGATACGACTCTGACAGGTGACACAGGTGCAACAAAATGGCTCCAGGAACACTCGTCTGAGTTTAAACACTTCCTCTGGCCACAAAACTCCCCACACATGAACATTATTCAGCATATTTGGGGTTCCTTGCAATGTGCTGTTCACAAAAGATCTCCCACTCCATCGTACTCTTACTGATTTATGGACAACCACGCAAGATTCATGGTGTCAGGTCCCTCCAGCACTACTTCAGTCATTAGTTCAGTCTATGCAACGTCGTGTTGCCTCACTTCTGCGTTCTCGCGGGGGCCCTACACGATACTGGGCGCGGGCACCAGTTCCTTTGGGTCTTCAGTGTATATATTAGTGCATACATCCATAGTACCATCGGCTATCGCCCATCCCTGTTTTACTCAAGACAGGTTGTTGGTCTTGTTTGAGCTCACTTGTTCTTTTGTTAATCAGTTCAGTTCTTACTTGCCGTTCGATTTAATGTACGTGCAATCGTTTACTGTCTTTATTCAGAGCGCTACATCTACATCTACATCTACATCCATACTCCGCAAGCCACCTGACGGTGTGTGGCGGAGGGTACTCTGAGTACCTCTATCGGTTCTCCCTTCTATTCCAGTCTCGTACTGTACGTGGAAAGAAGGATTGTCGGTATGCTTCTGTGTGGGCTCTAATCTCTCTGATTTTATCCTCATGGTCTCTTCGCGAGATATACGTAGGAGGGAGCAATATACTGCTTGGCTCTTCGGTGAAGGTATGTTCTCGAAACTTTAACAAAAGCCCGTACCGAGCTACTGAGCGTCTCTCCTGCAGAGTATTCCACTGGAGTTTTCTATCATCTCCGTAACGCTTTCGCGATTACTAAATGATCCTGTAACGAAGCGCGCTGCTCTCCGTTGGATCTTATCTATCTCTTCTATCAACCCTATCTGCTGCGGATCGCACACTGCTGAGCAGTTGTGATAGTTTTTAATTATGGATAAGTTTGTAAGAAGAATGAAAAAGAAAATCGATTTTGACTGACCCAATAGCGTTATGGTAAGTTAAAAATGTGTACGCACTACTATAATAGCTTAATTACCTATCTGTAGGTGTTTAACGTTAGCACTGGATTCGTTATTTGGAAGCTGCTAGAACTTTGGGTTGCAATATTTCAGTGTTTCACAAGGCAACAGAGTGGTAAGTATCATTGCAAATAACATTAAATTAAAATCAGTCATAAAAATACCCTTGAATGTGTCTGTGTCGCCCAGAAATGCTTAGATAGACAAAAATATTGCCCAAACGGCGATGGTTGCATTCCTTTAAAAAATTTGTTCAATATTTTATCATTACTACCAAATGGTTAAATGTCACCCAATCTGGTCACTTGGGTACGGGTTTGTGGAGAGTGGAAGCGCTACATTCGTTTCTACAAAAAAAAAAAAAATTCAGGGGGCTGCTTGATTTCGTTCGAGCCGACTGCAATCTGCATCTCTCCCTCCCGCTTCCGTCCTAAATCTGTTAAAGCTTTTGTAATACCGTAGTAACTGAAGCCAGCAATTCCATGCACAATAAAATCTTAAAACATGCGTGCATTCATGTACTATAAAATGGCTAAACATGCAAAATTAAAGGAAAAGCGTACAATGCCAGAATTCAGTGTTTTGTTTTGGTGCATTTTATTTTTCGCAAATTCTTCGGCGACTTGGGATAGCAGTATGTGTTGCGCAGCTGAGCTAACAATCCCTGCATTCTGGAGGCGAGGTGGTTTGAATCCACCTGCCAGCAACCATGAAAATGATTTTCTTTCGATTTCCATTTTCAATTTAGGCAAATGCCGTTGTTGATCCCTTACTATATGCCACAGCCAATTCCTTCCGATTACCTTCCTTTCCTGAAAGACTGCAGTTCCCTTAACGATGCAGCTACTCTGCTTAAATGAAAAGAGTAGCATCGAAAGCGAGCCGGGCATCTCTTTGGAGAATCCCGGCTCTAAAGCCATGTGATAAATAGTTCAAATTCTCCTCATTTAGACTTATCCCTCTGTCTGCCGGGGACAGTGATTAATGCAGAAAATGATCTTTCCTGCATTGCAAGAAGTGAGAGATGCGTACGTAAAATAGGGAATTTGTGCAGGTGAAGGTCGAATTATTCCGAATTATTTGCATTTTCACCACCAAAAATTGTTCTGGCTTTTCTGTCGAACAGATATCTCGTTATTCCAAAATAATCACAGAGTAATAACCACAGAGTTCCAAAACATTAGCGCTCCTCCGTTCCCGATTACTTCCTCAGCTCATACCCAGGCTGAAAGAAGAAGAGCGTAAAATTACCTTGGAGGTTGAACGGAGATTGGAGGTTGACTGTTTCTTGGAGATTTGCCAAAATACAGCACACGTAAGTAGCGAGATTATATCTCCATTTGGTGAAAACCCCGAGGTCATTTGCAAACAAAATAGTTTATTATTCTTTAGGGAAATTTTAAGAATATATGAAAACAAGAGTTCTTTATAAGAGCCTCTTTAACAAATCGAACCCTCGTTTTGACATAATCCTGGCTACGTCCACGCCTTGACAACAAGAAAAACTTACATGAGTAAGTGGGTAACAATAGAAACCAAGTCTGGATCAAGCAAGTTTTTCTCCTTCTAAGGAGTGCCAAAGTAAAGGAACATGTGGCGTAGGGATAAGACACCTGAGTCGCAGAGAAGAGGACGTCATTTCAAATACCGTCCTGTTCATATACACTATGTGATCAAAAGTATCCGGACACCCCCAAAACCATGCTTTTTCTCATATTAGCTGCATTGTGCTGCCACCTACTGCCAGGTACTCCATATCATTAGATATCGTGAGAGAGCAGAATGGGGCTCTCAGCGGAACTCGGGGACTTCGAACGAGGTCAGGTGATTGGGTGTCACTTGTATCATACGTCTGTACGCGGGCATTTCACACTCCTAAACATCCCTAGGTCCACTGTTTCCGATGTGATATTGAAATTCAAACGTGAAGGGACACACACAGCACAAAAACGGACAGACCGACCTCGTCTGTTGCCTGACAGAGACCGCCGACAGTTGATGTGGGTCGTAATGTGTAACAGACAGATTTCTATCCAGACCATTTCACAGGAAATCCAAACTTCATCGAGATCCACTGCAAATACAATGGCAGTTAGGTGGGAGGTGAGAAAACTTAGATTTCATTGTCGAGCGACTGCTCATAAGTCACAAATTACGCCGATAAATACCAATCGACGCCTCGCTTTGTGTAAGGAGCGTAAACGTTGGACGACTGAAAAGTGGAAAAACATTGTGTGGAGTGACCAATCACGGTACACAATGTTGCGATCCGATGGCAGGGTGTGGGTATGACGAATATCCGATGAATGTCGTCTGCCAGCGTGTGTAATGCCAACAGTAAAATTCGGAGGGCCGGCCGCTGTGACCGAGCGGTTCTAGGCGCTACAGTCCAGAACCACGCTGCTTCTACGATCGCAGGTTCGAATCCTGCCTCGGGCATGGATGTGTGTGTTGTCCTTAGGTTAGTTAGGTTTAAGTAGTTCTAAGTCTAGGGGACTGATGACCTCAGATGGTAAATCCTATAGTGCTTAGAGCCATTTGAACCTTTTTTTTAAAAAAAAAAATTGGAGGCGTTGGTGGTATTGTGTGGTCGTGTTTTTCATGCAGGGGACTTGCATCCCTTGTTGTTTTGCGAGGAACTATCACAGCACAGGTTTACATTGATGTTTTAGGCACCTTCCTGCTTCCCACTGCTGAAGAGCAATTCGGTAATGGCGACTGCATTTTTCAACACGATCGAGCACCTGTTCACAATGCACGGCTTGTGGCAGAGTAGTTATACGGCAATAACATCCCTGTAATGCACTGGCTGCACAGAGTCTGCCCTGAATTCTATAGGTCAGCTTTGGGATGTTTTGGAGCGCTGACTTCGTGCCAGGCCTCACGGACCGACATCGATATCTCTCCTCAGTGGAGCACTCCGTGAAGAATGGGCTGCCATTCCCCTGATTGAACGAATGCTTGCGAGAGTGAAAGCTGTCATTAAGGCTACACCGTACTGAATTCCACCTTTACCGATGGAGGGCGCCACGAACTTATAAGTCATTTTCAGCCACGTCTCCGGATACTTTTGATCACATAGTGTAGATTAAAGGGGTTGGACAAAAACACGGAAACATCGTTCGAAACGCCTGCTTGAATATAAATGCAGATGTTAACTAAATCTGCAGGTTGTGCTATCATATTTGATCACGAACGGCGCCTGTGCAACGTCCGCAATACGTTGTGGTCAGATGTCGGTCTTTTCGGACGCGACTATGTAACACTTATATCGATTACGAGTAGGTTTATTTTATGTAACTGTGTATTTACAATTTATGAAGTCTGTATTCTGTGTTGTTTAATCTCCTTGATCTATGGCAAGAAAATTAGAGTTTTGTAATGTATATGTTGTTGTTGTTGTTGTGGTCTTCAGTCCTGAGACTGGTTTGATGCAGCTCTCCATGCTACTCTATCCTGTGCAAGCTCCTTCATCTCCCAGTACCTACTGCAACCTACATCCTTCTGTATCTGTTTAGTGTATTCATCTCTTGGTCTCCCTCTACGATTTTTTCCCTCCACGCTGCCCTCCAATACTAAATTAGTGATCCCTTGATGCCTCAGAACATGTCCTACCAACCTATCCCTTCTTCTAGTCAAGTTGTGCCATAAACTTCTCTGCTCCCCAATCCTATTCAATACCTCCTCATTAGCTATATGATCTACCCATCTAATCTACAGCATTCTTCTGTAGCACCAAATTTCAAAAGATTCTATTCTCTTCTTGTCCAAACTAGTTATCGTCCATGTTTCACTCCCATACATGGCTGCACTCCATATAAATACTTTCAGAAATGACTTCCTGACACTTAAATCTAGACTCGATGTTAACAAATTTCTCTTCTTCAGAAACGCTTTCCTTGCCATTGCTAGTCTACATTTTATATCGTCTCTACTTCGACCATCATCAGTTATTTTGCTCCCCAAATAGCAAAACTCCTTCACTACTTTAAGCATATCACTTCCTAATCTAATTCCCTCAGCATCACCCGACTTAATTCGACTACATTCCATTATCCTCGTTTTGCTTTTGTTGATGTTCATCTCATATCCTCCTTTCAAGACACTGTCCATCCCGTTCAACTGTTCTTCCAACTTCTTTGCTGTCTCTGATCGAATTACAATGTCATCGGCGAACCTCAAAGTTTTTATTTCTTCCCCATGGATTGTAATACCTACTCCGAATTTTTCTTTTGTTTCCTTCACTGCTTGCGCAATATACAGATTGAACAGCATCGGGGAGAGGCTACAAACCTGTCTCACTCCCTTCCCAACAACTGCTTCCCTTTCATGTCCTTCGACTCTTCTAACTGCCATCTGGTTTCTGTACAAATTGTAAATTGCCCTTCGCTCCCTGTATTTTACGCCTGCCACCTTCAGAATTTCAAAGAGAGTGTTCCAGTCAACATTGTCAAAAGCTTTCTCTAAGTCTACAAATGCTAGAAACGTAGGTTTGCCTTTCCTTAGTCTAACTTCTAAGATAAGTCGTAGGGTCAGTATTGACTCACGTGTTCCGATATTTCTACGGAATCCAAAGTGATCTTCCCCGAGGTCGGTTTCTACTAGTATTTCCATCCGTCTGTAAAGAATTCGCGTTAGTATCTTGCAGCTGTGACTTATTAAACTGATAGTTCGGTAATTTTCACATCCGTCAACACCTGCTTTCTTTGGAATTGGAATTATTATATTCTTCTTGAAGTCTGAGGGTATTTCGCCTGTCTCATACATCTTGCTCACCAGATGATAGAGTTTTGTAAGGACTGGCTCTCCCGAGGCCGTCAGTAGTTCCAATGGAATGTTGTCTACTCCGGGGGCCTTGTTTCGACTCAGGTCTTTCAGTGCTCTGTCAAACTCTACACGCTGTATCGTATCTCCCATTTCATCATCATCTACATCCTCTTCCAATACCATAATATTGTCCTCAAGTACATCGCCCTTGTATAGACCCTCTATATACTCCTTCCACCTTTCTGCTTTATCTTCTTTGCTTAAAACTGGGTTCCCATCTGAGCTCTTGATGTTCATACAAGTGGTTCTCTTATCTCCAAAAGTCTCTTTAATTTTCCTGTAGGCAGTATCTATCTTACCCCTAGTGAGATAAGCTTCTACATCCTTACATTTGTCCTCTAGCCATCCCTGCTTAGCCATTTTGCACTTCCTGTCGATCTCATTTTTGAGACGTTTGTATTCCTTTTTGCCTCCTTCATTTACTGCATTTTTATATTTTCTCCTTTCATCAATTAAATTCTTTATTTTTTCTGTTACCCAAGGATTTCTACTGGCCCTCGTCTTTTTACCTACTTGATTCTCTGCTGCCTTCACTACTTCATCCCTCAAAGCTACCCATTCTTCTTCTACTGAATTTTTCCCCCATTCTTGTCAATTGTTCCCTTATGCTCGGCCTGAAACTCTGTACAACCTCTGGTTTAGTCAGTTTATCCAGGTCCCGTCTCCTTAAATTACCACCTTCTCGTAGTTTCTTCAGTTTTAATCTACAGTTCATAAACAATAGATTGTGGTCAGAGTCCACATCTGCCCCTGGAAATGTCTTACAATTTAATACCTGGTTCCTAAATCTCTGTCTTACCATTATATAATCTATCTGAAACTTGACAGAATCTCCAGACTTGTTCCATGTATACAACCTTCTTTAATGATTCTTGAACCAAGTGTTCGCTATGATTAAGTTGTGCTCTGTGCAAAATTCTACCAGACGGCTTCCTCTTTCATCTCTTACCCCCAATCCATATTCACCTACTACGTTTCGTTCTCTCCCTTTTCCTACTGACGAATTCCAGTCACCCATAACTATTAAATTTTCGTCTCCCTTCACTATCTGAATAATTTCTTTTATTTCATCATATATTTCTTCAATTTCTTCGTCATCTGCAGAACTTGTTGGCATGTAAGCTTGTACTACTGTGGTAGATCAAAAGCCAAAGAATATGTTGAAATTTTAAATTATTATAATATAAATATGTTTATAAAAAAGAGTGTATTTGTTAAAACCTGGTACATGCTTAGGGCACTTGTATCTGTAACATTAAACGCTGTAGGGGAATCCCTCCTCAACGGAAGTGGCATGGCGCGATGTATAAGGTGGGTTAGGCTGTCGAACTGAACGGCTCCGTTGTGTGAACGACACGCAGTAGGTGGCTAGCCTTAACACGGTACACTTCGACGGTGCTAAGAGAGGAAATTGGAAGATGCATTGCAATGGCTTTGCCTCGGGTGTGGATCTGGCTGTTATTTGGTGTTCACGGCACAATAGAATGGCTCTAATATGTTGAAAATCCGACGGAAAGAAGAGAATTTATAGAGCATTCGCACATCAATAGCCGCGAGTACAGTTAGCCGCCATTGCACCTACCACCAATCTTCGCCACTCCTTTATAAACTTAATATATTCACTGCTGTTTGTGAATGAGAAATCGGTTGGAAACTTTCCTCTTGTCAGCACGTTGTAGGTGTCGCCACAGGTGCCAACCTTGTGTGAATGCTCTGAAAAGCTAATCATTTGCATATCACAGCATCTTCTTCCTGTCGGTTAAATTACGCGTCTGTAGCACGTCACCTTCGTTGTGTAGCAGTTATAATGGCCAGTAGTGTATAATGCCGCGCAACCATGCCGGAACCCGTGCCGAATATCCAATAGTACATCTTCAAAAATTCCGCCAGCACTTGTTGCAGGAATATCAAACACCTGCGTCCCGTTAGGTAGGAAGGAAGGATGTACACCACAAATCATCATGACTTCTGAACGGTTTGCGTTAGGACGTGAAAACTGCACTGTTCGTCGTGGGACAAGATGGGAATTTGTATGGTTTCGTTTAGCGACGAATCCCACTTTCATTTGGATAGATTCGGCAATAAGCAACATTGGGCTGAGAATCGGCATTTCGCTATCCAAAAGTCTCTTCACTCTCAACGAGTGACTGTGTGGGGTGCAGTCTCCAGTCACGGAATGATCGGTGCGATACTCCTTGATGGCACGATGACTACCGAACGGTACGTGAGGTTTTGGACGATGATTTTATCCACATTATCTAAAGTGACCCTGATTTCGACAAAATGTGGTTCATGCAAGACGGAGATCGACCCCATCGAAGCAGAAGAGTGTTTGACGTCCTGGAATGGTTACCTCATTCTGGCTCTGAGATACCCATAGGCCACTGACATGGGCCTCGATTGGCCGCCATCTTCTCCTGATCTGAACACATGCGCCTCCTTTTTGTGGGGCTATATTGAAGACAAGGTGTACATCCATAATCTCAAAAGCATTTCTGAGCTGAAAACAGCCATTCAGGAGGTCATCGACAGCATCGATGTTCCGACACTTCAGCGGGTCATGAAGAATTTCGCTATACGCCTGCGTCACTTCATGGCCAATGATGACAGATATATCGAATATGTCATACTCTGAAGTCGAATATCTGTAGTGACGTTTATATGTTCCATAAAATGTGTGCACGCCGTTGTTTGTAACTAATTGACGTTTCTTTTCATGTAGTTCAATAATTGTCACTCTGTACTGTTGATGAATGTGGGTAGCCTACCATAACAGGCGAACTAAGAAACATCTAGCGCGCCACTGAGTAGCTCTTGTTTCCCTCGTAACATGAAATGAATCATTGCCGGACATGGGTTCCTAAGTCTGCTCTACAACCTCTAGAAGTATGTGACGAACTGTGAAACGCACTGCACACAGAGAAATGTAAGATCTTAATTGACGACCTAATCTCTGCAGTCAAGGATATTGCTTTCTATAAACGTGAGCATCCACTAGCATCAACTAGCTTCTATCAGGCTCAAATCAAATGACTCAAAAAATCTTATTACAATCAAAGATGAGACTATCAGTCCAATAATTCATGCCTAGGTATCATTATGAGTGCATTATGTTGGAGCAAAGAGAATTCGAAAGTGGGAAATTTATTTATTGGTCCTCGTATGGTGGATGCTGGCTTAACCAAGGTAGCTAAAGTGTTTGGTTTTCAAAAGGTACCTGATCGAACATTGAAATTGGATACTGGGAAACGGAGACATCATCTGTTAAGTTACAACGCGGGCCGTAGTGTGTATTAATTAATAATGACAGACGGTCATTGAAGCGGATTGGACGAAAAATAAGAAGACGACAGCTGCAAAAGTCACTGCAGATCTGAATGTCGCAGTCGTGAACTCTATTAGCACCAAAGCAAAACGAGTGTATCTGAATAAGCGAGGTAAAGGGCAAGGTGGAATTCCACAACCATTTATGAATGATATAAATGCCCATAACATGGAATCGTGGTGCCGAATCCATAAAACATGGGCTATGAAGCAATGGAGGAAAGTCAGTTGGTTGGATGAGACTTGTTTCACAAAGCTTCCTACTTCTGACCGAGTTTAAATCCATGGAACATGGCGGGATACGGTGATGATTTGGGTAGTCATATCGTGGTATTTCATAGGCCCCTTGTTTATCCTGCAAGATCGCGTTATAGCCAAAGCTTAGGTAACCAATGAGGCAGATCGAGTCCATCCCACGGTACATCGTCTGTTACCCAATGATCGTGGGGTGTTCTATGACGTGCCTTGTTCACACAGTTCGCATCATCCAGGACTGGTTTTTGAGCACGATAATGGCTTGTGACATCTCCCATGTCCACCACAATTACTAGACGGAAATAATATTGTGCCTTGGTGGCCAACTTTGGTGAGAAGGGTCCGTGATCGCGGTTGTGGAACGCTGACACGGAGTGACACTTGCACGGAGTCTGGGGTTCTTGCAGGGCCAACCGGCTTTTCACAGGTACTGCTGCACTAAGAACTCCCCAGCAGTTCAGCACAGCTGCTCGTGCGAGCTGGCTGCGTCTCACACCACAGCAGTGAGCAGCCATGTATTGGTTCATTAACGCGTTTCGTGGCAAATTTATTTTTAAAAGTGTTGTATTAATGAGAACTGACAATGGAATTCAACATAATGACTGACGATGAAATTAAACGTCTCTTTCAACATTTTGATGCTGCAAAGAACGGGGGCCAGCTAAGTGAGAAGCAGGGCGTTTCTTACGGCTGTCTCAGCCTTATGATGTCTGCCGTTTCAGGACGAGATTCAAATTGACAAATTTACATTTCGTTGCCAGTTTATTTAAACGGTAAACTTGAAAGCACATAATGTCAATGAACAGTACTTATTTTGGTTTTCACTAAGGAATCCATGTCTGGTACCAGTCTTCGAGTAATGTTAATTCGAAGACAAGCTCTTAAGTTCAAGTTGCCGGTGAGAATCTGTGGGTGGATTTTGTTCTCTTTATTGCATAAAAATGAGCATGTAGACGCAAGTCTAAACATCGATATAATCGTAGCTGCAGACTTGAGAAGTCGTGAAAATTTATATTGACGAAAAAGAAGTCTACGAGACTAATTTTTCCTCAATGTTCATAGCAGTTTTGCCTGTTTGGCATACCAATTCTGGACTGTACAGTATTCAAACAGAAACTTTTTGATTGCTCCTTATATGACTTGGGTAAGTAGAATATATTCTCAAGATTGAAATGACAGAAGTAACTACAAGAACACCAGGCAGCAGTCTTCAGCAGAGCAGACGTTGCAATACGACACAACAGAACCTGTTTCAAAATAGTAAGAAGTTTTCAAAATAGCAAGAAGTAAGTCTGGATGACAAAAACCTTAATTTTCCCAAGCAGTGCTACAGTAGAATATTTGATTGGAACAGTTATATTTTTGGTGTGTTGAATAGCATGTGATGATTCAGTGCGAACTGTGTTAGAATTGTACCTTATGTCTTTACTCAAATTTTTAAGCATGAACCAAAACAAACCCAGTATGGCTGAAACAAATGAGAAGTACCATGAAATCATTCGGGAAAAATATAGAAAGAACATGGTGAAATGAGTAGAACTGCATTGGGGAAATTAAATTTGCTGAAGAAATTCATGGATGAATGGAAGAGGCAATAGTTAAAAGGGAAAGAGATAGAGAAAGAAGAACAATGCCCAAAGGAGGCAGCATGACAAGCACAATGGAAGGCATTTTGGAGGGAACAGGATGAACAAGAAGAACAATTGAGTCAAACAGGAGAAGAATATCACACAAAAACAATCAAAGAACTTGAAACAATCACGCAACCGTCACACTCTAGGTGTATAAGTTCTAAGTGCAGCCGAGTTTCAACACTGTTAACATAACCCGACAATCTGTGAAACTGCACAACCCTTTGCAAGCCGAAAATCAGTATGGCAAATTGATCTAACTGCAAATTCATTCTTTGGGTGTTTCTCCTGAAAACGAAAATGTAGTTTCAAAGTGAATATGCCGGGAAAATTACTGAGACGTTTGTTTCTCCGCTCCCATTTGATGAATACTTTCTTAAGTCATATCGCTTAAAAGCATTTCCCCCTTTTTTTATTTTTTCAAATCGGCTTCCAGCTGTTCGCCTTCCAAGTGATCACAATCTTTTGTGTGGAATCTATTGTAATATTGTAAACTGAAATTTTTCGCTGTTTTGAAGCTCATTAATAGAACTCTAACCGTAACAAGACGCCATCATACACACTAAACATGAAGCTAAACATGTAGATTAGGCATCGTGTACTGATATGTTAATGTAGATGTGTCTCACCGCTTTGAAATTCCTAACCCGACCATCACACTAATTTTCATCCTCTTAAAAACAGCTGCTCTCCATTTTAAGGGGAAATCTTCAATATTTTTTCAAAATAAATGTAACGGCTGGTTCACATCTTTGGAGTGTTTATTCTTAGATCCCAAAACGATTTGACTGCATTCGCATTACAAGCACATCTACGAAATGCTTGAAATACGGAATGCCTAAGAGGCTGTGGCAACGAAACGTCAAATATAATTTTTGATTTGTATACCATCAAAAGGAAACATCTTTAATCCAAACTTGGCATAAATTGAGACTCAGAAAAGCAAGGTGCAAGACTTCGGCTAGCTTGAAAGAAAAGGACGACTAATTGCTGTTCTCCATCGTTTTGAAAGTCAATCACAGTCGTTAAGTGCATACCTCACCCCTAATGGAAGGTAACTTGATGAAAATGCAAAGATTTCCAGGAAACTGAAGCTAAATAATTGGCAGCCTGTCTTTTTAAATCAATTACTTTGCCTGTCGACTGTGTAAATACAAATTTAGGGGATACACTGATAACACTACCACTGCAACACCTCAAGAAGACCGCGAGTAGCTTATTAATCAGGAAATTCAAGAGAAAGGCTTCGCCGGCCTCGGTGGCCGAGCGGTTCTAGGGGCTCCAGTCCGTAACCGCACTGCTGCTACGGTTGCAGGTTCGAATCCTGCGTCGGGCATGGATGTGGGTGATGTCCTTAGGTTTAAATAGTTCTAAATCTACAGGACTGATGACCTCAGATGTTGAGTCCCATAGTGCTCAGAGCCATATAAACCAAAAAGGCTTCACTGATCTTGAATTAACGAGAAGAAGCGTGATATAAGCAGAAGAGAAAAATATTATAGTGAACTTTTTCATAAAATGTTAAAATCTATTTTACCGTAAATATCTTTTTCTAAGCTCAATTACAAATTATCACAAATATTAACCAGTCTGAAAGAAATTTTTACAGGAAGTAGTCTTGAGGCGGTTTCATATATCTATGCACTAACATTATCGAAAACGTAATCACACTTTTTACTGATAATTAAAGAAAATTAAAGGCTTAAATTTGAAATAAACACTACAAACGAATTATTAATATTTCCTATAAAATGAATGCACAGAACCGTTGAGCGATGTCTTGTGAATGTACCTACGAAAACTAGCATATGAAAATTGTGGTGTGAGTGCCATTGGTTTACAGAATATCATCAACATTGTATTAAAAATTCAAAACTCGAAAACCAATGCAGTTATGGACTTCAAAACTTGGGTACTGTTATATTTTTGCTTAATAGACACGTATTCAAAATTCGGTTACGATCGGCAAAGTAGAAGAAAAGTTAAATTTTTCGCTCAGGGAGGCAGGTTTCGATGCAGGCTGTGATGGGGCTCGAAAGCGGATCAACCACGACGTAAGTATGGAGCTGTGTTCCATGCTCGTAATCGGGCCCACCAGCGGGAGGACCCGGTCATGAGAGGTATCCGCGATTCATGCACAGACACAGTCATGCAGAAAAAAAAAAGCAAACGCGCTGCAACTGCAGAATATGTGGTTGGAGGTGACTGGATGCAAGGGAGTACAGTGCTGTGCTATACCGTCCGACTAGAAAAGTTATGCATTTGCGCTAGGTATTGGCAACTGCACTACATTTTCAAGCAATTTTAGAATATGGAACGAGAAGTGATGTCACGATCGCACAGGTAGAAGAGACATAAAATCGATAAAATTATGAAAATTGATGAAAAAACGCATTTAAATTACCGGAAAATTCGCTGAAATGCGGTGATATTGAGGGAGTACTTGGATGTCTTCTGTTTGGTGCAGGACAGTTCTTGTACATGGAAACGAGTATACGTCAGCAGTAGGAATACGAGAAAACGTTGACATGGAAGCACCGGAACCAGAGAAGCAGTCTTTCTTCGTCGACAGCATGAAGATGGTTGGAATAGAATGCTTATCGTGGATGACCGCCAAACGTAGAATAATAAGTTTACGTATGTCGGATCACAAGCCAAAGTTATCGGCAACGGCCTTGTAAAGTTTTATAAAGTGTCCTTAGTTAAAGAGCGTTGTATTACCAGCTGGGTGACCGCAGTATACGAGGTGCATTCAAGTTCTAAGGCCTCCGATTTTTTTTTCTAATTAACTACTCACCCGAAATCGATGAAACTGGCGTTACTTCTCGACGTAATCGCCCTGCAGACGTACAAATTTTTCACATCGCTGACGCCATGATTCCATGGCAGCGGCGAAGGCTTCTTTAGGAGTCTGTTTTGACCACTGGAAAATCGCTGAGGCAATAGCAGCAGGGCTGGTAAATGTGCGGCCACGGAGCGTGTCTTTCATTGTTGGAAAAAGCCAAAAGTAACTAGGAGCCGGGTCAGGTGAGCAGAGAGCATGAGGAATCACTTCAAAGTTGTTATCACGAAGAAACTTTTGCGTAACTTTAGCTCGATGTGCGGGTGCGTTGTCTTGGTGAAACAGCACACGCACAGCCCTTCCCGGACGCTTTTGTTGCAGTGCAGGAGGAAATTTGTTCTTTAAAATACTTTCTTAGGATGCACCTGTTACCATAGTGCTCTTTGGAACGCAATGGGAAAGGATTACGCCCTCGCTGTCCCAGAACATGGCCACCATCATTTTTTCAGCACTGGCGGTTACCCGAAATGTTTTTGGTGGCGCTGAATCTGTGTGCTTCAATTGAGCTGACTGGCGCTTTGTTTCTGGATTGAAAAATGGCATCCACGCCTCATCCATTGTCACAACCGGCGAAAAGAATGTCCCATTCATGCTGTCGTATAGCGTCAACATTGCTTAGAAACATGCCACACGGGCAGCCATGTGTTTGTCTGTCAGCATTCGTGGCACCCACCTGGATGACACTTTTCGCATTTTCAGGTTGTCATGCAGGATTGTGTGCACAGAACCGACAGATACGCCAAATCTGGAGGCGATCAGTTCAATTCGGCGATCCCCCAAAACAATTCTCTCCACTTTATCGATCATGTCGTCAGACTGGCTTGTGCGAGCCCGAGGTTGTTTCGGTTTGTTGTCACACGATGTTCTGCCTTCATTAAACTGTCGCACCCACGAACGCACTTTCGACACATCCATATCTCCATCACCACATGTCTCCTTCAACTGCCGATGAATTTCAATTGGTTTCACACCACACAAATTCAGAAAATGAATGATTACACGCTGTTCAAGTAAGGAAAACGTCGCCATTTTAAGTAATTAAACAGTTCTCATTCTCGCCGCTGGCGGTAAAATTCAATCTGCCGTACGGTGCTGCCATCTCTGGGACGTATTGACAATGAACGCCGCCTCATTTTAAAACAATGCGCATGTTTCTATCTCTTTCCAGTCCGGAGAAAAAAAATCGGAGGCCTTAGAACTTGAATGCACCTCGTACAGATACAAAATGGATCCCGTGTTTGACCCTGTGCGGGACTCTTTAGGTGTTTCAAACCTTAACAAACAGTATTTACAATGTGCTTCTCTGTAGTCTCCGCCAACCACAGCCTTGCGGTATGAGCTAACAAACAGTTGCTGTATGGCTGTATGGCTACTGTATGTCGGTTGAGGTAATAGTGATACATGAAAGTCATTGCTGTCTTTGATGTTTTCCTGGGAAAGGGAGCCATCTGCCTCTAAACTTAATGGATCTGCGTTAAAGGACGATAGGAAGTAGATGCAGTAATAGGTTGAGATCTAGAGGGAAAGATGTTGCTGCAGGTAATTTGTCACGCATTTAACCATTGTTACCTGTTGTTCTTTAGGGGTGCATCAGTTGTGTGATATAACCTCCGATCGACTCGTATACAATTGTATGTTCCGTGTGCGATTTAGAGCACTAACTACCTGCGGTCGTTAACAGCAAATCTCTTCAAACCACAGAAATCAAATGACTTTCAATCCATGTGTGATCAAACATGTCCATCGATGGAAAATCTGTTTCGGTTCTGTCCTCTAGACGAACGAAGTTGTATGTGAAGTAGCCCATTTCTCTGCCACATCTTGAGCGTAAATCGAGCCTTCGGACTCATATAGGTACGAAACGACTGTTACTATACTTTTCATTTTCACCGTATCGTAATCACATGTAAGTGGATCATAGGGGAGAGGGCAAGTCATGCACCTCTGGAAACCTCTGTAGTGTTTGTGTCACACAGAATCATGGTTGTGTTTGGAGTGCAAGGTAGTAGTTTAAACACTTTACAGTTTGTCGCCGTACTTTTTCGTAGAGGCACTTGAATGGAGAATGTATGTCATGCACTGGAGATTTCTTACACTGGAATATTAACAGCGCTGCATTCCGTACAATTAGTAGGTCGGAAGACGTACCGCTCTAGTGTTACAACGTGTTTTAAGTGTAAAACCATCTGGCCTTAGGAATGTATGTGTTTATGTTTTTCCTTACCAATACCTTCTTGGTACTGATCTCTGATACTAGAACAATACTTCTGAATTGACAGCGTAGTAGATTTACGTAAAATGCTTCAAACTATGTCCATCTAGAGCTCCAACATGCATAAATCATACGCCTCGTCTTCATAGCCATCTGTTATATCATCATAAAGCTTTCAGGAATGTTGACCTCCTCGACATGCGAGCATTTGCAGATCTTGTGCACTTGGATGGGTGCCAAGAGTTAAGATTGCTGTAGAACAGTAGTTACGAACTCGGCTCACCCTCCTCCTTCATGAGACGTCGCATGTAGCGGTCTACATCTGGTCAGCTGTAGATTATATCGCCGATTACCCTAAGAATGCGAAATGCGCTGTGACTCCCATCCACATAGGGAAAGATGGGCAATCGTACTCGTAAATTACACTCTGTGATCGAGATGCTAGAAATATGAAGATCATATTTGCTGATTCTCATTAAATATATGGATATTGATCTACTCAGTGATCGAAGTCATTTGCACAAACCAGTTTAAAGTTTCATCGCCTATACTGTAGGACGACCATATCCCACAGACTATCAGTCGCAAGAGAGGATCCCCGTTTTGTTGTCTGATATATTGCTTTTTCTGCAGTAACACGTCCAAGCACAGTAGGACTACTGATTTGTACACTGCTCTAAATCTGGTTTTGTCCATCACCACTTTGAGGTCCGTGACAGGTTGTAAATTGACATTAACATGTTTTGATTCATTGGCTCAGACTGAAAACTGGACATCGGATGGTTAAATTCGAGTCCTCCCTCTGGCTTGGGTGTGATTGTGTCGTCCTTAGCGTAAGTTAGTTTGAGTTAGATTAAATAGGGTGTGAGCTTAAGCACCGATGACCTCAGCAGTTTGGTCTCATAAGACCACAAATTTCCAGTTTTGCATGGTTAAATTATTTTCTACTGCTCACAGTGTGTGGGTCAGCAATGAAAAACATGTAACACTGCTAAAACTGATCACACTATCAACTGTGATGCTTATTGCGCTACATAGATAAGTGTCTTTTCCATCTCATCTGCCCACTGGCACACTGTTGTTAACCACATAATGATTGACTAACATCACTTGTTTGAGATGGAGGAAGAGTCTTGGTGAGACCAACACCTTCTGGGGATGGTCAGACCTGAAACAGTGGTCACGTACCTGACTACAGTATGAGGAATCAATCAACAACAAAACACCGAGCCATCTGCTACCCCCTCACTGTAAAATATGAATTTAAATCAGGAGGCTGTCGGCGGCCGTTGTGGCCGAGCGGTTCTAGGCACTCCAGTCCGGAACCGCACTACTACTACGGTCGCAGGCTCGAATCCTGCCTCGGGCATGGATGTGTGCGATGTCCTTACGTTAGTTAGGTTTAAGTAGTTCTAAGTTCTAGGGGACTGATGACCTCAGATGTTAAGTCCCACAGTGCTCAGAGCCATTTGAACCATGTTTTTGAGGAGACTGTCAAACATCTACAGACAGCTGTTGGAAACTCTCCACAGTGCCACAAAACTCTTCCAGTTTCCATATGTTTTGAGGGTCTTTTCTTTTACTTAAAATTATTCTCTCTCTCTGTGTGTGTGTGTGTGTGTGTGTGTGTGTGTGTGTGTGTTTTGTGTGACCAGCAGAACATAATTTAACCATGCGATGTCCAGTTTTCAGTCAGAGCCAATGAATCAAAGCGTGTTAATGTCAATTTAGAACCTAACAAGTGGTGACAGAAAAAACAAAATTTATAGCAGTGTACAAATCTGTCGTCCTACGTTGCTTGGACGCGTTACTGCATAAAAAGCAATATGTCATACAACAAAACAGGGATCCTCTCTTGCGACTGATAGTCTGTGGTATATGGTCCTCCTACAGTACAGGCGATGAAACTTTAAACTGGTTTGTGCAAGGGACTTCCATCACTGAGTGGATCAGTATCTATATATTTAATAAGGGTCAGCGGATAGGCTCGATGTCAGCACACAGATGGCATTTGTTTTCGATATATACATATGATCGTTAGACAGACACATGGTAATACGTTATCGAGGTCTCTGTTGGATGACATTAGCGGAGCTTTTACAGTTTGTAGTTTTTTATTCTCAGTTGGATGATACAAGATTGAGCGAATGTTTGGGTGACAAACGGACTACAGTACCTGGATGTAGTTTGAAATGCATGGGAACGTAGTAGCAAAATGCTCGTCCTTTTCCCACCCTCTGTAACTGTATGTGCTGTCTTTTCTACTACCTCATGTTGCAGGAGAAAGCTTCATTTGGCGTTGGCCTTACACATCATACGCAGCTGACAGAGCTACGACAACATGTTCCCATTTCCAGCAAATGGTCAAAACGTGGCTTTGTCACACTAACTCAGCCCACGCTGTTTCTAAATGGGTCGCAGAAGGTGGTAAATATAGCGCTCTTCAACTTATGTCCTGTTACGATTTAAATTGGAACGATTACACGCGCAAAGCTGCAGGGAGGGCAGGGCAAAGACTGAGGAACAGTTACAAGATGAATAGGGACTGCACAAAAGACCACGCTGTAGTTTTACTGCAGCAGGCTGGTTCGAATAAGGTGACTCGTTTCGGGACAGGAGAGTGCCACAAATATGATTCAGCAGTGGCTGTAGTCATTGAAAGACATCTCTAAAGGATACAATGCAGGTATTTGGTTGAATGGGAAGACTTAATTCCAAGTCGCAGACAGCATTTCTACCAGAAAGCATAACACTATAGATCTGAAAAACCATAGTACTTTGTACATTTCTTATAACCCCAATCTAGCATTGCATTTTTTAAAGTGATTTGTTGCATAGCGCAGCATCTACTGCATGTGATCATTCTCTATCAATCATCACCTATAACCAGTGGATATAACGCAGAACCTCTGACATGGCATTGAGAAATAATGCATTACAAATGGAGAAATACCTAGAAGTGTCTTCACTATTAGGTAACTCTACATTACCAGTGAAATTATTCGTGCCTACTTCAGAAATTCTCAATAACATGATTGGATATCGAATTTACTATTTCGGATTTATCACGAAAGATTGAATCTACCTTTTTACTTGAATTCTTTTCGACTAAATTTCATATCATTGAACCCATATGTGACTTCACTACCATTTATTTTATCTGACTCACTGAATCGCCACTACAGAGAGACTAAACTCCTCTACTTCTGAGAGCGCACATGTTGCCCGTGGATTTCTCGCGCTGCTCTGCATGCACAGTGCGCCGTCACGTAGCATGAAGAACCTTGATGTGATGATTTGTAACTTAATCACATGACAGCGCACTTAACAATACTGCCAGCTAAATAAACCATTCTACCTACTAAAGTCACTAACTACTAACAGGCATGTGGTTGGCAAAGGAAAGATTTTGTTGCAAAACAAATAATGTATTTTTTTTTTACCTTAATAATGTGACATCCAGTTCAGACACAAATATAAATCGTCATTGACATCTAGTACAAAGGCATATAATCATGAATAATATTCAGTCTCCAAGTCGAACATGTACAGATCGTTAGCCCACGCTAACACTTCAGACCTCTACCCTCCATCAATGCTAACTTCTCACATGTAACTTCTCACATCAAACATCCATGGCCGTTCACCACCAACTGCCCAAAAGTGCTTCCATCACTGCTGGCGACTAACTTCCAACTGCCCAACACTACTGGCGATTTACTTCCAACAATGAGTCCCACCACCGACAGAGTATTACAAAGAAAATGCAGTCAGAGATCCAATGCAAAGCGGTGCCAACAAAGAAGTAACCCACTTACACTCTATTCTCGTTGCACTTCTGCACTTCCAATTCCTGCCTTACACCGATCCATCTTTCATGGTAACAAGAAAAATTTGATTTTGCGGCATCAGTTGTTATACTTCAACTAAATTTCATAAACAGTTTGTTCCCGGGTTCGATTCCCGGCGGGGTCAGGGATTTTCTCTGCCTCGTGATGGTTGGGTGTTGTGTGATGTCCTTAGGTCAGTTAGGTTTAAGTAGTTCTAAGTTCTAGGGGACTGATGACCATCGATGTTAAGTCCCATAGTGCTCAGAGCCATTTGAACCATTTCATAAACAGTTCAAACACAGATTCAAGACTACTTCTCACAGTTCTTATGCAGTTCTCTAGTCATTTACAACCTACACATATCACAGTCATTACACAATACACTGGTCGGTTACAGTTCAGCTGCTAAAATATAGCCTCATAATTCCAAAGCACTTCGACATCAAAGATTTTCATCACCAGGTATGCCATTTACCGCGAGTGAAATAGAGAGAGAAAGAGATGTGGTGAGGGGGATTTAGATGTGTGTATGATAAACCCGTTCTCTCGAAAATTTCCCTCCTTCATACCACCTCTGTGCTACCACAGAGGACGTTTCACTGACCACATTTGTACTAAGACTGCAGTACACGTGAGGTGCCTAGTTGCCTCCACCGCCCTGAGTGGAATGCATGAGTTCTGAATAATGTTCACCAGTCTGACATCTTCTGCAGTAGTTACATCCTGTGTGGGAAACAGCACTTACATCCTGACTCAGTTCTCTTGAGGCTGTAATAAAACTGTTAGCGAGGAACTGGTATTGTATAAATAATTAAATGTTGAACTGGTTTCTTTAAAACTGGATGCCACTCGCTTTACATTAGCAGAATACGAGAAACTGCCCAATTATAGTCCACTTTATGAATCACAAATAAGTTCCATTACTCACACTTTCAGCGAAAACAAACAAAATAATGAACTGCGTAGTACTGTAATTACTATCAAATTGTTCTCAATAACATGACCCAATAATTAGAGATTGCTAATTAAATTCTCAACCGGTACCGACCAAGGAAGATAGCATGTCTGTACACCGAGACTGCCGAACCACCACTGATCTTACAACAGAACCACTTCGGTCGCCATCCAAGTTAGGGATGATCCGAACATCTTCGAAGTGCTTCGTCTGCCTTTTCGTTTAGCAATTGTTTATTATTCTGCTTCTAATTAACACTTTTGAAATCAACCATGATAGCCTGCTATTGAGAGATGCCTTTATATGAAATGCAACTAATTCACTGTTTAGTTTTTCTAATATTAATTCCAGAAGTTTATCATTTCGGCGCGGTGCCAATATCGGATCAGGTTCACAATTTAGGCGGTGTTCATCACGATACCCCTACCGAACAAGCTAAGTGTCACAGCTACCTCGTACCACATTACGTCATCTTCCCCATGCTGCCATTTCAACTGCTCTAAGATGAGCTTCTTGCAGCTGAATGTAATAGCTGTACAGCACGAAATGTTACAGTTGACCGACCAAGTGCCGCAGACATGAAACTTCATCCCACAAACCGATATCCGGCAACTGAGCAACATGATTCATGCACGTCTGCATACTTTCATTCAACATTCTGGTGTGTACATCGGATACTAATGTACCAGCATTTCACATTTGCAATTAATTATCTCGCGCTTACTATAACTTCTAATCTTGCAATGTTTATCACTTAAATATGTTACCTAGACAAATCTATTCCCTAAATTTCATTACTCTACATTAATTATTTTTTGGTGTTGGGATTTTTTTCCCGTCAGTGTACTGAATACTTCCGGTTAATTAGGATTTTTAAATGACATGTGTACCTAATATTCCCTGTTGTTTGGCAAAGGTTTCTGTTCCAAAGACTAATGAAAATCCTGATGCTTGCAGATACAGTTACAACCGAATCGTTATCGCGCGACTACTTTTGCATGATAAAGATCGAAATAATTTTTGAGAAAAATGGTAAAAATAAGAAGCAGTTACTCAAATTTGGAATAAATGAACTGAATCTGTTATAATTTTAGACTGCAAATTACTTAAGCACGGTCGCCAGCTCACTGTGAGAGCAAAAGTTACTGTGTGATAATTAATTGTTTATAAAATGTAATTTCGTAATTACGAACTAATCATTGAACTGTAATCGGGCGAGAACGGAACCAGAGGAACGGACTGGAGTTCAGCTGTAAAAACAGAAAATCAGAAAACCAGCAAAATAATTTGTGCTGAATACTTACATGTAAAAGTTAATTCACTGAAAAACACTTTGCGTAATGAATAGCTTTCCATTACTCACTGTAATGCTAACGTTTACTGATTTTAGGAATGCAGATGTTTATAAACAGTTGTTTTCTATTACAATATAGTTATTTCTGAAAAGTTGCCGAAATTAAATAAGCTCATAACTTTCAATACTTTCCTGTTCTTTCAGTGGTGGTATTTTTAGAATAAATAATAGTAACAATATTGGACACTGTTAGGTAAATGATGATTGAGGTAAAGTTCATTTACGCTATAACAGTTGCTGCGCCAAACACTTTTTTACACAGTTAAGGAAAACTCCTACGCTGGCTAACCTTGAATCTTACTTCGATCAGTTGTTGGTGGTGCGATGTAAGGCATTATTATGTCGAAAATGTATGGTAACAGGCTCTTCTCTATCGTCACTCCATATAACAAGTTTGGGACTGCAGTATTCTTCTGGAATGTTAATTCCTCTTGATGACAATGTACTGTGCTCATTTACAACCGCATAATATGCCTGGCGAGATACTAAAAATCTTGCAGTTTATTCCTTACATTCCCCTGCACAGCGTTTGCACTTGACCACTTGTCGCTAGCAACTCTCTCGGTCGACTAGTTCTGCCCGACTCCGCGCTTAAGCGCCCAGCAACAATACTCCATACTTCAAACGTGGGCCTTGATTCTATACAACTGCAGGCTTCTCTGACTAGGCCAGGGTTTTTACTGTATCATAATTACAATATTCTTTTTTAATTAGTTCATTTGAATTAATACTTCTACATTTAATCATGTGTTAACACACATAAAACAGTAAAAGGCACATATGACAAATTACATTGCAGTTACGCAATAGTAGCAGTATGGTAGTCTGCCTTAGGGCAGGTCTTGTCATGGGTTAAGCCTCTTCCACTTTTGTCTGTCCATAGCCAGTCTTTTCGTTTCTGATTATTTGTCTTCTTTGATACTGTGCAGCATTTTATATCTTCTTTTTCCTCTTCTTTTTCCCTCCACCATTCCTTCTATTCCTTCCGTCAATAAACAGTCCCTCCTCAAACAAAGTCCAATGCAGTTCCGTTTTCTCTTTCTGGTAACTTTCAGTATGTTTCTTTCTTCTCCAATTCTTTTTAATACGTCTTCATTCCTTACTCGGTCTTCCCAGTTCACTTTATCCATTCTTCTCCATATCCACATCTCTAGTGCCTCCAATCTTCTTCCATCAACCTTTCGTAACATTTGGCAAGTCTTTTTCTCAATTTTTTGTTTAGTAGTCCACAAACTAATTTCTGTATCCTCTTGAATCCTTCTTGCGCCATTGCAATGCTTTTTCTAATTTCTATTGAGCAATACATATCATTCATTATTACACTTCCCAATAATTTAAGTTACCCACTTACCCCATTTCCTCTCCCCCTATTTTCATATGGCATTTTCTCACCTTTCTTACAAATACCATGGTTTTCGTTTTCTTCTCGTTAATCTTCATTCCATATTCTTCTAATTTTGTGTTTAGACCATCTAACGTTTGTTCCATCTCTCTTGCACTATCTGCCATCACAACCATGTCAGCTGCAAATCTTATACACTTCACTCTCTGGCACCCTAGAGAAACTCCTCTCCTTCCATCAAAACTTTCACTAATAATTTCCTCCAGATATATATTGAACAGTGGTGCTAAACAACAACCTTGTCTTGCATCTCTTCCCAGTTCAATTTTTTCACTCATCACACCTCCTGTTCTTACTCTTGCTCTCTGGTTCAAATATAAATTGCTAATTAGCCGTCTATCCCTCTAGTCAACTCCATGTTTCCTTAGGAATTCCATAAGTTTGTCCCACCTGACACAGTCAAAATCCTTCTCAAGATTAATGAACACAACATACGCCTTCCTTTTCTTCTCCATGTACCTCTCCCCTACCACTTTCAGTCGCCCAGTGGCATCTCTGGTTCCCACTCCTCGCCTGAAACCAAATTGTTCATCTCCTATTACGCAATAAAGCTTTCCTTATAGCCTTCTGATGAGAGTCCTCAGCAAGACTTTGGCTGCATGCAATATCAGGCTCACCAGTCTATGTTATTCACACTTTTTGCTGTTCTTTTTCTTTTCTCTGTATATTTGATTACACAATTCAATCAACTCCTTTTTCCCTTATTCCTCCAATGACTTTAACAGTTCCGTAGGAATCTCATTAATTCCCATTAGCTTTTCATTTTTCATCTCCTTCATAGGTAATTCAATTTCACTAGTTAGTATTGCATTTCCTTTGTCACCATCTGCAACTTTATCTTCTTCTTCTATCTCAAGGTCTTCTTCACTTGCTGCGTGGGATTAGCCAAGCGGTCTTAGGCACTGCAGTCAGGGACTGTGCGGCTGGTCCCGGCGGAGATTCGAGTCCTCCCTCGGGCATGGATGTGTGTCTTTGTCCTTAGGATAATTTAGGTTAGGTAGTGTGTAAGCTCTGATAACCTTAGTAGTTAAGTCCCATAAGATTTCACACACATCTGAACATTTTCTTCTTCACTTGGTCTGCAGCGTATAGCCATTCTATATATTCTTCCCATCTCATTATTTCTTGTGGTTCACTCACCATTTTACCTTCTGGTGCCTCTACTTCCTTTAGTCCATTGTTGTTTCTCTTTTCCCTGAATGTCAAATCCATTGCTTCTTTGTACATCAAATCATATTTTCCTTCTTTCTCTAATTTCTCTATCTTCTCACACTTTTCTGTCTGTCATTTCCCCATTGCTTTTTCTGTTTTCATTAGTTAACATCCTGTAGTTGCGCATTCCTTCTTCTGGGTTTACAGTTTTCCATTTCCTGCGATCATCCATCTTGGTTATCATATCTGGTGTTACCCATTCTTTCTTTACTTTTTTCCTCTCCTTGACTCCAAGCGATTCCTTAGCTGCCTTTTTGACCCCTTTTTAAAACGATCCCATCTTCCTTCTGTGCATTCCGCTTCCTGACCTTTCATCATGATTTTACAATATGCATTCTCAAATTTTTCACAACTGCCTTTGTCTTTCAGTGTCTCAGAGTTAATGTGCTCTCTCTTCTGTCCCTTCCAGGTTCCTCTCAGTTTAACTAGAACCTCAGCTATTACTAATATATATCTGAATAAATATCTGCTCTTGGATAGCTTTTGACACTCTTTAGGCAATTTCAGCATATTTGTTGTATTATTATGTAACCAATTTGATATCTTTTGCTGTCAAATAGAGATATTCAAGTATACCGTCGTCTTTTGTAGTTATCAAATAGAGTGTTTCCAACTACCATGAAATTTTTATTGCAGTATTCCAACAATCATTGCCCTCTCTCATTTCTTTCTCCAAGTCCAAATTTTCCCAGAGCTTTTCCTTCTGGCCCTTCGCGAACTATCGCATTCCAATCACCAATTATAACAATACAATATTATAACAATATTATATCGTAGTGATTTTACCTGTTCTGAAGCAGGCGAAGCTGTAGAAGCATCCGAACATTTCCATAGGGAAGGTCGAGCATTGAAGATGCATTCACAAAATCTCCTGCAGCGGCAGGTGACAGCACCGGAGCCAAGTCCGTGTGAGCGCTCCACAGCGGGCTCCATTTAACGCCGGTAATCCCCGTAACCGACAGGATTACGACTGCCGTGCGCTACAGCTGCCGCTCGGGTTCGTCGCCTACCCGTGCGTTGTAATCTCCAGACCAGGGCCGACCTTGCAGCCTGTCGTGGCGTTTCGCCACCGGTCGCTGCTTTTCTAACGCGGTGTCCGATCTTATGCCAGGGATGAATATTAAATTCAGACTTTAGGTGATGTTACACCGCTGCTCTGCAAGATTTCTGGCCCCGTCAGCTGTCCCATGAAACACAAAAAAAGGTATTCGTGCTATGCACGTTTCGTATTTTTGCTCCTGAGTCGATGGAAGCCTAAGCCAGGTGTTCCGTTTCAATGTGGACTCGTGCAATGGAGTTATAGTTGCAGCCAAAGACGAAATGTGTGTACGAGGATTATCACACGAAAAAAATACCCATTCCTCCAAGGCTTAAGAGGTTAAGTTGGTTCCTTGAACGCGTGGTGTGTGATTAACCTTAGTGTTATGTTGTAACAGTCCAATGAAATTAGCAGAGAAATAGCAAATGCGTAGGGACGATCGAATAAATATCTATAAAAAAATAAAAAAATATGAAATTCAAAGTTCACTTGACTAATACGGTTAAAAATCGATAATTCCAGTAATTTACATAGCCTATTCTGTAAGTATTCAAGCAAAATCATTTTCATTATTATTATTAGAATTAGAATCATTTTTAGTATTAGTACATGTCACATGTAGCTGCGCAATGGTCTTATGAAAATAATCCAGGTGTTCTCAGAGAGCAAAAAAGATTACCATTAGTTGCAGAATGTTGAAAAGAAAGTAATCATTCATACTAAAGGAATAAGAGCCTCTTGTATTGTTTTGATTGTTTCTAGCAGCATTTGTTATTTTTGTTTCCCCACATAGTTTTCACAAAACCCCTTCGTATACTAGAGAATTCCGTGCTCTGATGACAGGAAATTTCAATATAAAGATACTGTGATAATCTGACCTTTTCAATCTAGTAACAAAGTAGCTTTCTATAACCTCTTGTCGCAGCGTGAGTATGAAATGCATACAGCTAATATCTTAAGTAAGTGAATCTTCGGATTTCTTACTGCCAAAAGATAATGCATCCGAATTTGTAATACAGTTTGACACCCCCAGTAATTTTCTGTTTTCTTCTGTTTATTTGTGAAATACGAAGAGCCAATGCGGCTGACAGAACACACAACGTGAGTGTTAGAGCAGTTACATGTTGCCCTTACGTGGCTTTACCGTGATGTGGTAGTTACCACGCACGGGATCCCAAGATCCACGGTATTGGTCGCTTATTGCCTCTTAACATGCGTATTCGCTTCAGTAGGATCATCATGGGTAAATAAATAGCACATAAAACAATACTGCTGCTATACTAATTAAGATACCATTAACTTAAGACTTGAAAATTTAGTGTTACACTGAAAGTTTCCGTTTTGCAAACTACTAAGAATGTTAGAAATACATTTGTTAATGAGTTTGAACTATATCAGCAACTGAGTTCTTCATACTACAGTCCATGTTACGGACACTCAAACTTTGACGCACAACAGAGAAACTGAAAATTATCTTGGAGAATAATTCCTTAAACAATGATCTTTAAACAATGATGTTGTTCAATATGTATATTGATCAAACAGCAAAGGAAACATAAGAAAAATTCGGAGTAGGTATTGAAATCCATGGAGAAGAAATAAAAACTTTAAGGTTCGCCGGTGACATTGTAATTCGGTCAGAGACAGGAAAGGGCTTGTAAGAGCAGTTGAACGGAATAGACAGTGTCTTGAAAGGAGGATATAAGATGAACATCAACAAAAGCAAAAAGAGGATAATGGAATCTAGTCTAATTAAATCAGGTGATGCCAAGGGAATTAGATTAGGAAATGAGACACTTAAAGTAGTAAAGGAGTTTTGCTATTTGGGGAGCAAAATAACTGATGATGGCTGAAGTAGAGAGGATATAAAATGTAGACTGGCAATGGAAAGGAAAGCGGTTCTGAAGAAGAGAAATTTGTTAACATCGAGTATAGATTTAAGTGTCAGGAAGTCGTTTCTGAAAGTATTTGTTTGGAGTGTAGCCATGTATGGAAGTGAAACGTGGACGATTAAAAGTTTGGACAAGGAGAGAATAGAAACTTTCGAAATGTGGTGCTACAGAAGAATGCTGAAGATTAGATGGGTAGATCACATAACTAATGAGGAGGTCCTGAGTAGGATTGGGGAGAAGAGAAGTTTGTGGCACAACTTGACTAGAAAAAGGGATCGGTTGGAAGGACATGTTCTGAGGTATTAAGGGAACACCAATTTATTATTTGAAGGGCAGAGTGGAGGGTAAAAATCGTAGAGGGAGACCAAGAGATGAATACACTAAGCAGTTTCAGAAGGATGTAGGCTGCTGTACGTACTGGGAGATGAAGAAGCTTGCACAGGATAGAGTAGCATGGAGAGCTGCATCAAACCAGCCCTAGGACTGAAGACCACAACAACAACATGAAGGGTATTTTGTTGAGTATACTTAAACTGGGTGATTTCAGGTGTGTATAGCTGTAACGTAGCCACGCATTGCAAAGACAATAAAACCACGCTTAAATTTGTTTGCTGTTGTAAATATCTATGGCGGCATTTAATTAGCATTAGTAAGACCAAGACTTCGATAGTTGGATGATATATGACATACAAGAAGATTTAAAAATTATTGGTGACAGAGGATGGAGATGCAAGACACTGAACAGGGATAATGGAATGATGTTCTAGAGCAGGCGAAGGCCGATCAAGGGCCGGACATCCAGGATGAAGAAGCAGATTATCATGTTCTTTTAGGTCGTACAGGCGCAGTCACACTGTTTTTCTCATCGTCTGCACACCACTTGTGTAACCATCCTACTGCCTATTGACAGTGCGTCCTTCTAGCCTCGTGTCTGTACCACGTGACAGCTGCTCGCAGCGGCGCCTTAACCGATCTTGTAAGAAAAATAGCCGTAACGTGAATATTGGTCTCACACTCATCACCACATTGTGTATTTCAGACCGTTCTGCTTCTATCATACATTCCGTAAATGAAATGGCTACTCCCGTCTTATAAAATATATGAATCAACTGCATACTTTCAGGTAAGTTACTAGTCTACAGTACTGCGTACTTAGCTGGAATCTATAAGCACCTGCACAACGTTCTAGGGCAATAATGCTATTATTTTGTTCTTGTTTTGCCTTTCTTTCTTCTCAGCTCTTTCCATCCTTTCGCCTAGCCATTTACTCGGTTGTTGCCATTATTTATCTCCTTTCTTTTTGAAATATAGAAGTATTAATTACGACGACGTTTTCAACAACACCTCAATCTAGTTCTACGTAATACCACATAAGTGAGGATAAGTTACACGTAATATTCCATAATTACAACGCCAGTATTGTCAAGAGCTTGTAATACACACATCAGTTAGCAATTTTCGTAACAGCTGAAAAATGCCTGTGTGTATTTTTTTTTTTAACATTTTCTCCTAAGTTGAATATTTATGTCTCTAACATATTTTTGAGACAAATGTATTGTGGTAAATCTTAAATGTAAGTATTCTTATATGTTCAATCTTACATACTATAGTGATGAACTACTGTGCCATAAATAACAAGTGGAAAACAATGAGCAAGACGCAATCGCCAGTATACAATTCCTGTGCTTTAAAGAGATCAAAAAAATATAAAGACTTCGTAATGGTTTCACAGTTTTACTCCGCCATTATCACAGGTGAAATCGACGACTGGATACATTAATATTTTGATGAAAATTAACATATGACGGAATAAGTATGTATTAAAAGTATATGTCTTATGGATGATTAGCCAAGAAAGTTCGAAATCAGTGTGGTGTTACTGATGAAACAAATAAACGACTATAGTAAAAGGTTGCGACACATCCCATCCAATTTCTGTCACGAATTTTTCTTTGCGTCAAATTGTCTTCACGGTAATAATCCTTTCCTTTTACGACGCCCGGAATTTTATTTATTCCATTATTTATCGATTCTGATGACGAGTTTAGATATTTATTTTGTTAGATTGTTTTTACAATGCTTAGATCAAATTGTGTCTAGAACACATGTCACACTAACACCATTAATTGTTCTGAATGTTTCTGAGATTGGAATACCTCCAAGTGAGAGGCTTGCAGAGTGATTGATACCTACCAGAATTTTACGTTTTTCATAGCCATTACAATTATTAACATTCTCAGGCTTCACTTTTCATTTTACTTTGGAGTCGTCCAACCGTTCGGGAAGAAGGGGAATCCACTGCAAAATACGCAGTATTTTCTGGCTAGGACACATTTCATATCCATCCGCCAGTCTTCGAAACTTCCAAAAACTGCTACGGTCGCAGTCTCGAATCCTGCCTCGGGCATGGATGTGTGTGATGTCCTTAGGTTCGTTAGGTTTAAGTAGTTCTAAGTTCTAGGGGACTGATGACCACAGCAGTTGAGTCCCATAGTGCTCAGAGCCATTTTTGAACCACTTCCAAAAACGGTGGCTGCGCTCGAGCTCCATTGACTTGTGACTTGTGGCCCGCGATCAACACCGCCCCGCTACGTGTCCCTTGCGCATCCCGAACGCTTCTTACAGTCGTGAATTACGATCAACCAATTAAAAAAAAAAAATACATCTCGACAGCCGTTACTCGATTCGTGTTGTGGGTTTCTTCTCCAGTAATCTAGTAACATTCTCTCTGCAACTACCTATGCTAATAATTTCTGATAATTTCTTTACTGCCACGCGGGGTAGCGTCGCGGTCTCGGGAGCTTTGTCACGGTCCGTGCGGCTTCCCCCGTCGGAGGTTCGAGTACTTGCTCGGGCATAGGTGTGTGTGTTTTCCTTAGCGTAAGTTAGTTTAAGTTAGATTAAGTAGAGACCGATGGCCTGAGTAGTTTGGTCCCTTAAGATCTTACCACAAAATTCCCAAAAAAAGTCTTTACTAATTTTAATTTACACAATCTTGTACGAGGAGAGTGTACAGTGGACACGAATGGGACTGCCACGTCACAGTGCGCTCCCATTGTTTTAAAGTTTCCATGAACTTTAAAAGAACAATAATAAATCCTTCTATGCTGCTGATTATTGATAATGTTCTATACTATACAGTCACTGAAACTGGCTTTCTCATTTACTTTACTAATTTCCATACAGAATAATTCTATTCTAAACTTAATACCAATACATCAAATTCCAATCATGCCACATATTTGTATCTAGTTACTCACTGCATTCAAATGACTCTGAGCGCTATGGGACTTAACATCTGAGGCCATTAGTCCTTAGAACTACTCAAACCTAACTAACCTAAGAACATCACACACATCCAAGCCCGATTCGAACCTGCCACCGTAGCGGTCAAGCGGTTCCAGACTGAAGCGCCAAGAACCGCTCGTCCACACTGACCGGCTCACTGCATTCACTGTTACTTTGTAGCACCATAACTCATAAGTTCCGACCTCATTCCATTATCTCACGCAATAGTGCTGATGTAGTAATCACAAGGACATGGGAGGACCAACTCTTAATCTCCCCCCATGAGGATTACCACTGCGCACCTGACCAAGGAAGGTACTGATACACTTCTGCTCAGTCCATTAATTCACTTTGGCAGGATTACACCTAATAACTCAGCCCGGTAGTTACTCAACTATGACCTGCTCATGTATTCTATTTAAAATTATTCTTTCGCTCTGTGCTACACGCTCTTAGTTTACGTAGGCTAAATACGTACCCTTTACAATTCAATAATTTTTCTGTGCTGCCCTGAACTCATTACGTCGACAAACATAAATGTTCTGACTTTCTGACTTACTTCCGTTACAAATTACCTTTCTTTTTACCTCTTTCCTAGTTCAGACTTTTTAAATTAAGCACCGAAACCACTATTCATACATAAACATTTCAGAGCAGTACGTGCCTTATACTGGCATCTCACCAATTACATCTTGTCTGTAATTTCCTTAAATCTGATTGCTTGCCTTGAATTTCACAACTATATTTACATTGTTTTACCTCTCGTACGTTGTTGCTCCTGCTGCCTTCGCAATATTTTGATTACTTCGACCGATCTTAATGGATACAACAAGCATGCCACAACTTCAGTAATGCACTAGAAAACATTACGATGGCGTTTCAATTCTCTTGACCAATTGCACCGAACATTTAAAAATGATACAGTTCCTTTAGAAATCTAATCACACATATATGGCTAGAGTTATTATTGAGAAATCATTAATGGACACACAAACACCGAATACTTTCCGGCCTGGCACTGAAACTGTGCTTATAAATATCAGAGACGTTCTGCCAGTTAATACGTGTCTACACAACGGGCACAGTTCTATGCGGTAATATTGGCTCTGAGTACTATGGGACTCAACTGCTGTGGTCATCAGTCCCCTAGAACTTAGAACTAGTTAAACCTAACTAACCTAAGGACATCACACACATCCATGCCAGAGGCAGGATTCGAACCTGCGACCGTAGCAGTCGCACGGTTCCGGACTGCGCGCCTAGAACCGCGAGACCACCGCGGCCGGCCGGTAATATAAGTTTATACGTAGTATAACTACACATGATGAGTGGTCGAAAACAGTTTCAAAAGCTTGTAAGGGTGTTACAGGGTAGATTGTGCTGAGAAATAACGATTAAGATAAAAATTCGATACACTGGACCTTTTCCCGGTTAATTAGTACTGAAGTTAGCGAATCGGGCCGTTGCGTGTGGAAATTCAAGAGGTCGTTTGAATTAATTTGCTCGCACAACAGGCTGATTGTATAACTTCAATGCTCATAAGATGGGAAACAGTGCAACGAATCGAAATGTTTTCTTTACAACTGCTTCCCAGCACAACCTAGCCCCCAACACCCTTACAAGCATTTCAGACCGTTTCTTATCAACCTGTGCAGACTGCAAAAAGAAACAAAAAATGCAGGACCATCAAGGACAAGGTCACTCTTTTGACAACTGTGACTACAGGTAGTTCAACATTGAAAGAGTACACGACGACAAATTCAGACCATAAGAAACACACCTGTCACAGTAAAGGGTATCCTAACACTCGTATTAATACAGAGTTTACCGCTCTCTGGCGGCAACTCAGGCGTGTACTCTCGCACGGAAACGATTATAAAGTTACCGAATAGCATGCAATGATAGAGTGTCCCAAGACTCTTGCGCCTTTTGTTGCAAATCTGGCAATGTTTCTTGCAGGGCATGGGGATCATGTAAGTTCAATTGGCGAGAGATCTAGTGATCTCGCTGGCCAATGCAGTAACTGTACTCCACGACGCGCATGTTACGTCCCAGATGCCGTATGTGGACGTACATTGTTCTGCTGAAAAAGTAACAGCACCTTCCTGTCAAAAAAAATGGGAGTAACAAGGGGATAACAGCCTGTGGAACGTAGCAGGAACTGGTTACTTTTCTCTGCACAAACACCAAATGTAACCGTACTTGTAACTGATGGCTTCTCACACCTTAAACTCTGGGATGAGACTTGTGTGTCGTGTGCAAGTGCACTCTGGAACAGAGCTCTCACGAGGTCTCCACCATACACGTTTACATTCATCACTCGCATACAGACAGAACGTACTCTTATCACTGAAGACAACAGAGTGCCATTCCAGTCGCCAGTTGGCTCTTTCACGACACCAGGGTAGTCACACTTGGCACCGTTGAGGTATCAGTCGCAGCTTGGGAACAGACACTTGTGATATTAATCCAGCTGCAAGCAGACGATTCTCACGGGTCCCTGATGACACAGCAGGTGCAACACGTGCCTGGATGAGGTTCGTTCGGCAGCCACTGTTCGCAGAATGCGACAACGATGTGCGCCTGTACTACGAAGGCGTCGAAAATCTGATCTACTGGTATGGGAATGATCCACAGACCACTGCTGAAAGCAGCGGCACGCCGCAGATACATTGTGGCCAATATGTGAAGCAATCCGTCAGTATATCTATGCAGCTTTCTTCAAGCCCACAATGCAACTCCGTTTAAATGGCTTAAGCTGTTCAACAGGAATATGTACGCTTCTGTGGAGCAAGGGTCGTCTCTAGAATTAATGTTTGCAGACGCTGTTCACCTTTAAACACAGCTCAGTAACTGCCTGCAGAGCCAAAGAAGAGTGTGTACGGGCAGGCTTCTGAGCAGATTCTGATAACTGATGACCGTAGCAAATGAATCACTAACGCCACTACCCTTCTGTATGCACATACTATACAGGGTGTCCCATTTATCTTCACCACGTTAAATAACTATTTGTCCAGGTGCAAATTACAAAATGTTTCAAGCAAATGTTCTTTAGCCGTCAGGAGGACATCAATCAGCATGATTGCCCTCGCTGTAGCTTTGTTCCTTACAAAGATATGAACAGCGGTATAACTTTTTTAAATGGCACTCTGTATTTTTAATTCGGTAATTCATTTCCTCTCCTCAAGACTTATTTAAAAATGTACCACACTGTACCATTCACTGAAACACAACGTTATTAACTGCATAACACAACAATGACGTTGACGCTCCCAACGCTCGGTGTAATGGAACACATCCACGTGCTGACGTTGACAGAGAACAAATGTAAACATAGGTGAAATGCACATCCGTCATTCCGTCAACCATCGTCAGTTGAAGAGTTGTGAGAGTAAAATGTACACCAACGGAGAGAAGGTAGAAATGCTAATCTATGGGGAATGTAAGTTAGCAGAACAGTAATTGCAGTAATGTTTTCTTATGTACGGGTACATTTAATGTAGTAGTTTAGTCATGTTAAATTCTGTTGTGTACAGCAGGGATACAGTAAACGCAAACTGCATCTATATAACATTTGTCCGCAGCTTGTGGCCGTGCGGTAGCGTTCTCGCTTCCCACGCCCGTGTTCCCGGGTTCGATTCCCTGCGGGGTCAGGGATTTTCTGTGCCTCGTGATGACTGGGTGTTGTGTGCTGTCCTTAGGTTAGTTAGGTTTAAGTAGTTCTCAGTTCTAGGGGACTGATGACCTCAGATGTTAAGTCCCATAGTGCTCAGAGCCATTTGAACCATCTGAACCACACTTACATCAAGAATTGCATGGGAATGATTTCCAGTTCTGTCAGTTCTGTCAGTGGGCACAGCAGCAAATCCTCGCCAACCTGAACTTCTTCTCCAATGTTATGTTAACCGATGAATGTTCCTTCTCAAATAAAAGAAACGTAAATACAAGGAACAGGCATTATTCGTCCAGCGACAACCAACTAGGGCTTAAACAGGTGGAACATCGGCGTCAATGGAGAGGTAAAGTCTGGTGTGAGATGCTTGGTACTACAATTATTGGCCCTTATTTCATCAATGGTAGTCTAAAGGGCACAGAGTATGCCAACTTTCTCAGACGAATTCTTCCTCCTCTTCTGGATGAAGTGCCGCTAAGAACCAGAATACTTATGTGGTGGTTTAAACACGATGGATGTGCTCCATTTCTCTTCCAGCAGTGTACATTGCGAGATAACACTGATAACATTGTTTGACATGTTTATGGAACTAGTACGGCAACTCGCTCGTGGAATAAATATTTAAGAAGTACTGTTAGCAAACAAACCCCATCTTTTCGAGTGTGTCTCGAATTAGAGAGGGATAGGCAGCCATGACGGTATTACAGAGGAAATTGTCAGCAGTGGAAGACAAAGTCACCGAGAAAGTTAAAAGGGACAAACAAATACAATTTAGTTCACGTCTGGCAAAAGCAGAACAATTGTGGTTAAAGCTAAAAGGCGTCACAAACCGCGATCTGGACAAATGCGGTCTAAGTAGAGTACTAAAAGACGACAAAAACTTATCTTGGTTTAATGGTGCCATTCGGAGAACGTTGCGAAAACGGAGACTACGACACTCTGGCCACAAAATAGACGGCAGGGAACTTTAGATGCAGGTGTGCAAGGATATTCCGTCTTCCTCCATTTTCGAAACGCGTTCGGCACAGTAACAAATAAGAGTTTTTTTTCTTACTAATGGATCCTGTTACGCCGTATTTCGCAACAAATGTTGCACAGAAACGAAAGAAACATCGGTTGTGGCACAAGGAAGCGTAATAGGGCCAGTAACGGTCGCAATGCACATAAACGATTTACGAGATAAGATTCAAAAATGGGTCAAATGGCTCTCAGCATTATGGGACTTAACATCTGAGGTCATCAGTCCCCTAGAACTTAGAACTACTTAAACCTAACTAACCTAAGGACATCACACACATCCATACGCGAGGCAGGATTCGAGCCTGCGACCGTAGCAACATCGCGGTTCCAGACTGAAGCGCCTAGAACCGCTCGGTCACAGCTGCTGGCTACGAGATAAGAGTAGCACGTCTGTTGTTGTGTATATGAAAATATCGTCGTCCGACAATCCAAGGAAATTGAGAAAGACTTGGAGAAGCTTTCAGTCTGATGAAATGAATCACAGCTGTCTTTAAATGTGGAGAAATGTTTTCAGACGTCACATCGTGCAAATATTTAAGAACAACACTAAGGAGCGAAATGAAATGGGACGATCAAGTAAAATCAGTATTAGGGGAGGTGTATGGAAAAATAGAAGGGTTGTGCCACAATGCAGTGCACTCGGAAGTAAACCACATACAAGAAGGACGTGCGACCAATTATGGAATGTTGTTCCTGTGCTTGTCCTTATCAAACAGACATCAGAACAGGCATCGAACTACAACAGGAACGATACGCTCCGACCGTAACGGGTGGGTTAGTTCTTAGCAAATCGTAACGAAAATACTTGGAATCTTAAATAGGTACCTTACAAAAAAAATATCGTTAGAGTAAAAAATGACGTAATTCTCGAAAAGCACAGCTCGATAAACTTAGAGATTTTGCATTTGTAAAAAGTGTACAAGTGTACCACCCTTTAAGTTGTCACTACCGTATATTTCTCGTAGTAATAATGGGAATAAAATGATAGAGATTGGGACCCTACAGGGAGTTTATAAATTGGTGTGCTCAAATCTGTGGCAGAGCGGTTCTAGGCGCTTCAGTCCGGAACCGCGTGGCTCCTACGGTCGCAGGTTCGAATCCTGCCTCGGGTATGGATGTATGTGATGTCCTTAGGTTAGTTAGGTTTAAGTAGTTCTAAGTCTATGGGACTGATGACCTCAGATACTAAGTCTAATAGTGCTGAGAGCCATTTGAACCTTTTTTTTGCGCACAAATCTAAAGACGTGTTTCAGGCGTCACAACATTATAAAAAGACTATGTAACCCTGGGTTCGAAAATCTTTCGTTAGCGATTTACGAAACGTATCCCCTCCAGTGACCCCTAATTATGCGACCTACCTCATGCATGTATTTTTATTTACATTGTTATTTAACCATAGATTTGGTATTTCTTTTTAGTTTGCGTGACTGTCTTTTATTCTGTAATAATGTGTGGTATGGAATCATTCATGATCATTTTATTGCTCTCCGTATCTTACCAAAATGTCTTACTGGACAAACACATCTACGGCCTTTCAGAAGCCAGGTGCTTTATTTACTTAATGACGTACATCTAGACGGATGTTGTTTATTCATGGCAGTGTTCCGCCTCAGTTTACTCTAATGCACGCTGGCATCACGATCAACAGTAACCAAATCGGTGGCTCTACATCTACATCTACACCTATACTCTGCAAACCACCGTGATGTGCATGGCAGAGGGTACATGCCATTGTACCAGTTATTAGGAGTTCTTCCCATTCCATTTGTGTATGGAGCGCGGGTAGAATGATTGCCTGAATGCGTCTCTGCGTGCCATAATTACTCTAATCTTATCTTTGCGATTCCTACGTGAGCGATAGGTCGTTTATTGTAGTATATTCCTAGAGTCGTCATTTAAAGCCTGTTCTTCAAACTTTGTTAATTAACTTTCTCTGTATGGTTTACATCAATCTTCAAGAATCTGCCAGTTCACTTTCTTCAGTATCTATGTGACACTTCGCTATGGATTAAACACACCTGTGACCACTGGTGCTGCCCTTCTTTGTATCATTCAATATTCCCTGTTAGTCCCACTTGGCACAGGTCCCACACATATGAGCGATATTCTAGGATGGGTCGCACGGCTGATTTGTAAGCAGCCTCCTGTGCAGACTGATTGCACTTCACCAGTATCCTACCAATGAATCGAAGTCTACCACCTGTTTTACCCACGACTGAGTCTTTATGATCATTCCATTTCATACCACTACAAAGCGTCACACCCATGTATTCGTACGAGTTGGTTGATTCCAACAGTGACTCATTGATATTATAGGATACCATGTTTCTTTCGTTTTGTTAATTGCATAATTTTACGTTTCTGAACATTTAAAGCAAGTTGCCAATCTTTGTACAAATTTGAAATCTTATCAACCTCTGACTGATTATGTATGCAACATGTTTCAGATAGTACTTCATTACGGGTAACTGCATCAGAGCAAAAAGCCTGATGTTACTATTAATATTTTCTGCAAGGTCATTAATATAGGACATGAACGGTGAGGGTCCCAATACACTTCCCTGGGGTATACTGCTACATCTGACAATAACACACTATTCTAGATAATGTACTGTGTCGTGCCTACCAAAAAGCCCTCAGTCCAGTCACAAATGTCACTTGCTGCCACATATGATCGAACATTTGACAATAAGCGTAGGTGTGGTACTGAGTCAATTGCTTTTCGGAAATCGAGATATACTCTAACCACCTAATGGCAACAAAGAGATCTGTGCTCTTTGAAGATGTCTACATCGCAACTGCTATTAGTGACCATGACGCAGTTGTGGCAACACTGTTTGCCAAAGTACAAAGGACAGCTAAAACAAGCAGAAAGGTACCCAAACAAATTCTGGTCGTATGTAAAGGCTGTTAGTGGCACCAAAGTTAGTGTCCAGTCCCTAGCGAATGAGACACTAACTGAAACTGAGGGTAGCAAAGCAAAAGCTGAAATGCTTAACTTTGTTCGAAATGTTCCATTACAAAGGAAAACCCAGGAGATTTGCCCCAATTTAATTCTCGTACCGCTGAAAAGCTGAATGAAATAAGAATTAGTGTCAGTGGTGTTGAGAAACTGCTGAAATCGTTAAAACTGAAGAAATCTCCAGGGCCCGATGGAAGCCTTGTCAGATTCTGTTCTGAATTTGCGGCTGAGATAGCCCCTCTCCTGACTATAATCTGTCGTAGATCCCTTGAATTCGAGAGGGGTACAGGTGAATTATGTGTACAAATATGTGCGAAATATGTAAAATATATGTAAAATGTATGTGAAATGAGCGTACTTTGACAAAGTATATTACTATCTACAAAGAAGTGCTGTGGGGGTGCGCTCCAGAAATATCTTGTTGGGGTGGAGGTGAAAAGGTTGAGGCCTAATGAGGAGGAGGAGATGGATAGAGGAAGGCGGAGGGAGGGGGCAGGAGATGAAGAGAAAAAAGGGTGAAGTAGGAGATGGGCTAATGGCATGAATACATCCCCTGCAACGCCGGATGCTGAGTTAGTAATGAATAAATAAAATGAAAAACACCGAATGAGAATGTCTGGCCGCAGCATCTGGGCACTATTCGGTGGTATTACTTCTTTTCTGGCGTGACAAACTGATGATTAACCTCCTGGACATGGAAGTTAGCACACCTGGGACCCGAAGTCAAGATACGACCGTCAACCTTCGGGAAGCTCGCCCTATCTGTGCGAGATACCCAGCTGCCCAGCCCTGGCCTGGCAGTACGGAGATGTTCCCATAATGCAGTTAGATGTCGCTGCGGGACGGCTCCCTCGCTCCCTTGCCCGGGATCGGACGGCGCAGCGTATTCCGGATGTCGCTCACAAAGCTCCATTATCGGCTACTTCAATGAACACCCCTGCTGTGCACGAAAACGGCACATGAAAGCGACCTCAAAAAATGGGCAGGAATACGTGAAAGGACGACAGAGATTCATTTTTTTCCTCTTTTGCTCTCGCTCGGCCAGTGTGCTCCCTTTCCGTGTTCCCCCTCAAAAGTTGAGCGCGGGGCAGTCCGCGACAAAGCTGCGTGGGGGAGAGGAGGCCGTAATCCGTGTTTTGTTGCGAGGGCGGCGGGCAGCTGGCGAACCTCTAGCCGGGGCCAGACACGGTCCACGGCGCTCTTTGGCGATCGCTGCGTCCGAGATGCGATATCTGACAACACTCGAATTAATGAGATCGGAGGAAACCTGTCTCCCGATTGGATACTGCGCAGCTCCACATAATTACAGTCTCTCTGTAAACGTCATAAGGCCGCAGCCAGAAATAACGTACCGAGAAAATTAGCTGGCTGGAAATGGGGAGATAGATTACAAGCGCTGACACGCAAACCTCAGAGACTCTTTGCTTCTCCACGCCGGAAGATGCTTGCCCGAAGAGGTCGTGATCCCTACACGCCAAGAGAGTCATCTTTACGATTACGTGGAAAAGTCGAATAATAACCGGTTGTACGAAGCAGAATTTGGCATAAAATGAGAAGTACGAATAGGTAACTCAACCAATCGGAGGAACACCATCCTGCTTGCGTTCTTAACGAGAAAAGTTTCTTCAACCAACACATTGTTTTAGAATTTCTGAAGTAATCATTTCGTGATATTTGAGTCCCTACTGAGGAGAGTTATCCCGCACCGCCGAAGGTTTGCAGAGACCAACAGTGCCGCCGTCATCTGCAGAGCTTTGTTGACGCACAGCGCACGGGGAAGTACAACTCTCCCTCAACCAACGTCCGCTACCTTGAGTAGTACAGTACGAACAGTAGCCGAGCGGGAAAAATCATGGAACTACGAGGAGCCTGGGCCATCTAGCGATGATGACTTCACTTCACTATCTCCTCACTATAAATTATACTATCTGTTATTTATTTTATTGAAATACTCTTGTAATTTACATCTAAAGGTTCACATCCGTTTCCGTTTGATTTTCATTTTTAGTACTTACTGCTCTGATCAAAATATAGAATAGAATATGAGGAACAGGAGAATATGCATGTCGTCAAAGTTTATTCAGCCAGTCGTGGTGGCCGAGCGGTTCTAGGCGCTGCAGTCTGGAACCGCGTAACCGCACGGTCGCAATTTCGAATCCTGCCTCGGGTATGGATGTGTGTGATGACCTTAGTTTTAAGTAGTTCTAAGTTCTAGGGGACTGATGACCTGAGAAGTTAAGCCCCATAGTGCTCAGAGCCATTTGAACCATTTTTTAAAATTCCGTTTATTCCTTTATATTATCCAGAATTTAATTTTAGAATTGTTTCTCTAATTAGTTTTATTTTTTGTTCTTATTGTTAAGTTCTGACTCGCTAGAAACTGTCAGAGAACGAGTATATTTTCCTTAAGGTCAAACATTTTTGATGAACCTTATTTTGTCATATACGAGTGAGAGTATTTAAAAGAACAGTACTTTTAAACTGAAAATCCTTTTACTTACTTTGTATAATTATATGAACGTTATACTTGCATCAAGGAACTCTTGGGCAGTTTTGCATATTATATAGAATGCACTGAGTTAGGAAGTACGTACATACACAGATGGTGGTTGTTTCGCATACACAAGATATAAAAGAACGGTGCGTTCGTCAGGTTGTCATTTGTACTCTGTTGATTAATGTGAAAGGGTTTCCCGACATGATTATGTCCGCACGACGAGAATTAACAGGCTTTGAAAGCGGGATTGTAGTTGCAGCTACATGCATGGGACACACTGTTTCGGAAATCGTTACGGAATTCAATATCCCGCGACCCACGGTGTCAAGAATGTGCCGAGAATGCCAAATTTCAGGAATTACCTCTGACCGTGGACAACGCAGTGGCCGACGGCCTTAGCTTGACGACAGACAGCAGCGGCGTCTGCGTAGAGTTGTCAGTGATAAGACACAAGCAGCATTGCGTGAAATAACCGCAGCAATCAACGCTCGACGTACGACGAACGTATCTGTTACGATAGTGCTGCGAAATTTGATGCTAATGTGCTTTGACAGCAGGCGACAGACGCGACTGCCCTCGCTAAAAGCACGCCACCGACCTCAGCGCCTCTACTGGACTTGTTATCACTTCGGTTGGACCCTAGACGCTTGAAAGAACCAAGGCTTGTCAGGTGAGTGCCGATTTCATTTGGTAAGAGTTGGGGTTCGCCGACGACATTGTAATTCTGTCAGAGATAGCAAAGGACTTGGAAGAGCACTTGAACGGAATGGACAGTGCCTTGTAAGGAGGATATAAGATGAACATCAACAAAAGCAAAACGAGTATAATGGAATGTAGTCGAATTAAGTCGGGTGATGCTGAGGGAATTAGATTAGGAAATGAGACACTTAAAGCAGTAAAGGAGTTTTGCTATTTGGGGAGCAAAACAACTGATGATGCTCGAAGTAGAGAGGATATAAAATGTAGACTGGCAATGGCAAGGAAAGCGTTTCTGAAGAGAAATTTGTTAACATTGAGTATAGATTTAAGTATCAGGAAGTCGATTCTAAAAGTATTTGTATGGAGAGTAGCCATGTATGGAAGTGAAACATGGACGAAAAAAGGTTTGCACAAGAAGAGAATAGAAGCTTTCGGAATGTGGTGCTACACAAGAATGCTGAAGATTAGATGGGTAGATCACATAACTAATGAGGATGTATTGAATAGAATTGGGGAGAAGAGGAGTTTGTGGCACAAATTGACTAGAACAAGGGATAGGTTGTAGGACATGTTCTGAGTCATCAATGGATCACAAATTTAGCATTGGAGGGCAGCTTGGAGGGTAAAAATCGTAGAGGGAGACCATGAGATGAATACACTAAGCAGGTTGAGAAGGATGTAGGTTGCAGTAAGTACTGGGAGATGAAGAAGCTTGCACAGGGTAGAGTAGCATGGAGAGCTGCAGCAAACCAGTCTCTGGACTGAAGACCACAACAACAACAACAAGAGTGGCGCAGACCCCGCGAAGCAATAAACCCAAGACACCATGCTAGTTGGTGGTAACTCCATAAAGGAGTGGGCTGTCTTTACATTAAGTGGACAAGATCCTCTCCTCCAACGGAACCGATCATTGACGGGAAGTGGTTCTCTTTGGCTACTTGGAGACCATTTGCAGCCATTTGTGGGCCTTATTTTCCCAAACAACTATGGAATTTTCATGGATAATAATCTGTCACCCCATCGGGCCACAGTTTTTCGCTATTGGTTTAAAGAACATTCTGGACTATTCGAGCGAATGATGTGGCCAACCAGATCGTTCGACGAGAATCCCATTGAAAGTTGATGGAACATAATCGAGAAGTCATTTCGTGCACGAAATCCTGTACCGGCAACACTTTCACAATTATGGAAGGGTACAGAGACAGCAATGTCAGCATGGCTCAATATTTCTGCAAGGAACGTCCAACGACATGTTGAGTCTATGCCAGGTCGAGCTGCTCCACTACGCCGAGCAAAAAGGAGATGAGACACAATATTAGGGCCTTCCGGGGTGGTCGAGCGGATCTAGGCGCTACAGTCTGGAACCGCCCGACCGCTACGGTCGCAGGTACGAATCCTGCCTCGGGCATGGATGTGTGTGATCTCCTTAGGTTAGTTAGGTTTAAGTAGTTCTAAGTTCTAGAGGACTGGTGACCTCAGAAGTTAAGTCCCATACTGCTCAGAGCCATTTGGACCATTTTTGAAAATATTAGGAGGTATCTTATTTTTGCTATAGGTTCTGTCATTTGTTTTTAGTGTCTTAATGTAGTAACTAGTAATTATGTTCTTTTACTTCCATTGTAGATTCTGAAGATGGCTACTGCAAAACCGAAACCGGCAATTCTCTCCAAAAAAACCTTGTGGGGAAGATCGTTAAATAAGAACCATGGTTGCATGGAACTCATAACTCTCTTTAAACTAAACAAAAGCACCCGCATTTACGGACTCCAACACCCACGCATCCGGTCATGAACGCACTGTGAAGCCTGAGCACGGCGTAGATGAATGCCACAGCTTATTTAGATGTCCCTGTGGACCTGGAAAACTTAAATCCCGCACTCAACTCTAAGAAGCGCCCACCGGCGAGGACTTGTGGAGGAAGATTTGGAGAAGTCAGGTTTGGAGAAGCCTGAATCTCATCACAGTGAAGGCAAAACTGTTTGAAGAACATTCCGGACATTTCGAGCGAATTGTTAAACCTTCCAGATTGCCCCACGTGAATACCATCGAACATTCATGGGACATGATGGAGAGGTCAGCTCGTGCACAAAATCCTGCACCGGCAACACTTTCACAATTATGGAAGGCTACAGAGACAGCATAACTCAGTAGATCTACAGGGGAGTTCCACCATGTTGGAGTCTATGCCACCTCGAGTTGCTGCACTACGCCGAGAAAAAGGAGGTCCTACACAATAGGAAGGAGTATCAAAAATGTTCAAATGTGTTTGAAATCTTATGGGACTTAACTGCTAAGGTCACCAGTCCCTAAGCTTACACACTACTTAACCTAAATTATCCTAAGGACAAACACGCACACCCATGCCCGAGGGAGGACTCGAACCTCCGCCGGGACCAGCCGCACAGTCCATGACTGCAGCGCGTCAGACCGCTCGGTAGGGAATATCCCATGAATTTGTCACCTCAGTGTATAGCGAGGCGTGGGCGACCGACACCATGTCCCCCACTCGCGGTTTCACGTTCCCTCAACCGCCTTCGATACCCACTGACGACAGAGCTCGCGAACAACCGATCAGCGACGCCATGTCTGAGATTCTCGCTCCCGGACGCCGGTTCATAGCAATGAGCCCCTTATCAAAGCAGATTACACCAGTGAATTTCTCCATCTGCAGTGTGTATCACCTCTATAATAATTTCCCAATGAAAGCGCACCTGGCATACACAGCAACAGAACTCCTCAGAGCATTAGGCACATCCTGCTTAAGACGGTGTTATAAATGACGAGAGCGGTGAGTGGATATGAGCTATGTCATAGTGTTATTGTTGGTGTAAATCTGCCTCACTCTCCGGAGGTGCCGTGAGGATGTCATCTTTGGTCGTTTATAAAGTGAATTTTTTGAAAGAGTTCAGTGATATATATTTTTCATAGATCGTTTGTAATGTTAGTAGGCTGTTTAGGATTTTGTGTTGGTATCGCCACGTAGCGCTCTGTATGAAAATCACTGACTGTGCTGTGTGCAGACTGTGGGTGATTGGACTCATTGTTGGAATATTCGCTTGTGTGGTGTTGGGCAGTTGGATGTGAACAGCGCGTAGCGTTGCGCAGTTGGAGGTGATCCGCCGGCAGTGGTGGATGTGGGGACAGAGATGACAAAGTTATATATATATATATATATATATATATATATATATATATATATATATATATATAATGACTTTCGAACATTATTAAGGTAAATACATTGTTTGTTCTCTATCAAAATCTTTCATTTGCTAAGTATGCCTATCAGTAGTCAGTGCCTTCCGTAGTTAGAATCTTTTATTTAGCTGGCAGTAATGGCGCTCGCTGTATTGCAATAGTTCGAGTTACGAAGATTTTTTTTTGAGGTAAGTGATTTGTGAAAGGTGTAGGTTAATGTTAGTCAGGGCCATTCTTTTGTGGGGATTATTTGAAGTCAGATTGCGTTGCATTAAAAATATTGTGTGTCAGTTTAGTGATGATCAGAATAAGTAAAGAGGAAACTGAATACGTTCAGTTTTACTCAGCTGTCTCTGTATAAAATAACGTAAGAGGTTTACCAGCACAGTAATTTTCCTAAAGGGACGTTACAATAAAGCGATTTTTTAACAGATTTCAGTGATGTATATTTTTCATATACCATTTCATTTAAGGAGAGACCCTGGGCCCCATTTCACATATGTCAACAACGTCAACGGTCTCAGAGACAGTTGTATATACAGATTTGAAATTGCTACCGTATATTAACAACAGTCTTTCTATTCTACTGATCTACAATAGAAGGATTTGTATCAGTACGAAAGGTTTTATAATTATTTTTTTTACTCAATGCTTATATTTTTGTTAAAGCAAATGTACACAAATTTAACCGAGCTGAACTTCTATTAATGATTGTAGACCCATTTCTTTCTGGAAGGCTGTGGAGGAACCTCTAAAAGTTTCATTGTAATAGGATGAATTGCTTATGAGGAAACGGTGCATTCGTAGTGAAAAATGTTCAAACCGAGAGAAGGACACTTAAAGAGCCATATGAAATTTCTTACCTTTATATCCACATGATGTTATTATAAACGCCCTGCTCCATATTGTAGAGCTTTATAACCAACGCTATCAAGTAACTGCTGTCAACTCCTTTTTCTAGGCTCATTTGGTCACATTTTTTGCTAAAGTCTCAGCCTTTTTCTCCCTTGCCATGTCCACTTCGTGAAGTCCTTCCTACTGTGTTCTTCCCGCAAATCACTCTTAGCTTCTCAAGTACTCGCATTCTGTCACTGCTTCCACTATTAACTGTAATTACAGTATTGTAGGTTCCTAAATGTAGGGTCTACATCCCAACAACTACACATATTGGTAGGCGACTCCAGAGAACACTGTTTAACGGTTCGTTGACATTTTGCGTTTTTCCATGAAAACACCTTTTCAACAAATCTGGAATGGCCAGATCTCTAAATATGGGCTTCAGAGCCTCCATTACAGGTTCTGGCACAGAGTTTTAAGGCTTAAAATCTTACAGAGATCTTTCAGTCCCAGATGTTCTATATTTGCACCATGTCTCAGGAGGAGGACACAATGTTCTGGGTTGTTATCAATTGAAATTTTATGATGGCAGATAGCTCACACTGCTCTCAACATGTTGTTCAAATCATTGAAGTTGACCCTGATGGTTTTGCCATAATAGTCTTGAAACTAATCTATCATCTTGTCTGTCAGTCTACCAGCACCTTTTATTGTTTTACAGGTACCATCTCATAGCTTTGCGTTGCCAGATCTTATTTTTAGCTGTCTGACACGTGCACTCTTTCTCGTTCTCACATGGCCTACACACTCTAGTTTATTTATGGGCACAATATACGGTTTGCTGTCAACTACTGCTTTGAAAGACTTGCTGTCTGAATCTCCCAAGAACTGGATGTACCAAAGTCCTCTTACTTCCTCAGATTGCCGAGAAACATTTACTGCAGCAGCCACTTCCATCCCTCCACTTGTTCCTTCACAATTTTTTCCACGATTTGGCTTATGGACTTCTACTCTATCTTTATCCACGCTGGCACATGTGCATCCATGACAATATTTTGTCAAAACCTGAATATTCAGGAATTTTCCTGTGTTAACACTTGGCGTAGTGACTCCATTTCTTGATTCGTGTCCTCGTCTCTGCCAGGATCCATCAAAGATAATTCTTATATCACTGCTTCCATGATTTGCTTCCACAGTTTCTTTGGTTGCAGCTATCGTGGAATCTGTAGCCATTTTATTTACAAAATCACCAAAGACATCTGAGCAGTGATCGTACTCCGCAGGAGAGAGGCCCTGGCAAATTCATAATGCTGCACAAAGTTTTCTCAGTTGCCCATCCCTCCCCAATGCGCCTCACTCACTGTACTAATCTTACTTTACTTATGTAAAGATTCTTTTTGAACATAGTTGTTGTGCAGAACTATTTAGAGTATTTGCAGTTCTGATAGAAAATACATTGTTGACACATAATTGCTTTCTTTGCTGATTGATTTCAGACAGTGTTGACCTTTGAACCGCCACAAAGAGAACAGTTCACTGTTTTACTTAGATCGAGAGCCGAAACATCGAACGCCCAAGTTATATTGGTATCCATATCGTTTTCTAACTGCTCATTTTTCTTCTTCAAAAACACCCTCAGTGCCTACTTGCTGCGCAATCTAAAAACACTAAACAGAAAATTACTTACGAAACACTTGAAACCATTCAAACGAAGAGCTTCGGGAACAAAACACTGCGTAGAGGAAGCTGTCCACAGTAAAACAAAGAAGAGCCACAGCCATCCACATTGCGTAGAGCGGGCTGTCCACAATACAACAACAAAAACCACAGTCTTCTAGAATAAACAGTTTCGGAAATACGCCCGCTGAAATGAGTCAATATAACTTGCGAGGAGCCAAATTGAGTATGCAGATATAGGGTTGGAACCTTAATAGTGGTAACTATTTATTTACAGCTCGTACAAAACAGATACGTGTTTCAAAGTCTTACTGACCTTCAAAGTAGTCACCAGCATTGTGCATAATCCGTTGCCAGCGATGTGTAAGTCGTAGGATACTCTTAGCAGTGCCAGTTGTGTTCCAAAAATGAACAGCATAGAGACAGAAGTGATGACACTTTCTTCAGGACCTGACCATCATTTTGCAGGACAATGCTCAAGCACGTGCAGTGTAAGCTGTTACTGATTTGTTTGACTGATGGGGCTGAAAAGTGCTATACCACCTACTACACTCCTCTGACTTAAGCCATTGTGAGTTCTACTCGATTTCTAAAGTGAAGCAAACACTTCACGGCATTCGCTTCAGAACTGCTACAAATTCGTCAGGCAGTAGATTGCGCTGCTCGAAATGTCAACGCAACTGATACTGCTAAGAGAATCCTACGACTTCCAGGTACTTTGAAGGTCTGTAAATCTTTGAAACACATATCTATTTTGTACGACCTGTAAAAAAATAGTTGCCACTTTTAAAGTTCCAACTCTCGTCTAATAAAAAGATGATAATATCAACGAGATAATGTTTCCTCCCGATAAATAATATATTGGAAAGTTCAGGAGATTCCTTAAACTTTAATGGAACAAAAAAACAAAATTCATTTTTTCGTTTATCTGCTTGGGTCTCCCTTTAGTAACAACATTAAATTGGAATTATGGTGGCAGTGGTTTTATCGATTAGCATGTATCGTAACTATTAAGTCTCGCTCTTTGGCTCTTCTTTTTCCCCAGCCACCTCGTGGATCCGATAAAATTCTATTCTACAAATGCTAGAAACGTAGGTTTGCCTTTCCTTAATCTTTCTTCTAAGATAAGTCGTAAGGTCAGTATTGCCTCACGTGTTCCAACATTTCGACGGAAACCAAACTGATCCTCCCCGAGGTCCGCATCTACCAGTTTTTCCATTCGTCTGTAAAGAATTCGCGTTAGTATTTTGCAGCTGTGACTTATTAAACTGATAGTTCGGTAATTTTCACATCTGTCAGCACCTGCTTTCTTTGGGATTGGAATTATTATATTATTCTTGAAGTCTGAGGGTATTTCACCTGTCTCATACATCTTGCTCACCAGCTGGTAGAGTTTTGTCATGACTGGCTCTCCCAAGGCCGTCAGTAGTTCTAATGGAATGTTGTCTACTCCGGGGGCCTTGTTTCGACTCAGGTCTTTCAGTGCTCTATCAAACTCTTCACGCAGTATCTTACCTCCCATTTCGTCTTCATCTACATCCTGTTCCATTTCCATAATATTGTCCTCAAGTACATCGCCCTTGTATAAACCTTCTATATACTCCTTCCACCTTTCTGCCTTCCCTTCTTTGCTTAGAACTGGATTGCCATCTGAGCTCTTGATATTCATACACGTGGTTCTCTTCTCTCCAAAGGTCTCTTTAATTTTCCTGTAGGCAGTATCTATCTTACCCCTAGTGAGATAAGCTTCTACATCCTTACATTTGTCCTCTAGCCATCCCTGCTTAGCCATTTTGCACTTCCTGTCGATCTCATTTTTGAGATGTTTGTATTCCTTTTTGCCTGCTTCATTTACTGCATTTTTATATTTTCTCCTTTCATCAATTAAATTCAATATTTCTTCTGTTACCCAAGGATTTCTAGCAACCCTCGTCTTTTTACCTACTTAATCCTCTGCTGCCTTCACTACTTCATCCCTCAGAGCTACCCATTCTTCTTCTACTGTGTTCCTTTCCCCCATTGCTGCCAATTGTTCCCTTATGCTCTCCTTGAAACTCTGTACAACCTCTGGTTCTTTCAGCTTATCCAGATCCCATGTCCTTAAATTCCCACCTTTTTGCAGTTTCTTCAGTTTTAACCTACAGGTCATAACCAATAGATTGTGGTCAGAGTCCACATCTGCCCCTGGAAATGTCCTACAATTTAAAATCTGATTGCTAAATCTCTGTCTTACCATTATATAATCTATCTGATACCTTTTAGTATCTCCAGGATTCTTCCATGTATACAACCTTCTTTTATGATTCTTGAACCAAGTGTTAGCTATGATTAAGTTATGCTCTGTGCAAAATTCTATCAGACGGCTTCCTCTTTCATTTCTTAGCCCCAATCCATAATCACCTACTATGTTTCCTTCTCTCCCTTGTCCTACTGACGAATTCCAGTCACCCATGACTATTAAATTTTCGTCTCCCTTCACTACCTGAATAATTTCTTTTATCTCATCATACATTTCATCAATTTCTTCATTATCTGCAGAGCTAGTTGGCATATAAACTTGTACTACTGTCGTAGGCATGGGCTTTGTCTCTATCTTGGCCACAATAATGCGTTCACTATGCTGTTTGTAGTAGCTTACCCGCATTACTATTTTCCTATTCATTATTAAACCTACTCCTGCATTACCCCTATTTGATTTTGTATTTATAACCCTGTAGTCACCTGACCAGAAGTCTTGTTCCTCCTGCCACCGAACTTCACTAATTCCCACTATATCTAACTTTAACCTATCCATTTCCCTTTTTAAATTTTCTAACCTACCTGCCCGATTAAGGGATCTGACATTCCACGCTCCGATCCGTAGAATGCCAGTTTTCTTTCTCCTGAGATGTACTATGGAAAACAGAACTTATATTAAAAATCTTCGTCGGTGGCACATGATGAAAGTCTCTGCATCTGTGTATATTACAATTGCGTCCACCGCCATTGTGTCTATGAATGGAACTGTCGTTATTGTCATAAAACTGAAATCGTTGGCTCCATTAGTAGAGGTGAACGTTACAGTTTTTAAAATTTCATATATTTCACGGTCCATCGCCTCATCATACGAGATATGAACGCTTAGTGTTTACTATGTAATTACGGAACAGCAGCTGCAAAGATCTTACCCTAAGTTTGCACAGACACACGAAGATTAGGTACTCGACGTACCATAGATAGTGCATATATATAATTCCTAATGTGGGTTTGCAAGTAATAAGATAGGTTATTACTGTGGCTTAAAATAAAAAGCGCATATGGGTAATTTACAAATCGAATAGCTAAAATGTAGTAAACTGTACTGTTACAGTTATATAATAAAATAAAAGTATAAAACCACAATAGTTTCTTATTAATAGCCATATAGTTCCCCGTACTGCGGAACATGTACCCGTCATCATAACAACGGTTGCACGTCCCATTCCCTGCAGCAGCTCGCCACAGGAAAGGGGGCAAAACTATACTGAAATTTCCATTTTCACATGTCTTTTTGTTCATTCAGAGCTTCATCGGCTGGTTCCTTATGTAGATATAAATTTCTATCCCACCACCATGTCCATTACTTTACCTTAATGCAAGGCCTGTAACAATTCACTCAGTCTAGGTACATTGTGCTAGGAGTCTTTTAAGTTTGCAGCAAAGGTGGAGGAACTACTAGCACGTATCGTCTAATCCTCTTTAAAACGGGTGCTGACCGTTCTTCCCGTTTACCAATACAAATCGGAGAGCAACTTTAACTTTAATTTTTATATTTTCCTGATGGTGAGTAAGGTTGTGATATACATGACATATGTCTCAGTAGGTGCTGTGGACTATTATTGTTCCTGTAACTGTTTTCGCTTTTGTATGCTTAAAGAAAAAGAGCCATTTTTTCGGAAACCGTACCTACATATGGTTATACAAGGACTTTGTTTTTATCTGTTTCCATGTAACGCTGATTAAAGTTATTTTTTCTTTGGGACTGGATCGTACGATATTACTCGTAGTTAACCTTTTTGAAATAATGTGTCAAACATGACCTTAGGTAAACTGTCATTTATAGCCACGTTCGGGAGAATGTTTAGTTCCTGCTAATTTTTTTTTTCCTTTTTCAAGCATTAGTCTCACCAATGCATGAAAAATAGAGTGAAAATATGCAAGTTTATATGCTCTCGGATGACTCGTTTGGTTGTGACTAATTACGCTCGTTGTCGCACGTTTACGAAATATTTCAAATATATCTTCAGACCTCTCGCTGGAAATGTTTGGATCCACAAAATTGGTGCTTTTGTTTTTCTCTGCTTCCACAGAGAATGTAGTATTGAGATGTAAGGTGTTGAATAGTGAATGTACAACATTACTACCGCAAGAGACGAGCTCACGTCGATCCATTCTCTTCCAGATAAATTTCGGTCTGGAACAATAATAGTACGTAAGGGCTTGTAATACAGTTCCAGTTTCGTCATTTTAACAGTACTTAAGGGCTTGTTTCTAAATGTGGTGCTACAGAAGAATGCTGAAGATTAGATGGGTAGCTCACATAACTAATGAGGAGGTATTGAATAGAAATAGGGAGAAGAGGAGTTTGTGGCACAACTTGACGAGAAGAAGGGACCGGTTGGTAGGACATGTTCTGAGGCATCAAGGGATCGCAAATGTAGCACTGGAGGGCAAGTTGGAGGGTAAAAATCGTAGAGGGAGACCAAGAGATGAATACACTAAACAGATTCAGAAGAATGTAGGTTGCAGTAGTTACTGGGAGATGAAGAAAATTTCACAGGATATGGTAGCATGCAGAGCTGCATCAAACCAGTCTCAGGACTGAAGACCACAACAACAACAACAACAACAACAACAAGGGCTTGTTGTACATTTCTAGCCAGCCGGGGTGGCCGATCGGTTCCAGGAGCTACAGTCTAAAACCGTGCGACCGCTACGGTCGCAGGTTCGAATCCTGCCTCGGACATGACTGTGTGTGATGTTCTTAGATTAGTTAGGTTTAAGTAGTGCTAAGTTATAGGGGACTGATGACGTCAGAAGATAAGTCCCATAGCGCTCAGAGCAGTTTGAACCATTTACATTTCTAGATTCACTACTTAAACTTTGTAAACAGGATCCCACGGGATATTTGGCATCTATCTAAAAGCGTGTTTCAGTTCAGTTTTTTTCAGCATTCTGGTGAAACTCTCCTGGGAGTTGAATAAATATTTGACCATCCGTGGTCCCCTTCGCTGCATACGTTCAACATTAACTGCTAATCCAATTTGACAATAGTTCCACAAAGGTGAACAATATTCTTGGATGGGTCACACAACCTTATTTGTAAGCAGTTTCATTAGTAGAGTGTGTATTTTCCCAGTATCCTGCAAAAGTACCAAAGTGCGCCATGTGCGTGAACTATGCCTGAGCTATGTGACCATTCCATTTCATACCCACACCAACTGTTAAGCAGACCTATATGTACAAGATGACTCATTTTAACTGTAACTCATTGATGTTATAGTCTTTCGATTATACGTTTTCTGGTTTTATGCAGTAAAAAGTCTTACATTTCTGAATACTTAAAGCAAGTTACCAAATATTAGCACCACATTGGATTGTGTTCAAGATGTATGTGAACATTTATTCAGTTTCCTTCATTAGATATAATTACATATTCTGGGAAAACTCTGCGGTAATTATTAAAACTTTTTGTCATGCCGTTGCTATACATAAGGAACAGCAATGGTGTCAGTCTATTTCCCAGGTACACAACTAAACTTACCTGTGTATTTGTCGATGACTCTCCATGCATGGTAGCATGCTGCTTTTTTATTTTCAAGAAATCGTCTGTTTAGTCACAAATTTCGTTTGATACCTCTTATGATCACACTTTAATAGTCCAAATCCTTACCAAAACAGTACCAAAGCTTAACATTTCGCACTTAAAAGCTTATAAACAGAAATGATCGACGTCTGATAGAATATATCACTAGCTTTAAAAATGATTTTCAGTTAAATAAGGCGATGAACTGCCCAGTTTAAATGGTAAGGAAGTACGGAGGCAGCGCCAAGAGCAATAGGGACAGGAATCGCCTATGCGATAGGCTGCCGCCGCGAAAATTCAGCAGAACGACAAGCCGATTAAGTTTACGACGCGTAACAGCAGCTAAAATAAAACACCACATTAAATGTCAAGTGTTCTGAAATGTTCAGCCTGCACCCTATGAAACGAGGAAGGTTACCCGACAAATTATCGCGTCTCATACAATTCTAAATCCACATCTACATGACTACTCTGCAACTCACTCTTATTTCGCAGACTATTTCTCGACCGTACCATTCTCGACTAGCACACAGAAGAAATGATCATCTAAGTCTCTGGTTTCGAGCTCTGATTCCATCTAGTTTATTACGATCGTCGTTTCTCCCTATGAATTTTCGCTTTTGGAAGAGAAATTAGGTTATTCAAATTTCGGGAAAAAATCATGTCGCAACGAGGATCTACTTTGTTTTAATAATTGCCACCCCAACTCACGTATCGTATTCGCTATACTCTTTTCTGTATTTCTCGGTGATACAAAGTGAGCTGCCCTTGTTTGATGTCTTCCGTCTGTCCTATCTGGTGAGGATCACATACTGCACAGCAGTATTGCAGAAAAGGACGGACAATGGCAGCATAAACAGGCTCCTCGGTAGTTTTGCTGCATCCTCAAAGTAGGTGTTGTGGCTATAAAACGCAGCCGTTCGTTCTCCCTTCCCATAACATTTTCCTAAATGGTCACCTTTGGTAACCTACAGATGTATCCTGCAGATACCTTTGTAAATCATTTTGCAGTTCGGTTTTATCTTGCGATTCCTTTATTGGACGATAAATAAACAACAGCATAATTTACAAATAAGCAACACGGCCAATCGAACTGTCTCCCAAATCGTTTGTATAGATTATGAAAGCAGAGAGCCTATAACACTCCCTTGGAGAACGCCAGATATTACGTCTGTTTTGCACGATGACTTTTCGTCAATTACTTTGAACTGTGACCTTTCTGACAGGATGTTACGAATCCTGTCGCATAGCTGATCCGATATTCCATAGACACGCAATTTGATTAGAAATTACTTGTGAGGAGCAGTATCAGAAGCCTTCTGGAAATGCAGAAATATGGGATCAACTTGAGATCTTTTGTACATAACACGATTACATCGTGTGAATAAAGATACAGTTCTGTTTCACTAGAACTGTACATATACATCCACATCATACTCCGCAAGCCACCTAATGGTGTATGGCGGAGGGTACTTTTGGCACCACTATCTGATCCCTCCAACCCTGTTCCACTCGCGAATAGTGCGTGGGAAGAATGATTGTCGACAAGCCTCTGTTGGCTCTAATTTCTCGTATTTTCTCCTTGTGGTCAATACGCGAGATGTATGTGGGGGGAAGTAATATGTTGTCCGACTCCTCCTGAAAAGTGCTGTCCCGAAATTTCAATAGTAACTCTCACTGGGTGCACAACGCCTCTCTTGTAACGTCAGCCAGTGGAGTTTGTTTAGCAACTCCGTAACGCTCTCTCACCAGCTAAACCATCTCGTGACGAAAGGTGCAGATCTTCCTTGGATCTTCTCTATCTCCTCTATCACTCCTAGTTGTGTTTTCTGAGTCCGTACTGGTTATGTTCCAATACATCGTTTCCTTCGAATTATTTCATTATAATCGAATAATGCATATCTTCCAAAATCCTACTCTAAATCAATGACAGTGATATAGGTTTATAGTTTATCGAGTCACTCCTATTCCCTTTTATGTTCATTTGGTGCGACCTGCCCAACTTTCCAGCCTTTAGGTATGTATCTTTCGTCGAGTGAGCCCTTGTCAATGACTCCGAAAACTGGAGATATTTTATCAGCATGCTCCGAAAGGCACCTAAAAGGTATACACCCTGGACCAGAACAATGTCTTTACTAAATTACATAAGCTACTCCGTTACACCAAAGGTACCTCATTAAAAATTACTGATGTTGGTAGCTGTTCCGGGTTCGAGTCACTGAGTATTTATTGCATCTTTTTCGGTGAAGAAACTTGCGTAAATAGTGTTTAGTAACTCTGTTTCAGTAATGCTGTCATTAGTGAGGGTATTGACTGAGTCTTTCCGCTGGTATACTTTACATATGACCAGAATTTCTTTGAACTTTCTTCCAAATTTTGAGACAGAGTTATGTGTGGATTAGAGATGGGTAGTTCCTTGCGACGAACGGGTGCAAAGGAACGGTTCACCAACATGAACGAAAGGACAGAGGAACGAATTCCAAGAACGATCGGTTCATAGTTCACTTCGGTCGCGGCGGTCTACTTATAGTTCCCGGGAACGAGGAACGATCGGTTCACTAGTTCACTTCGGTAGCGGTGGTCACTTCGGCAGTTCTCCTTCCAGCCTCTGTCCCGTGATCGTCTCAGTCTCGTTCTCTCTCGGCCGCACTCGTCGTTCTTCGCATGACCATCTGCCTCAGTTCCACTGCCGACTGCTCCTAGTTAGTTCAGTATCCAGTTGTTCGTTTCGTTCACTACGCTCGCCTATTTTACATGCGTTCCAAACTGTTCTTGCATTTGGTCCTGGCTATTCAGCGTCCACGACCGGTAATCAAAAAGTATTTTATAGATGCGTGAATTACATAAAAATTACGTTGTATGTAATAGGTACATGTTTTCAGGTAACAAAAGGGCATATCAGCCCACTTCATTATATAGATGAACAGCAGAAGACATACTTATAACAAGGCAAGTTTCTTTGTTATTCATATATTTTTTGGTTTCATCGACTTGATTTAGCAGCAAACTTTCAATAATTTGCTTAATTTTTAGTTTAAGAAAATTCATATAAAACGAGTTTCCTGTAGCTTTCATACACAAAACATTACACTTTGGAACACTCTAATTATTTGTAAGTTTGGTAGTTTCCAATTTGCATTACCTGCTAGTTTAGTTTAGTCGAAAAAAAAGTGAGTTGTGGGTCATTTTGGCTCAGTAGTAAACCCGGTGCCTCTCCATTTGAAAAGACATTAGATTGCCATAAACTCGTATTTACTTATTATCTCAAAAACATTTGTTCAGAAGAAGCTTTCAAACCAAAAACTTTATTCCTGCCAAGTTAGTTATTATTATTGCTGCATTAACTTTAATAATGCAACATAAAAACCTAATTTTTACTAAGCGTGTGACGCAAGTATGAGAAAACCACATTTTATTTTATGCTTCCAAAAAGTCTCTACTTCGACTAAGAACTCAGAGACAACGTGAAGTATATACAGGGTGTAAACGATTATTGTTTACAATGTAGCATAGCTATGTAGCGGAAGTCGAAACGAAGAATTTTATACAAGACACTTGTGGTCTATTAAGTTGGGAAACAGCCATCAACAGGTTTACAAGACTACATGAGCTATACCCCATGCGCGTCGCGTGAGATTTTCATGTTCTCTCCTCCAGCTCTCTACACATCGTCATCGATTGTTTCGCAACTGTTGCTTGCATTAGCTTGTTATTTCTTCACTGCCTACTGTTGTTTGCATTAGCTTGTTATTTCTTCACTCCCTAATTATTACATGTTTGTCTGTTTGATGTATCTGCTCGTAACGGGCAACACATCGTCTGTAATTGGCGAGCCGTCTGTAATCAGGGCCGGTTTTCTGTGCGCCACCCTGTATTATTTCCCTGCGATCAGCCACACAAGGCTACAGTTGGCTAAGCGAGATGTTCTGCAGAATTACAGTTTTTACTTCTAAAATTTTGTAAGAATTCTGTAATGAATAAAAGCTCTCTACTCCAGGGGGGAGGCAAGTGCCCCCTCTTGGTGCCCTCCATCCTTCAGTCACCTACACTTCTAGTTTTCAGTTACTCATAAGAACCATATACCAAGCACAAATGAACGGTGAACGAGTAAAAATCAACGGTCCCCAAAAAAGAACGATCAGCAGTGAACTAGTTCCAAAGGGTGAACGAGTTTGCCCATCTTTAGTGTGGATGCTATTAAAAGAATCTCACATTCAAGTCAGAACTAAATTTTGAGCTTTGTTAATCATATCTCACTTAGTGATAAATAGGAAGACTGATAAATACAATGTACATAAACATGTGGCAGTTTATTGATTATATTCATATTCGAAAATCAGCTTGAGAAAGTGACCTATTAAGTTAGCTTCACAATTTCTCATGAAGAGCTTTTGATATTGAGTTAAAACTGGATAAATGTTTAAAAACTCAAGTACAATTTACATCGTCCAAAAAGCAATACCTTTATTGAAGTATCCGTTCAGAGTTAGATTTCTAAGGTTTCCCTAAGTTGCTTAAGGGGAATGCCAATATGATTCCTCTGATAATGACACGGCTGCTTTTCTTCCATATGCCTTCCCCAGTACGAGCTTGTGCTCCATCTCTCATGACCTCGTCGTCAATGGGATGTTAAACGCTAATCTTGCTTCTATTTCTGATAGAAACATTGTCGTTCTTAGTACAAATCACACATTGGCAATTTCCAAAAATGTTTGCCTATAGACGCTGCGGACTCCAAACGATAGATATCGAACGTGCAATTCTAAATCGATCACGCGACTTTGGCGGCGGGCGTTATGAGCATGTTTATAGTGGTCACTACAGCGACGACAAGAGGAGAGCGTTACGAAATACATGTAAGTACAAAGAAAACTGCTTAATTCTGTCGTCGTCGACGATGTCGTCATGAGAATGTCCGTTTGAGGTGTATGCTACGGGAGCATCTCCTTTTTGCCATAAAATGGGTAGACTCTGCCAATGTGGCGCAAATATATGAGTAGAGTGTCACATGCGTCAAATTTTCCTTGCAACCTCAATTTATGGGAATGCAGATACTGAAACAAGTTGAGCTGGTCTCTTTCTCCTGGACGACCTTCGCTTTTAATGGAAGACTTCACTGATTTTTCACAGGCGCTCGATGTTCTGCTTGTGCACACTCGGGTCATCGGAAGACATGAACTATACAGTACCTTTTAGGACTGAAAGCCGTCTGTAATCACTTTGCTACAGAGCAGTATAAAGTGGTTTGGAGACCACTCTTACCACAAAGCACTACCATGACTCTCGTTCTATACCACCGAATATGTTTCAATTCATTCTCTGTGGGTTTCCCTTCCTGCTTTGTGCGATTCGTCCATTTCAACAACTTTATTTGGTCCACCGTTGTCACCGTTGTCGTTCGTCATTATTACATAACACACTTCTCTGCAAAACCCGAAATAGTCGCACACGGAATAGGTAGATATGTCAGTTTCCGGTGCTGTTGCTTGCAGCGTGTAGTCCTTAATCTAGAAAGATACTAGAATTATGCTGGTCTGGATCGATAATTTGAAATAGTCAAACCATGTATTCTTCCTGGTAGCTGTTCGTTTACCACAGTTTCCGCAATGAAACTGTAAAGGTATTTCCCTGTCAGAACTCTTCTTACGAACTTTTGTAGACTTCGCCCCACCGCTGTCTGCACACTCCCTTCTTCCGTCATCCGCTATTAGTCCATATTGCCGACAAAAATTCCAAGAATTTTTTTCATAGCATAAGCATGGACTTAGATTCTTCCATTTGAGGCAAGCGGTTGAATAAAAGTCTACAATACCAGACGTCCCACTCACTGCTGACATAAATCGGTTGGATTTCCCTAGCAACTGACAAATAATTTATCATGACGCCCACCACCATAGTCGCGTGATCGATTAAAAATCGCGCGTTCGATATCTAGCGTTTGGGGCCCGCAGCTTCGATAGGCAAACATTCTCGAAAATTACTCACATATTTGACATTAATCCTTTTCCTATTATATTATCTGGTCACAAGCAATGCATTATATTCTGACGCACATTAATAAGTAACATAACTGCTGTGTTGCTACCAAGCTGTATGTCTCGGTAGCAGAGAGAATTAGTATGGACTACCGCCGAGCTTACCACTTTACCAGAAGTGCTGGTTGTCGCTCTGTGGCTCCGGTTCGTATGACATGTCGCAGGACGGTGCGGTCTCTGCAGCGGCCCTCGTAGATCTGTTGCCGGGCAACGACACCGCTGTAAAGACCTTTTGTTTACGGTGCAGCGCTCTGCAGAGTTCGTAGTCTAGTAATGGAAGACTGACTGAAGTTGGTAACTAAAATGTATGTTATCATAAATAACAGCAAATGGTTTATTTTTTGTTTCTCACCTCCAGGGTGGTAAATCCGTAGTTAACCAGAATAGTGCGTCGGACCGCTAAGTACACGACCCAATGACATTAGTGTGACCACCGACTACATTCGACGTCAACGTACAATACCCGCTCACAGAGGCAGGTGGCAGCACTATCAGTGGAGGGACTATTAAGCGTGCCTGGGAACGCCGATAAAAATGAAATAAAATAAAAGGTTCCAACGGCTCTGAGCACTATGGGACTTAACTTCCGAGGTCATCAGTCTCCTAGAACTTAGAGCTACGTAAACTTAACTAATCTAAGGACATCACACACATCCATCCCCGAGGCAGGATTCGGACCTGCGACCGTAGCGGTCGCGCGTGGATAAGAGTGTAGTCGTTGTGGTAATGCGGAAAAGAAGAGACTTATCTGGCGTCCAAAAGGGCATGATTATTGGATTTCGGGCCAAAGGTGGAAGCGCTTTCGACATGGCTGTTTGTAAACCTTTCGTGGCAAAAATGGCACTATCCAAGCTGGCGACGAGGCAACTGTAGTGCGCAGGGATGAACGACGGCTGCAGAGATGTATGTGGGCGAGTAGAAGTGCAACTGTTGAGTAACTGGCTGCCAGATGACCCAGGCGGCTACCAGTAGTGCTTCCTCAACAACCGTTCAGCGGACGTTGCAGCTTATGGGCCTCCACAGCAGGCGCCTGGTTCGTGCACTCATGCGGACTGCATGACGAAGGCTCGAATTTTCTCGCCGGTATTGCAAATAGGCGTCCACTGAGTGATGGCGGGTGGCGTTTAAAGATGAATCGCGTTGTATGCTCCATCGGACAGACGGAGGTTGGCGTGTGCGCCGTGAAGCAAACACACTGCAACAAACTTCTGAAGGCTCCAGCTGGACGAGGGAGCGGTACGGTATGCGGTATGGCTTCGTAGTGTTTCCTGGACGATCCTATCGCGGATCAACGCAAGTATGTAGCTAACGTTGGGGAAGACGGCCACCCCGACGTGCAGTTTGTATTTTCGTCGGCACTATGGCGTCCCTCAGCTGGACAATGCGACGTCTTTCAGGTCACAGTGTACGTGCACGGTTCGAAGAGCACCGGGATCGGTTTACCGTACTCCTCTTACCATCAAACGCCTCAGATTAAAACCCAGTGGATAAACTGTGGGAGCAGCCTCGATCGGGGTGTTCGCTCCACGGATCTTCAGCCGAGAGACCTAGCGAAGTGAACACGGCACTGGAGTTGGCAGGGGTCCATATCACTGCCGGTACCTTCCAGAACCTCGCTGACTCGCTTCCGCACGTCCGCGCTGCAAAAGGTTGTTATTCAGGTTTTTGACAGGAGGTGACATTAATGAGACTGGACCGTTTATATTACAGGGCGGGGACATAACTGTGGTGATGCGCCTTCACTTAATATTCGTCTGAGAACCAATTCATTTAAGAAGTCACCCAAAATGTTGTTATAAGATGAGGCGAAAATTACATTATATCCCAGGATAAGGCCCTGGGCCAGCGTCTAATCGATTTTCGAAACAAACACTGAATTACCAAAGTTGCTGAAAGGATTAAAATTCCAGATTGAGATTTTCACTCTGCAGCGGAGTGTGCGCTGATATGAAACTTCCTGGCAGATTAAAACTGTGTGCCCGACCGAGACTCGAACTCGGGACTTTTGCCTTTCGCGGGCAAGTGCTCTACCAACTGAGCTACCGAAGCACGACTCACGCCCGGTACTCACAGCTTTACTTCTGCCAGTATCCGTCTCCTACCTTCCAAACTTTACAGAAGCTCTTCTGCGAACCTTGCAGAACTAGCACTCCTGAAAGAAAGGATACTGCGGAGACATGGCTTAGCCACAGCCTGGGGTATGTTTCCAGAATGAGATTTTCACTCTGCAGCGGAGTGTGCGCTGATATGAAACTTCCTGGCAGATTAAAACTGTGTTCCCGACCGAGACTCGAACTCGGGACCTCTGCTTGTAACGTAAGCAACGAGCAAAATTTAACTTATATATGCAGTGCGATTCTGACAGCTTGTTACTTTATTTCAAGTACTCTGATAAGCCAAAACGCCGGCCGCTGTGCCCGAGCGTTTTTAGGGGCTTCCGTCCGGAACCGCGCTGCTGCTACGGTCGCAGGTTCTAATCCTGCCTCGGGCATGGATGTGTGTGATGTCCTTAGGTTAGTTAGGTTTAAGTAGTTCTAAGTCTAGGGAACTGATGACCTCAGATGTTAAGTCCCACAGTGCTCAGAGCCACTTGAAACTTTTTTTTTTTTTTATGAGAGAAAACATTATTGCCACTGCCTACCGTGAGACTGAATGGCTCCTGTACCGCTGTGGATACGTACCGTAGTATATCAGCGGAGCAGAGACGAACTAGGAATCATTCTAGCACCGACAAGGTCCGAAATGGGGAAATCCATCGATATTAACGACTTCGACGAAGGGAAAGTGATTATGGCACGACGGCTGGGAACTGTCAACTCGAAAACGTGACTGGTCGGTTTATCGCTTGGTACAGTTGTAATTAAGTATGGAATGTGTATGAGATATAGTGGTGGATAAGTTGCTGAAGTCCACGCCTCTTCACAGAACTTGCAAGTCAGAGGCTTCACCGCTCTTTAAAACAGGGTAGGCAGATCTGGTGACAGATAACAGTGCTCCAGACACAAGTGCTTCGGAACACACCATTCCGCGCAAATGGCTGGACGTGGCGCTCCGTAGCAGATGAGCCCTACGCGTTCCCATGCTGACTCGACGACATCGTCAGCTTCGCTTTTACTGGGCATCTGATCATGGAGAATGTACCTTGGATCAACGTAAACGTGCTGTCTCGTCGGATGAATCACGCTTATTGTTTATTGTTTCACGAAGTATATGCCCGGTTCTGGGTAAGCTGTCATTTAGGCGAACCGATGCGTGAAACATGCGCGGGCCCACGGATGCTGGCCAATAGGGGCAGTATCGTGCCATGGGAGACCACGCTCGTCCAGTTAGATCATCGGCGCTCTGGCGCACTAAGTTCTTCGATGCGACACTCATTTACCGTTGTATAGTAATTTTTGTCCATTGCTCTTCAGGCAGTAAGCGCTTTGTTTTGTGTGGAGGGCAGGCAGGTCCGTTCGTTTCTGGAGTTAGGTGAGGTCAGCTCTATGAAGCAGGGAGAACCATGGAATAGGAAGTGTTAGATAGAGCCCTGATCTACTGCGAGCATTTTGTTGTTTCAGCTATCACATTACAACAAAAATTCGAACAATTTCGATACCCTGTTGTCTGATCTGATTTCCATAGCACCTGTTACGTAGCGATATTCTGCTACTGTTAGCACAATGGACTTCCATTCGACCATCCCAGATTTTAAGTTTTCTTTAACGTACCTAAATAACATGGGGCAAATGCCGGGATGGTTCCTTTCGCAATGAGCACTATGGATATCTCTCTTATCTATTCCTCAATCAGAGTTTTCTCTCCATCTCTATGGATATCACCGTCAATGGCAATTTCAGCCTTAATGTTCCTTCCTTTACATCCGAGCATACAGATTATGTCCCCACATATATGAGTCGCACGCAAACTTTTTAAGTAACAGAACCCAGTACCTTGTCCTCGACGGCATGCCCATTAGAGACAAGTGTACCGTCAGGAGTGTCCAAAAAAAAGTGTGATAGGACTGATTTTATTGTTTGTAACCTGGCGAACACGATGAGCAGCAATTTATGGCTATTTGCTGATGTCGCTGTGTTGTACGGCAAGGTGTCGTCGTTGAGTGACTGCAGGAATATACAAGATCACTTAGACAATATTTGTAGTTGGTGTGATGAGTGGCAGCTTGCTCTAAATATAGAAAAATACAAGGTAATGCGAAGGAGTAGTGAAAACAATCCTGTAAAGTTAGAATTCAGCATTAATAGTGGGCTGATGTATGCAGTCATTTCGATTAAACACCTAGGCGTAACTTTGCAACATGATGTGAAATGGAATGAGCGCTTTAGTTTATAGACGGGAAGGCGAATGTTGGCCTTCGTTTTGAGTGGAGAATTTTGGGAAAGCGTAGATCATCTATAACGCAAACGGCGGGTAGAATGCTACTGCGACCCTTTCTTGAGTACTGCTCCAGTGTTTTGGATAATATTTTGAAGAATGAGCCTCAGTTGCCCAAATTTCTTGGTCTTTACCAGGTTTCGGCTAAATTAATCCAGCCTTCTTCAGAAGCATAAAATTAATATAACATGCCAGAGAAAGGCACAGTCAACATTAAAATTAAAACCTACAGTACCGTGGTAAGATGTCGAATTAAAACTACTTAACTGAAGTCCAGCCCCGGCATCGCTTCACCACGAGGTCACTCGGCAGCGGCAAATACGTTGCTAAAAATTCGCAGTGTTTTGGATCCCCACCATGTCGGATTAAAGGAAGATGTCGAAACAATTCAGAGGCATGCAACTAGATTAGTTACCGGTAGGTTCGATTAGCATACAAGTATCACAGAGGTGCTTCGTGAACTCAAAGGGAAATCCCTGGAGGGAAGTTTCTGCTCTTTCCACAGCGCATCGTTGCACAAATTTCCAGGACCGGTATCTGAGGCCAACTACAAAACGATTCTACTGCGGCCAAAGTAGATTCCACTTAAGGACCACGAAGAGGAGATGCGAGCAATCAGGGTCATACGGAGGCGCGTAGGCGGTCGTTCCTCCCTCGCCCTGTTAGCGAATGGTGGAGAAAAGGGAATGACTAGCGGTGGTACATGGTACCCTCCACCACGCACCGAACGTTGGACTGCGGATTGTGAATGGATATCATTGCGTCACTTCTCATCCTACTCTGATATCGCCGGCCCGGATGGCCAAGCGGTTCTAGGTGCTTCAGTCTGGAACCGCGCGACCGCTACGGTCGCAGGTTCGAATCCTGGATGTGTGTGATGTCCTTAGGTTAGTTAGGTTTAAGTAGTTCTAAGTTCTAGGGGCTGATGACCTAAGATATTAAGTCCCATAGTGCTCAGAGCCATTTTGAATTCTGATATCAACGTAAGAGAGAAGCAGATTACAAGGCCGTTTGTTTGCATGTTATAGTTTTGTACACTGTGTAATGGTTCTTTATTTACGTGACCATTACGGCACTCCAACCCCAGTTCTCGATGTCAGTGATATCATACTACTTTTCTGCGAAGTAACAGACATATTTTTGAGACAATGTTCACATTTGGTTTTATTAATGTATAGGTACTCCGATGAATCAATATATTATAGAGATATGGTTCTTGTGTGTATTTATTTCTGTGAGACTCTTGTAATCTTTGACTTACTTGTAACCGTTTTTTCGCGAATGCGCACAGAGCAGTCTTTGTTTCATTTTACCCAAGTTAAGTTGTTATTTCGCTTTGTAAAAGAACAGTCTTGTCTTGTGTTTGGTTAAAGTGGAAATTAAATATATGAAGCTTGATACAAAACTGTTTTCTTGATGATGTGACAATTAAGGAGAAGTATATGTGAATTTACAAGAAGTTAAAAAAAAAACGCGGATCTTGAACACCAAGTTAAAAATTATTTCTACCATACCATTGTTCTGATCTGAGATTGTTTGATCATTGTGAATTTCCTGAAAAACGCATTTGTTAGGTCTTCAAATATTGCTAAAATACAGATCTGGACCTTCTAGCAGTCAAAGTGGAATCACCCTAGAATCAACAAGATTAGCCGTAACGACTTCGACGAAATCTACGTGGGAATCCATTCAAGATAAGTGCGAAAATTAATGACTTTTTTACAGTGACTTCATTATTTCCATTCTGACGATACCATCCACAGTCAATAACTTTTTTGTTGCCCGATGAAGCGAACATATGCTGCGTGAGCAACGCTATTAATCTGATTTCTAACCTACTTTGCAAGTGGTGGTATTGTTAGAACTGCTGTAGTAACAATATCTTCAAATTCGATGCTCATTGTTTGTTCAGATTCCTTATCTTTTCCACAGTTATTACCGTTAACGCGACTCGTACGTAGTTATATCAGCCATTGTAGAGAATGGTATCGCAGTAGTATTTGTCTGGGTTTACAATGCTAACGACAAGCATATGGTTTCAATGCGATGGTAGCATGATTGTTTTTACATTACTGCTAAGAGGAAAACACAGACCACTGGCTGTTTGGTCAGTACCTTTAGCGTAACACAACTAGTAAACAATATTAGCAACAGCACATTCACAATAAGCGGTACGTTGCTCCTCTTCTGTAGTGAAGAAACTAGACACCACTAAAAAAGTCTTTTGTTGAATTTATGATCTATAGAAGCCCGTAAATAAGCAGAAAAAGACGCGCCAACAAAAGTTTCGTATTTCAGGGTTCGCCACAAACAGCGGGAGGGCTGTTTCCATTAGAGGATAAAAAAATATTGTTTGATTGCCAGACGCCTTTTTTCCCGGTGAATAAGTGGTATAGAATGTTTGTGTGGGAAAAAGAGGAGGCAGAAAAAGACGAAGGGAAAGAGTGAGAGAGAAAGAGAGAGGGTGGATAAACTGAGGGGAGGGATAATTCGTTTCTTGAGGCTTACGTAACTAATTTCCCTGTGGGGCGGGCGCGTGTGTGTTAGCGTGGGCTCCTTCCCTGTCCGTAACTTTTCTGCTTTGTACTGCCGGCACTGTGGGCGCGCTTAAGAAAGAGAAAGTGAAAAATGAAAGGCAGAGATCATTTTTCAGAATTTGAGATTGGGTTTCGGCTCACAGTGCTCCCCTGGTCCACTTATGTGAGGCCCCCTCCTGCCCCCTCCCCTAGCCCGACCACTGAGGTGCACGGCCGCGCTCATGTATCATCATCTATCCTCGTTCTGGGGGGACGGCTGCCACAGGATGTATAAATCACAGGCTGCCCGCCCCCGCAGGTGAGCCACGGTTCCGTGCGACAGCTTATAAGGCCGGCGAGCTGACACTAAATAACGTAATAATTATCAGGACCCAGCGTCGGCAGAGCGGCGATAGCCTGTGACGCAGCCTAGCAGAACTGGAACGACTCGAGCAGATTACGTCACAGTCCGGGAAACCTAGGGCTCTGTTGAAGGTTTCTGTCGCCCCGTGCTCTATTGACTTCTTTGCTACTATCTCCATGACGTGCGTTGCCGTTATTATTGGATTATGAACCTTAATAACAAAAATAACTGTGTAAATATGGAAAAAATGTAAAAATACTACGTAATAAAGACTTAAAAGATCGAAATTACGACTCAATCTACACTACTGTTCGTGAAAATTGCAACAGAAAGAAAGGAAGGTCTGAATCACTCCAAAACCGGAGGATATGTAGATCAGTTACTTTAAGATTGCAGAGAGAAGAGGAGGGCCCTCTTTTGTATGATTGGACAGGTCTATGTTACGCCTCGCTCAGTCGGTGCAAAGAAGTCAGACGAAACGGAAATGTGCCAGCATGTGTCGATATACCTCATCGACTTTGAAGGGCACAATATCAGCTTGTCAGCTGGTTCGAACGGGGCAGGTTGATTGATCTCAGTGAAATGGGTTTGTCGTACCTTGACATTACGGCTCGTACAGGGCGCGCTGCTACGACAGCGATGTGTGTGTGGAATCAATAGATAGATGAGGATCTTGTGCAGCGACGAGCGGGTGCTGGAATAACCACTGTGCCCACAACAGAGGATGACCCTCACCTTTTCTGCACAGCTGTAGCCGCCAGAACAGCTTCGTCCACAGTGTTGACTTGGCGCTGGAGCACTGCAACGGATGTGGGCTTGTCCGCCTCGACAGCGATGTGTGTGTGGAATCAATAGATAGATGAGGATCTTGTGCAGCGACGAGCGGGTGCTGGAATAACAACTGTGGCCACAACAGAGGATGACCGTCACCTTTTCTGCACAGCTGTAGCCGCCAGAACAGCTTCGTCCACAGTGTTGACTTGGCGCTGGAGCACTGCAACGGAAGTGGGCTTGTCCTCCTCGACTGTTGGACACCATCCCCTGGTGGCATGCATTGCAATGAGTCGGCTTCCAAAGACCAGAAATCACGAAAGCGTCAGACTGCAGCACTCACGTGAATGCCGTCACTGGCATGCTGAATGTCAAAATGCAGTATTTTCGAACGAGTCCCACTTCGATTTATCCTACAATGCTGGCCCTATACGTTTTAGACACTGCCTCGTGAACGCAGTCGGGCAGACTGCATTGGTGAGTAGCATAGCGGTCAGACGCGTAATGCGATATTTTGGGGCGCCACTGGTTATAACAAGTGAAAAAAAATGGTTCAAATGGCTCTGAGCATTATGGGACCTAACATCTGAGTCATCAGTCCCCTAGAATTTAGAACTACTTAAACCTAACTAACCTAAGTACATCACACACATCCATGCCCAAGGAAGGATTCGAACCTGTGACCGTAGCAGTCGCGCGGTTCCGGCCTAGAACCGCTCGGCCACCGCGGCCGGCTATAGCATGTGATCTCGCGTGCAGGGAAATGTAATCAGCAACCGCAACATTAGGTAGTTTATAAAGCCTGACACACTGACTCTTCTGTAGGCAGCTCCACATGCTGTATATCAGGTGGACAAGGCACAGTGGTGAGTAGACTGCTAGTCTCCTCCGAAGAACAAGGGGTGCCGCTTCTTCCCTAGCCTGCACACTTTTCTGACGTGTTAGCCATTCAACACTGCGGTCTGGTCCTCCAGGAACCACTGACTGTGCGTTGTGGACACACCCACAGCCCACTTGTGTTCCCCAGTGGCATATCCACGCCCTCTTTGATTCCATGCTATGACGTCAGTTCTGCAATTATAATCTTCCCACAATCTACTGACGACTGTTATTACCGTCTTCACGGCGTATCTAGTTGTTGAAGTTTATTCGAATGGTCGGAACTACATTGTGCTCAGTATGTAGCGGAGAGTGTGGTGACGTCAGAAGAGTGAGGTGCCAAGCCAGGCAAACACAGTCGCTACCAGAAGCAACCACGAGTGAGAGACGTTGTTGTTGTTGTTGTTGTTGTTGTCTTCAGTCCTGAGACTGGTTTGATGCATCTCTCCATGCTACTCTGTCCTGTGCTAGCTTCTTCATCTCCCAGTACCTACTGCAACCTACATCCTTCTGAATCTGCTTAGTGTCTTCATCTCTTGGTCTCCCTCTACGATTTTTACCCTCCACGCTGCCCTCCAATGCTAAATAGGTGATCCCTTGATGCCTCAGGACATGTCCTACAACCGATCCCTTCTTCTAGTCAAGCTGTGCCACAAACTTCTCTTCTCCCCAATCCAGTTCAATACTTCCTCATTAGTTATGTGATCGACCGATCTAATTTTCAGCATTCTTCTGTAGCACCACATTTCAAAAGATTCTATTCTCTTCTTGTCCAAAGTATTTATCGTCCATGTTTCACTTCCATACATGGCTACACTCCATACAAATACTTTCAGAAACGACTTCCTGATACATAAATCTATATTCGATGTTAACAAATTTCTCTTCTTCAGAAACGCTTTCCTTGCCATTGCTAGTCTACATTTTATATCCTCTCTACTTCGACCATCATCAGTTATTTTACTTCCTAAATAGCAGAACTCCTTTACTACTTTAAGTGCCTCATTTCCTAATCTAATTCCCTCAGCATCACCCGATTTAATTTGACTACATTCCATTACCCCTTACTTTCAAGACGCTGTCCATTCCGTTCAACTGCTCTTCCAGGTCCTTTGCTGTTCTGACAGAATTACAATGTCATCGACGAACCTCAAAGTTTTTATTTCTTCTCCATGGTTTTTAATACCTACTCCGTATTTTTCTTTTGTTTCCTTTACTGCTTGCTCAATATACAGACTGAATAATATCGGGGAGAGGCTACAACTCTGTCTCACTCCCTTCCCAACAACTGCTTCCCTTTCATGTCCCTCGACTCTTATAACTGCCATCTGGTTTCTGTACAAACTGTAAATAGCCTTTCGCTCCCTGTATTTTACCCCTGCCACCTTTAGAATTTGAAAGAGAGTATTCCAGTCAACATTGTCAAAAGCTTTTTCCAAGTCTACAAATGCAAACGTAGGTTTGCCTTTTATTAATCTTTCTTCTAAGATAAGTCGTACGGTCAGTATTGCCTCACGGGTTCCAACATTTCGACGGAATCCAAACTGATCCTCCCCGAGGTCCGCATCTACCAGTTTTTCCATTCATCTGTAAAGAATTCGCGTTAGTGTTTTGCAGCTGTGACTTATTAAACTGATAGTTCGGTAATTTTCACATCTGTCAACACCTGCTATGTTTGGGATTGTAATTATTATATTCTTCTTGAAATCTGAGGGTATTTCGCCTCTCTCCTAAGGCCGTCAGTAGTTGTAATGGAATGTTGTCTACTCCCGGGGCCTTGTTTCGACTCAGGTCTTTCAGTGCTCTGTCAAATTCTTCACGCAGTATCGTATCTCCCATTTCGTCTTCATCTACATCCTCTTCCATTTCCATAATATTGTCCTCAAGTACATCGCCTTTGTATAAACCCCTCTCGTGGTCGTGCGGTAGCGTTCTCGCTTCCCACGCCCGGGTTCCCGGGTTCGATTGCCGGCGGGGTCAGGGATTTTCTCTGCCTCGTGATGGCTGGGTGTTGTGTGATGGCCTTAGGTTAGTTAGGTTTAAGTAGTTCTAATTTCTAGGGGACTGATGACCATAGATGTTAAGTCCCATAGTGCTCAAAGCCATTTGAACCATTTTTGTAGGCAGTATCTATCTTACCCCTAGTGAGATAAGCTTCTACATCCTTACATTTGTCCTCTAGCCATCCCTGCTTAGCCATTTTGCACTTCCTGTCGATCTCATTTTTGAGACGTTTGTATTCCTTTTTGCCTGCCTCATTTACTGCATTTTTATATTTTCTCCTTTCATCAATTAAATTCAATATTTCTTCTGTTACCCAAGGATTCCTAGCAGCCCTCGTCTTTTTAACTACTTTATCCTCTGGTGCTTTCACTACTTCATCCTTCAGAGCTACTCATTCTTCTTCTACTGTGTTTCTTTCCCCCATTCCTGTCAATTGTTCCCTTATGCTCTCCTTGAAGCTCTGTACACCCTCTGGTGCTTTCAGCTTATCCAGATCCCATGTCCTTAAATTCCCACATTTTTGCAGTTTCTTCAGTTTTAATCTACAGGTCATAACCAATAGATTGTGGTCAGAGTCCACATCTGCCCCTGGAAATTTCCTACATTTTAAAACCTGGTTCCTAAATCTCTGTCTTACCATTATATAATCTATCTGATAACTTTTAGTATCTCCAGGATTCTTCCATGTATACAACCTTCTTATATGATTCTTGAACCAAGTGTTAGCTATGATTAACTTATGCTCTGTGCAAAATTTTACCAGACGGCTCCCTCTTTCATTTCTTAGCCCCAAACCATATTCACCCACTACGTTTCCTTCTCTCCCTTTTCCTACTGACGCATTCGAGTCACCCATGACTATTAAATTTTCGTCTCCCTTCACTACCTGAATAATTTCTTTTATCTCATCAGACATTTCATCAATTTCTTCATCATCTGCAGAGCTGGTTGACATATTAACTTGTACTACTGTAGTTGGCAGGGGTTTTGTGTCTATCTTGGTCACAATAATGCGTTCACTATGCTGTTTGTAGTAGCTTACCCGCACTCCTATTTTTTTTATTCATTATTAAACCTACTCCTGCATTACCCCTATTTGATTTTGTATTTATAACCCTGTATTCACCTGACTAGAAGTCTTGTTCCTCCTGCCACCGAACTTCACTAATTCCCACTATATCTAACTTTAACCTATCCATTTCCCTTTCTAAATTTTCTAACTTACCTGCCCCATTCAGGGATCTGACATTCCACGCTCCGATCCGTAGAACGCCAGTTTTCTTTCTCTTGAGTAGTCCCCGCCCGTAGATCCGAATGGGGGACTATTTTACCTCCGGAATATTTTACCCAAGAGGACGCCATCATCATTTAATCATACAGTAAAGCTGCATGTCCCAGGGAAAAATTACGGCTGCAGTTTCCCCTTGCTTTCAGAAGTTCGCAGTACCAGCACAGCAAGGCCGTTTTGGTTAATGTTACAAGGCCAGATCAGTCAATCATCCAGACTGTTGCCCCTGCAACTATTGAAAAGGCTGGTGTCCCTCTTCAGGAACCACATGTTTGTCTGGTATCTTAACAGGTTACCTTCCGTTGTGGTTGCACCTACGGTATGGCCATCTGCATCGCTGATGCACGCAAGCCTCCCCACCAACGGACCAACGGCAAGGTCCATGGTTCATGGGGGGGGGGGGGGGGGGGGTAGTGAGAGACACTGGCGTAAATACGCCTCCATGAGTTCCTGTACACCACTCGTTCACTTACGTGTGAGCTCGGTGCAGCTCGGCCCAGTCACCAGTTATTGCCGAAGACGGCCGCATCCTCTTTCTACTGACCCAGCACTGCGACAGTTGTATTAGACAAAACTCTGCATAACTGGTTATCGTCACCAGTACTCTGTCGGAAGAGGCGAGTATCTATTTCAGTATAGAGTGAGACGTTAACGTTGAGTAACTGTAATATCATTCACTACATTCCTGTTGACATCGATACCTACAAAGTTAAGTATTTCACCTTGTTTAAGTTTTAATAGTTACTTTGTTGTAGTATCATCTCGGCCCTTTCCAGGTCTAAAGCTAAGAACCTACCGGTGTACCAACGAGTGTTGTTTCATCCAGTACGACAGAAAGCGTTGAACCTTGGTACAAATCTCAGACGTCGACGTGTAACTAGCTCCATATTATAAATTTAACACATTTTTCTTATTTGTTTTTTGAAAGATAGTATACAGTTTTTATGTGCTGCAGTTTTTATATGAAACTGCACAGAATAGTCCGAAAAATTAAAGGTTTTCCAAATGTGGAAACATGTTCCAAGGTATAACATGGTCACCTATCTAAGTACAAATATTTCATTCAAGTTTAAAACCGGTGCAATCGAAAATATCTCGTCAATGGCGTATATCTTCGTGGATGTTTCACAGTATGACTCTACTACAGCTATTGTGCCCTTGCAATCAGTAAGTGAAATAAAATTAAGCAGAAGTATTATCAAAAACTAGTTACAAGTTTTATACATATTGAAATAGAAGCTGTTTGGAAATGAAAGCAATTTCCATTTTCAAGACAGGTCAAATTGTTAAGATATGTAGAGAATCACGTTCGTTTGCAAATATCTTTTGTTCCATAACGAAACGCTGTCTCGGAATCTGACAAAAACCCAAAGACATTCTGGTCATATATAAAGCTCACCAGTGGCAAGAAGTAATCAGTAGCTTCACTGCGAGATAAAAGGGTGACGTTACTGATCGCAATGCCACTACAGCAGAGTTATTAAACACGGTTCTCCGAAACGCCTTCACCAAAGAAAACGAAGTAAATATTCCTGAATTCCAAGCAAAAACAACTGCGAAGATGAGAAATATAGAAGTAGATATCCTCGGTGTAGCAAAGCAGCTTAAATCACATAATAAAGGTAATGTCTCCGGTCGACATTGTATACTATTCAGGTTCCTTTCAGAGTATGCTGATGCAATAGCTCCATATTGAGCAATTATATACAACCGCTCGCTCACAGAAAGGTCCGTACATTAATTGCTCAAGTCACGCCAACAGCCAACAAGGGAAATAGGAGTCATCCGCTGAATTACAGGCCCATATCACAAACGTCGATTTGCAGTAGGGTTCTGGAACATATACTATGTTCGAACATTATGAATTACCTCGAAAAAAAAACGATTTATTGACACATAGTCAGCACAGATTGAGGAAACATCGTTCTTGTGAAACACAACTAGCTCATGAGGTAATGAGTGCTATCGACAGGGTATGCCAAACTGATCCCATATTTTTAGATTTCCAGAAGGCTTTCGACACCGTTCCTCAACAGCGTCTTCTAACCAAACTGCGTGCCTGCAGAATATCACCTCAGTTGTGCTACTGGATTCGTGATTTCCTGTCAGAAAGGTCACAGTTGGTAATAATAGACGAAAAGTCATCGAGTAAAGCAGAAGTAATATCCGGCGTTCTCCAAGAAGTGTTATAGGCCATCTATTGTTCTGATTTATGTTAACGACATAGGATACAATCTGAATACACCTCTTAGATTATTTGCAGATGATGCTATATTTTACCGTCTTGTAAAGTCATGAGGTGCCCAAAACGAATTCCAAAATGTTATGGATAAGATATCTGTGTAATGCGAAAAGTGACAATTGACCTTGAATAAAGAAAAGTGTGAAGTTATTCACATGAGTACTAAAAGAAATCCGCTGAATTTCGATTACACAATAAGTCACACAAATCTGAAGGTTATAAATTCAACTAAATACTTAGGGATTACAATTACAAATAACCTAAAGCGGAACGTTCACATAGATCATGTTGTGGGCAGAGAAAATCAAAGACTGCGACTCATTGGCAGAATACTTAGAAGGTGTAACAGATCTACTAAGAGGCTGCTTACGCTACATTTGTCCGCCCTATTCTGGAGTATTGCTGTGCAGTGTGGGATCCGCATCAGGGGGGACTGACGGATGACATCGAAAAAGTTCAGAGAAGGGCGGCTCGTTTTGTTTTATCGCGAAATAGGGGAGACAGTGGCACAGACATGATACGTGAATTGGAGTGGCAGTCATTAAAACAAAGGCGTTTTCATTTGCGACGGGATCTTTTCATGAAATTTCAATCACCAGTTTTCTCCTCCGATTGCCAAAACATTCTGTTGCCATCCACCTCTGTAGGGAGAAATGATCATCACGATAAAATAAGTCAAATCAGGGCTCGCACAGAAAAATTTAAGTGGTTTGTGTTTAACGTCCCGTCGACAATGAGGTCATTAGAGACGGAGACGGAGCGCAAGCTCGGGTTTGGGAAGGATTGGGAACGAAATCGGCCGTGCCCTTTCAAAGCCTGAAAAGATTTAGGGAAATCACGGAAAACCTAAATCAGGATGGCTGGTGACGGGATTGAACCGTCGTCCTCCCGAATGCGAGTCCAGTGTGCTAACCACAGCGCCACCTCGCTCGGTAAAAATTTAAGAACTCTTTTTCCCGCGCGCCATTCGAGAGTGGAATGCTAGAAAGACAGATTGAAGGTAGTTCATTGAATCCTCTGCCAGGCACTTAATTATGAATAGTAGAGTAATGACGCAGATGTAGATGTAGATACAGCAGTTAAATAGGTAGATTGCGAAATATTTACATGTACTGCACAAAACTAAATCCCATGTGCAACAACAACGAAACCTGTAGAAAGTGGCAGAAATTGTTTATGGCAATCTGTAGTACACATTCCTTCATTTGGTTTTAGAAGTGCCAACCAAAAAACGTGTTCCTAGGTAAAGTACCCTGTATGTACAACACTACAACCAACTAACTTGTTTTCTTCCACGTTCCATCTAAATTTTACTAACTTGTAGAAAAGTACGATTTATAGTGTGTAACCTACTTTTACCCTCTATTCTAATGTGTGTACTGCAATCTAAATGCTCATTTGCAGCCCTCTTTGTAAATCACTGTATAGACAAATGAGCTATTGTAGTAGCTTCAGAACCCAGTAATATAATCAGAAGAACAACTTCAACTGTTAGATTTAAATTTTTATGTATTAATAGGTACTGTTTGAGAGCAATTACAGCAAATTTGTTAGAATAGGAGTTTGTGTGGTGGGAGGATTTCATACTATTTCCTCTTATGTTTCTGGACATCGTTAAATATGCTTGAGAGCTGTAACCTATTGTTGTGGCTAGTTCGTAGTTTCTCATGTATCGAATGACACGTGATACTTCGAGTAGTTCTCAATCTTGTATCGAGATTTGCGGTGATCGGAAAATCTCGGGCCAGTTTGAACGCAAATATCGTTGGACCGTGTACCGTAGGACTGCAGCACGGAATTGTTGGCTATCAGAAGGATACGACCTGCCGCTATTAACAGCCATGAGACGTTATGGGTAGCAACTTGGTGACCATACGAAAGATTATTTCAGGTTTCAGATGAATCATTTAATCAGAACAAACCTTTACTGATCTTCGGACATCTGTATTTTTCACTCAGTCAAAGAAATTATTCTGACTCAAGATTCAATGACACTGAAAGAAGTTTTAATTTTCCAGAATTTTAATTTTGTTTGTTTCCGGGATCTTTTGTTTCCAGAACAGAAGGAGCAGTGAATTCTATACCACAACAGCCACAGAGATACGGCAAAGGGCTGGTTTATCTCGAATTACCAATATTTACATCACACAAACTACAATAAATCACGGTTCCTCACTTACTGATAACAAAAAGAAGGAACAAGGAAACTATCGTAAACACACAGCAGAAAGCGACACATCGCCTTTATGCGTTTCATGCGGCCTCATGGTTTGCCTGGCAAACAGCCATTCTACTTCTATTTTTTTTTAATTTTGCGACATTTGTTTGCGTGGAAAAAGTCTCTGGCAACGTAACAGGATGGTGTAAAATTTTTGAAATCCTAAGGACTCAAAAAACTAAGGTTGCTGCCATGTTATTAATGAAAATAAAAAATAAAGGTTATAATTACATCTCTGGAATAAGAACACCGCCTTAGTGCGTTTCAGGGAGCCTCGTGGTTTGCCGCCACAAGGGAAGTAGCCTTTGTACTTCTATTGTTATTAAAATTTGGTGATGTTTATGCATCTGGAGAAAACATTCGACAACGTAATGTGGTGAAGAAAAAAGTTTTGAATTCTAAGTAGAACGATCCTGAAATGCCAGGGGATCATTAACATACGAAAACATAAAAAAGGGAGAGGGAGAGAAGATAGAGAAGTTCGTTTTGAGAAATATACTAGGCAGAATTGCAGCTTGCAGCATTAATTGTATAAGGGGCGATTAAAAAGTTTCCGTTTATGGGCATTGTGCAGCGTAGAAGCAACACAGCATGACCCCGAAGCGGATTTATAAGCACTGACATGTATCCAAGGAATTTGTCTGGCATTCGTGTCTTTCTGACGTGCGTACTGTAAATGCGGAAATGTGAACCATGGATACGTTGTTAGCAAATGCTTCCAAACAGGACTAACGTGCTGTTGCTGTTTTCTGAGCTACCGAAGGATGAACATCGGTAGACACACATCTGAGAATGAAGAATGTGTACGGAGCAGCATCTCTATCAAAAATAACCGTTGAGGAATGGGGCGCTTAGTTCATGATAACGCACGTCCCCATATCGCAAATGCAGTAAAACAGAAGTTACGCCAACTCATGTGGTAAGTAGTCAAGCACCCGCCCTGTAGATCTGATCGCTTCATATGATATTACCACGCTTTCGGTCCCTAAAAATGGCCATCAAGGGTCGACGATTCCTGTCGGGCCAGGACGTGCAGCAGACAGCTTTAGACCTCTTCACGAAGCAGGACACGATTTTTTTTTTTAACGGTTATCTTAAACCTGGTGCTTCGGTGGAATCAGTGACTCATGTTCATGGCGATTCTGCCTGATTGGCATATCGATTCTACATCTACATCTACATCCATACTCCGCAAGCCACCAGACGGTGTGTGGCGGAGGGTACCCTGAGTACCTCTATCGGTTCTCCCTTCTATTCCAGTCTCGTATTGTTCGTGGAAAGAAGGATTGTCGGTATGATTCTGTGAGGGGCTCTAATCTTTCTGATTTTATCCTCATGGTCTCTTCGCGAGATATACGTAGGAGGGAGCAATATACTGCTTGACTCTTCGGTGAAGGTATGTTCTCGAAACTTTAACAAAAGCCCGTACCGAGGTACTGAGCGTCTCTCCTGCAGAGTCTTCCATTGGAGTTTTCTATCATCTCCGAAACGCTTTCGCGATTACTAAATGATCCTGTAACGAAGCGCGCTGCTCTCCGTTGGATCTTCTCTATTTCTTCTATCAACCCTATCTGGTACGGATCCCACACTGCTGAGCAGTATTCAAGCAGTGGGCGAACAAGCGTACTGAAACCTACTTCCTTTGATTTCGGATTGCATTTCCTTAGGATTCTTCCAATGAATCGCAGTCTGGCATCTGGCATTCTAGAGCGTACGGTCTTCGACGGTAACTTTTTTATCGGCTCCTATATTAAAAAGGAGCACTGGAAACAGGAGAAGATTAAGGTTTAACGTTTTGCCGACGTTGAGGTCATTAGAGACGGAGCCTCAGTTCAGGTACAGGAAATCTTTGGAAGAAATGGGCTGCAATCATGTCCAACTTAGCGATTTGGTGAAGCCACAAAGTCCCTCACAAGCGGCTCCTAATCATATCTCGAGACTATGGGAGCATCGTCTCAGTTGTGTAACTCGAATTGTGATATACTAATTGACGAAAAGGTATGTACTAAACAGAAGTGATATCTGGTGTTCCCCCCCCCCCCCCCCCCACCCCAACCCCCCACCCTCACCCCTCTGCAGTTTCTAATCTATAACAGCTATTTAGAAGACAATCCGATAAGACCTCTTATAATGTTTGCAGATAATACTGCCGTTTACCATCTACAAAAACCATCAGCATATCAAAACCAATTGGAAAGCGCTTTGGACAAGATACCTGCATGGTGCAAAAATGGCAGTTGGCTCCAAATAATGAAAGGTGTGAAGTCGTACTAAAAGGAATTGATTAAATTTCGTTTATTCGACAAATCACACAAATGTCAAGGCCGTCAATTCAGTTAAATACGTTGGGATTAAAGCTACGGACAACTTCAGTTGGAACGGGCACACAGACTGAAGAGATCTATGTACGAAAAAAACTGCCTACACAGCTCTCCTCTGTCGTCTTCTGGAGTGCTAGTGCGTGGTGTGTGATTCTTGCGATGTAGAATTGACGGAGGACTTGGAAAAAAATTCAAAGAAGGGCACCCCGTTCTGTATTATCGCGAAACAGGGGAGAGAGTGTCACGGACGTGATACAAGTTTCATAACACTTCACACACAAACACACATACACACTCACACACACATACACACACACACGCACACACACACACACACACACACACACACACACACACACACACACACACACACAGGTGATCTCTGGGCCATTTTCTGTACCGCAGCTTCCTTTTAGCTACCCTGAAAAACTGAGTCAGCATCCTTCGCTGCGGCGAGACATTTTCACAATATTTCAATCATCAACATTCTTCCCCGAATGCAAAGATATATTGTTGATGCCCACCTACGTAGGGAAAAATTATCATAGTAATAAAACAACAAAAATCAGAGCTTTCACGGGAGGATTTAAATGTTCGTTTGTCGCGCGCACTGTTTCGGAGTTAAACAGTACAGAAATTGTGTGAAGGTGGTTCAGTGAACGATCTGTGAACCACTTAATTGGCTATATCACAATAAGTGCATCGAGTGCACATAACTGTCAGTCGAAAATGATGGTCATTAGCAGAAATGAGAAGAGACATTAGAATAATTGAAAGAATACTGGTTTCTACAACTATGCAAGAAGACGGGGCCCAACTGCGCATAATGCTACACACTTGGAGATAGATGTTCCCAACATAATAAATTCACCGGTATCAAACAAATAAGTAGAATTGAGGAAGAATTTCTTGAAGTACCTTATCTATATCACATCATTATGTGATAATGAAACTTAGACTGTGAGCAAATTAACTAAAAAAACAAAGCTATAAGAAGCATTCAAAACGTGCTGTTACAGAAGAACATTGATATGTAAGTGAGCAAAGTGGTTACTCAATGAAGACGTAATGAATGGCGCAGGCCATGAAAGGAATTGATTGAACGTCGTTAGCACGGAGGAGTAAAGGTTATGGTCAAAGGAGTCAGGTCCTAGCGTGGCGAAGCTTAGACAGTACAAACTATTAATCGTGACCGAAACTTGTAGTGCATGTGACCGATTGAGTCCACTGCTTCCAAACAGCTTCACAAATGTAGTACTTTAATTCAGAGAATAGATGGGAGTAGCAGACTATTTCAAACATTCTTGGATCTGTGAATCAGTTTTATCTGCATTTATTAACGACATACTCGTATTTTGAAAAAAAAATTAGTATCATTCTTAAATTATTTGTTACTCAGAGATGCCTGTTACATCGTTGTATAAGATTTTGGCATCTTATTTTTTTGGATGGTGTTTTCTTACTCCATTTCCTTCCCTCTTCGACTATTTAGTCACGATGTCACAGTGTAAATAAGATATACAATTGGCTGCGAAGAGTCCAAAGTTTGGTTAATTACTAACACAATGAAAATATTTTAAGTTCTATCGTGCACGACATTCAGCTAATCCGTTACTACGAAATGTGAAATCGTAGCTCTAAAACAACTCTATATATAATAATAACTGAAGAATTAAAGAATTACAATGGAGCGCATTGCTACTAGAAAGTACTGATAGTAGTCACAGGTACCGTACATTTTAGAGATTTTAACCATATGATGCAACTTATTATCCCAAAGAAAATTACATCAGAATTCCTTGATATGAAATTCTTACATGCCCCAACTGCGATAAAAATGCTGACCGAAAACTATTAATTGATCAAGTGCAGTTTTGAAGCGAAACTCGTAGCATCCAACGGATGCGTCCTTAGGAGAGAAATAATCTTTGAGAATTATATAAATTTAATCTATCCCTTTGGCATTGACACTGAGTTCTGAGAATTAATACACGAAATTACGTCCTGACAAGCAGAGGTAATATCTACACCAAATACGGAAGTGTAATTACGAAGTATTTACGAGCCAGAAACGCTTAAGTACTCCTTATTTGTCAAGTTGAAGCTATACAGCGATGCTCTGAAAGCAAACGACAGGGAAGTGAACACGGTACCACTGTGGTCTTTCTAAATTGACTCCACGATCGGCTTCATGCACATAATAACAGTTGGTTAGTACCAATCTATATCGCGCCTTCTGGCACTGTTAGCGATGTGTGTGCATGTGTGTGTGTGTGTGTGTGTGTGTGTGTGTGTGTGTGTGTGTGTGCTTCTCTAGACTTGCGTTACGCAGGGAAGCTGAAGAAGCTTCCCCCACTTACGCCGTATTAAATTGTTACGCGTAGTATAGTCCACGCTGGAACCAATTTACCGACGCGGCCACGTAAAATAACGTGCCTGGCAAGCTATCAAAAACACATTTGGACAGGAAGGCTCGTTAAACTAGGTCTTATGAGAAAATAATGGACAGTTAGTGAATACTGCGACTTGGGGCGTATTTATTAAATTAAGCTGTTGCAGTAAAGTATAACACAACTCGAGAAAATCGAAATAATAAAAAAGTTACGTCGCCACGACCATACAAGCATTTCTTGTGTGTGGTTATTTATTTCAATTAAGATATCAGGAAAATGCATGCGAGCCGTAATTTTCCTACAGATTGATTGATTCAGGGGAGGGAACCAAACAGCGAGGTCATCGGATTAGGGACGGATGGTGAAGCAAATCGGCCGTGCCCTTTCAAAGGAACTATCCCAGCATTTGCCTTAAGCGATATAGGAAAATCATGGAAAACCTAAATCAGCATGGCCAGAGTTTGAACTGTCGTCCTCCCGAATGCGGGTCCAGTGTGCTAACCACTGCGCCACCTCACTCTATTTTCCTACAGAATTTTCCGTATGTTTCACTGGGGTCATTCCTCGTGGTGACAATTATCTAAATATCTTCGTAGTTGTTGCCTCATTCGTCGTAAAGAGCTTATGTCAATTTATCTTTTATCCCATGTACTGGACAGGTAAGACATCTGTCGACCAATTATTAGAGCCTGGTCAGAAATGTTTGCGGAGTCGTCTTATATAAGTAGCCTACTAACTGTAATCACTCGTAACAGAGTTAGTTTGAAGCTGGATCAGCTATGTTTCTCACAAGCCAGGACGACTTCAGATATTATAAATAGAACAGTTATGTTCCTCTCACTATGACACAATATGTACACGAACTAATAATCAAAAGAAAGAAAGAAATTATACGAGTGATGCAACAACTTCTACGTGAAAAATCTCGGTACTGCTACGTAAGAATCAAGTGTATGTGCTTTTACAGGGTTTTCACAAGGAGTGATGATCGCGATGGAAGAATATTTCCGAGTGCCTGATTCAGGTTTGTGTAATTTGAACGGGTGTGACAATTTTGTCAGACTGGTCTGTTCAGAAGCGTCAAAACACTCGTAATTTCGCTCTAAACATGACTGAAGAAGACATCTTTCAGTGCTATATCTGTAGACGGACGGTCATGGAAGTGGACCATAACAAACATTATATCCTAGCTCGAACTGGACTTCAGAGCTTACAAGTAGGGTTACGCTCTACAAAATCTATGGCTTGGTGGTTTTGTTACAGTACATAAAAGACGTACTAAATGGTACGATTACCGGTAGTATTGGTAGCGAAAGAGAGACAAAATGTGAACAGACGACTTCTCTTTGTTTTCTGTTCATTCGTTTTGCACACAATTAAAACAGCACATCGTTCAGCGTTAGTCGATTGTGGATTTCATATCCTTACAAGATATAAATTCCATTGTATAAGTAACAAAAATCAGTTGATCGCGTAACTTCTGCGATACTATGTAACCAAAGCAATGGCTTTTGATGCTAGTACAGTTTATATGCACAGACATAAAAAAATCTATAGTTATTGTTCTTATTTTGTATTCGACACAACGTTGTTCTTCATGACAAAAGGATTAATGAAAAAGTTGTTTATGAATAACAGAAACAAGTTTTATAGGAGCTCGATGAAGTACTGAAATGGTGCTCAATATGTTTCTATTTTGCGCTTTTTTTTATTTTTGCTTTTTTTTGGGGGGGGGGAACTGCGTTTTCTAGCGTTCTATGGTAAGTCAGTATTTTTTTTTATTTTCACTACAACACTGCTCTGTTTCACTTACAAATCAAAAGTTTTCGAATAGAACCTGGAACAAACATTGACTATTTCAGTTTACTATAAATAATTTTTATTTTTAAGAAACAGACATGAGGATAACTATGTAGAATAAAATTGTTCCGTAGGTTAACGGCCCTTTATGTATCATCATTCAGTTTCTAGACACTCCACTGTATAAGGTTTATACGGGAATCTACTAAGACACTGATCGCATACGTAAACAAAGCAATCGCAGTGAGGTAACATCTGATGGAAATGCGGTAACGTTTAATAGATATCCAATGTATCTGTCGTACAGGTAATGCGGTTACGACCTTAACAGATCAAGGCTACTCGGAAAAGTACTGTAGTCTGCGTTCACTTATGACAGTCAACGGTAGCTCTACAAATCGATACGCAAATAAACAACAGAAACCTGTTACACATGTTTCTTAACACTACCTCGTCTTTCTTGATTTCCCACGCTTATTTACGTGGACTGGTTAGATTCTTTAGATCATTATCCTGCTTCTCCATTTTGCCCTTAGTCTACAGAAAGGTATTCAACACCATATTTCCTCTCAAATTTCATGGAAGCAACATAATTATTCGTTCAGTTGCTCGTTCTTTCTTCTATTCTTTTTATCATTATTGTAGTCATTTCAGAAGCAAGACACGTTTTCTGGAGGTGTTGTTGTGGTCTTCACTCCGAAGACTGGTTTGATGGAGCTCCCCACGCTACCGTATGCTGTACATGCCTCATCCTCTTTGCTTAGCTACTACAGTCTGCACGCATTTGAGCCTACTTACCATTATAAAGCCCTGCTCACTCTGTCTCTCTACATAGCCCCCCCCCCCTTTTCCCTCAATTTCCAAACTGACGATATTTCCTTCATTTTGTCAAGTTCTGCCATTCATTTCTTTTCTCCCCAGTTCGCTACACATGGTTACATGTTTACATACATTTTGAGCAGAAAGCGGTAAAATACTAAGTAAATCAGTTAAGTTCTTACACTGGCGTCATTCCGTTGTAGAATCCATTGAGCTACATTTCCAACTCCACTAATCCATGCAAATTATAACAATGGATGAAAATATGTAGGTATATATGTATGTTACACATCTCCTCCTAAACCGCTGGGCCGATTTCATCCAAACTTTGTACACTTATCATTCACTTTCTGGTAAAAAGCGCTGTAGAGGTAACGAACGTTCACCTATCAAAGGGTGGGTGCGGTTGAAAAAGCACTGTAGCCATGACGCACCAATAGCCATACTTAAGTCATCCAGTATTTAAAAATGAGAGACACTTGCAACAAATATCACGTATAATTATAAAGCTTTACGGAACTTTTTCTCGCTGACAACCCTCATATAATGATGTTAGAGAAAATGTTAATCACTTACTTCATTTTAGCTATGCAGCGACTAAAACTGCCACATGAGGCTAGACGTTTTAATTTATTGCTTCTTTTCTATCAACTATATTCGTGACACATCTTGCTTACAGTATTCACATATACCACTGAATCTACCAGAAAAAGTACATTGTTGTACGGCACTTAATTTAGGAGATATGCGGGAAAAAATACGGCATCATGCAACACGTTTTCGTTTACTACTTCTTTACTACTAACTCTATTCGCAACGCATTTAGCAGACAGTATCCACATATTTTGCTGAATGAACCTATGAAAATAAATCTCTGTATGTCTCGTATTTTCCTTGATATGAGTCAAATACTAAGATGTACGAAGAACTGCGTCACCGTATATGACGTCTCGGTTTATTACTTCTTTGCTACTAACTTTATTCGCAACATATTTCGCACACAATATCCACATATGCCGGTGAAAGTACCTAGAAGAATATATCACTGTACGACCCATAGTTAAGGAGATATGCCATTATGAACACTGTGATGCCTCAAAAACTGCCACATCATGCAGGAAGTCTTAATTTATTGCTTCTTTACTACTAACTCTATTCACAACACTTTTCTTAGACAGTAGCCATAAATAAGATTGGATATACTTGCAAAAGTATAACATTGTACCGTCCATTGTTCCGAAGAATCGACGTGATAAGCATTCAGCCTGGGCGAAATTCGGTAGACATACAGATGAAATAAGTGTAAAAATGCATGTGAAATATGTTAGATATGTGTGAAATGTTCTTGATATGTGCATATGCGGTCAAAATCACGGGTAGAAAGCTTATCTTACAATCCTGGAACGATCTGAACCAAATGTGGTACACTTCTTATTCCCAGTCTGAAAATTCATACTGTAGGGAGAAGAACCACCAGCGTCCAATTGGGGTGAGCGTGATAACATGGAGAGCCAAGGGGGAGGGAGGGGGGAGGGGAAGAAATGGACAGACAGTGAGGGGGGACGAGGAGATAGGCACAGACAAGAGGAGGAGGTGACGGACAGAGATATGAGAAAGAAATATAGACAGGGAGAGCAGATAGGAGGAGTGGACAGAGAAAGAAAAAAGGAAGAAACAGAGAGAGGGGGCTGGAGGAGGTGAACAGACAGTGGGATCGTAAGATGGATGGAGAGAGAGGAGGAGGAGATTGACAAAAAGGGGGGAAGACGAGATGGGGTTAGAGGGGTGGACAGATGGGAAAGGAAGAAATGGACAGACTGGAGGAGGAGAAGGAGACTGACAGAGGAGAAAATGAACAGAGAGAGGGCAAGAGGAGATCGACTGAGAGTAGAGGGTGGAGGAGGAGGAGGAGATTAGTGTTTAACGTCCCGTCGACAACTAGGTCATTAGAGACGGAGCGCAAGCTCGGGTGAGGGAAGGATGGGGAAGGAAATCGGCCGTGTCCTTTCAAAGGAACCATCCCGGCATTTGCCTGAAGCGATTTAGGGAAATCACGGAAAACTCAAATCAGGATGGCCGGAGACGGGAAGAGGGTGGAGGATATGAGGATATGGACAGAGGGAGGGGTTGGTGGAGATGGGCAGAGGAAGGTGAAGGACGAATTGGACATGGGACAGGGAGGAGGGAGGGGGATGGAAGGAGGAGATGGACTAATAGAAGACTGGAATAAATGTATACCTGGGCAACGCCAAGTACTCAACTGGTCTACTGATGAAATAGACGTGAGAGGAAGATTTTTAGACTTTTGACACATATGCTGTGTTCGGAATTTACCATTTCCATTTACTTTATTGTGGCTTCTTGGTGAAACATGTAATAAATTTCACTTTGTTGCGTATATTTCGCAACGTTTTTGTATTTGTATAAACTAGGTTCCTCGTTTGAAACCCATTTCCTAGTGCTAATTTTTCATTGGTGTTATTCATGTTTTTTGGTGTATTATGAAATAAAGAATTTACATTCACCAAAGAAATTATCTGCCCTCTCTGCCCTGGGTACAGTACTTCGAAAATTATGGAATATTTACTGTTGCTTTACAAAAAGTTCTGTACGAAGGTGGAGTTTATTTTCTTCAGGTCTCAAGATATATAATGTTCCTGTAGTCTCGTGCATACGGATCTCTCTGTTTTGTACTGTGTGATACAATCCACATTCTTGACAAATGCTCTTACACAAACCACTTTTATTCATAGGAAGTTGATGTCTTCATAGTTGATCAGATTCTTAACTACTTTCTCCGTGCTGGAAAGCAGCCTCTGAATTTTTTTTTTTTTTTTTTTTTTTTTTTTTTTGTTCAACATGTTGCCTGTTCTTGTTCACAATTAGCCAATGGTGCCAGCAGGCTTCGTTTTTGTCTTGAATATGGAAAATTAATGAGGGATATTTCAGTGCATTTTCTTCTTTTCTCTTCTTTCCGTGGAGTGTACTTTCAATCAGGAGAAGTTACTGACCATAGTTTTGAGCTATTTTCTTTAATACTACACAGTTCCTCGACGCAATAAATTGTGGGTACAGGAGCTGCTAACAAATCGAGTACCGTAAAGTACTATGCAGTATGTTAATGGGGAAATGGATTAAGTTAGCTGGAATGAGAGAATCTTCATACCTTTCCTTCCCATGTACACCACCCGACAAACAAATGGAACACCCAGCAGGCATAATCGGATTCCCAATTTAACTTCGCAATTTTACGTCTGGAGTGCAGCATTGTATGGTAGTGAAACATGGACTGTGGGAACAGAAGAGAATCGAAGCATTTGAGATGTGAAGCTATAGACGAAAGTTGAAAATTAGTTGGACTGATAAGGTAAGGAATGAGAAGGTTCCGCGCAGAATCGGAGAGGAAAGGAATATGTGGAGAACACTGATAAAGAGAAGGAACAGGATGACAGGACATCTGTTAAGACATGAGGGAATGACTTCCATGGTAGTAGAGGGCAAAAACTGTAGAGGAAGACAGAGATTGGAATACCTCCAGTAAATAATTGAGGACATAGGTTGCAATTGCTACTCTGAGATGAAGAGATTCGGCTCTGGGGAGATATTCGTAGCGGGCCGCATCAAACCAGTCAGTAGATAAATGACCAAAAGAAGAAAAAAAATGTACACACCATAGGCAGGTACGTAAATGATTATAGAGTTGCAATTCTCGGTGACAAGTAGAAAGGCCACCATATTGCTACAGTCTTGTTAGGTTGTTAGGGTTTAGTGTTGTTATCAGGTCTGGTAGGACACATAAGGGACGTGAACTGCATCAGATGTTAAGTTATCACTGTGAAACACACGGAAACGCCACGTACTCTTGTGAGTCGGTGTTTTTAGTATCTGACACAGTTTTAAAAGAGCCTAACTGTGGATCTCAATTTCGCAAGCTCATCGAATCGTGCAATATCCAAATGTGTGGGATATTTGGACGTGACTGTGTCCCGTTGTTATACTACTTGGGAAACTGAGGGGAGGCATACTCGTCAAAGTTCCGGTGGACCACGTCTGAGCATCTCAATTTTTCTAGGAAAGTTTGGAGCTCTTCACGCACATCATTCACATATCTCTATTAGTACACAACAAATTTTGCCATAGGTTCAGATTTGCGTTATTCTGTTTCGGCTCTATTCCCGTAGGACGTTAAAAACAGTGAGAAGATTGGGGAACGAAATGTTTGACCGTGTACTTGACGGCAGAATGTGTTTTAGAAGAAATAATTCTGCTTTAAATACAGTGGTCTTCAGTGCGAAGACTGGCTTGATGTAGATCTCCATTTTACTCTTCTAGTAACTACTGAAACTTACATCCTTCTGAATCTGCTTATTGTTTTCATCTCTTGGTCCACCACTACGATTTTTACCTCTGCACTTCCTTCCAACACTAATTTGGTGATCTCTTGATGTGTCAGAATATGCTCTAACAACCGATCCCTTCTTTTAGTCAAGCCGTACCACAAACTTCTTGTCTCCCCAGATGTATTGACTATGTCCCCATTAGTAGCGTAACCTACCCATCTAATTTTCAGCATTCTTCTGTCGCGCCATATTTCGAAAGGTATTATTCTGTTCTTGTCTAAACTTTTTATAGTCCATTTTTCACTTCCACACATGGCTACACTCCAGACAAATACCTTCAGAAAAGGCTTCCTAACACTTACGTCTACATCCTATGTTAACAAATTTCTCCTCTTCAGAAACAATTTTAGTGCCATTACTGGTCTACATTTTTATATTTTTCTACTTGGGCCATCATCAGTTACTTTGATGATTAAATAACAGAACTCATCTACTACTTTAAGTGCCTCGTTTCCTAATCTAATTCCCTTAACATCGCTTGATTTAATTCGACTACATTCCATTGTGTTCATGTTCATCTTATTTCCTTCTTTCAGGTAAGTGTGGATTCAGTTCAACTGCTTTTCCAACTCCTTTGATGTCCTTGACAGAATTACAATGTCAATGGAAAACTTCAAAGTTCTTATTTCTTCTCCCTTAACTTCAATTCGTAATCCAAATTTTTGTTTGGATTCCTTTACTGCTTGCTCAATGTATAGACTGAATAACATAAGGGATAGTCTACAATCTTGTCTCACCCACTTCTCTACCTCCGCTTCCCTTTCACGCCCCTCTACTTTCTGTACAAGTTTTAAATAGGGTTTCACTCCATGTACTTTATCCCCATTACCTTCAGAATCTCAAAGACAGTTCCGTAGTTAACAGTGTGAAAAGCTTTCTCTGGGTCTACAAATGCTATAAACATAGGTTTGCCTTTCCTTAGCCTATCTTCTAGTCAGCTGCTACCGGTTTTTCCATTCTTCTGTACAGAATTCGTCTTAGTATTTGCTGACCATGACTTATTAAACTGATAGTTCGGTAACTTTTAGACCTGGCGGTAACTGCAACATTACGACTTGCGTAATGTGTATTTGTTCATTGGAAGTATTGTTCGATTTTGTGCACTCCTAACATCAAATAAAATAATTTAATATTAGTCGAGATATAGTAGTGATCTAATTCTTGCATTCGTCCTTGGCTTTGAAATTTAATATTTTATATTTCTGAAGCAGATGCTTAGTGTACACGGACTCACACCTGAAATTTCATGTGTGGATGTGCGTGTGTGCGTGTGCGTGCATGCATACCGTTCGCGTCTTCTTTATTATTGAAGTACCAGAGATAATTTGATTTTGTAGTTTGATATTTTACAATCCCCTTTTTCTTCTTTTTGAATATATGTACCAATGATGACGGGCTAATAAATCTACCCTGTTAATCATAGGACTTCAGTGACTTCACACTGAAATATGTATTAAGAATAGTCGTTTATAATACGATTACTTTGTTCCCTTTGTCTGTTTAAGTAAGCGCATCGTTATATGAGTTATCCGAGCTGTTGCGTGTACGAGTTCGTTGGTTGCAATAAAAAAATGGTACTACAATGCACATGTATCGCTGTATATATGTCTAAATAAATAAGAGAGGTATGACTGCAAATGGGATTTGTTACATAAAATCCTTAGTGCAATACGCAAATTAGGCAAAAACGGCTGCAGTTGTTTGAGGTTACTGATGGGTTAAAAATGAGAATACAGTGACGGCCGTTAGCAGTTGAGGAGGTATCCTGAATGGAGCACAGTAATGGACACCTTAGACAACGGCCGGCAACTGATCGCTCACGCCTTTGGTGCCTCTCCGTGACCAATGCGTGATCCCGGGACCGCCTTTCGGTAAGTCCGAGGAATTTTAAGTCGGGGCACGTTGATATACGGCAGGTAGCCGGCTGCCGCCTGAATCAGGGCTCGTTAACGGAACTGTCAATCCTAGATTATCGCTGCTTCTCAGGCGTCAACTGGCGCCCAAACGAAGACAAATCCGCCGTGTCGGATCCCGCCGCCAGGGGATGGCCCCGAGTTCAACCCCAGCTACGAATTCTACGGGAAGCCACGACGGAGTGGACGGCCTGTCGCAGCCCTCGCCCTAGACACACAGTGATACAATCGTAGCTCGCGAACTGTGCCACATCCCTACTGTACCAGCCAGTAATTATACATAGCGCCCAAGCCAGTGATACCCTTTCCTGTGTAACACGACGATTTCCTCGAGGTCTAATCTGTATAAAATGACACCCCTCAAAGAACAGTATAAATAAGATTCCGCCCCGTGAAGAGATCGGTTTCCCTTCTCCACACTCCGCGTAAAACCAGAACGAATTCGCCCTCGCCCGGAAAGAAAAAGGAAGTAACCCTCATCGACACCGTGGCATCTGACTATGTTTAGCTCGACGGGGTAAATGGTGCGGTGTTGGAGGGACGGCCAAGAGGGCGTAGCCACGGGCTGGCTGATAGTTTTTTTACGAGCTGGCTTTTTGCGCTCCAGACGGACGGGGGCTGCGTACCGTCAAAGGGTTGTTATCGTCCTTTTTTGCGCCGACGGGGGATTAACAATGGCTCCTCGAGTGAGTGACAAGTATTCTGATACTCCACGCTGAAACGCGAGGACTAAATGGGGGGAGCGGCGGCGGCGATTCCATCTGGAAAGCTAGTCCGTCACGCGGGAACGCAGGCGCATGAGAGACTGGCAGGCGTGACGGCCGGGCGCCTACCTGCCGCGCCAAACGTCAGTCACGTGATCACACGGGCCTTGTCTGCTGGCGGCGCTGCTAGCCGCCACCCAGGGGGCAACACGTGAATTTCCAAGTGTGTGTTGTTTGGGCGCCTCGCCACAGCGAGGCATGAACAGAATACACACTGAAGTGACAAAAGTCATGGGTAGAGCGACATTCACATACACTACTGGCCGTTAAAATGGCTACACCACGAAGATGACGTGCTACAGTCGCGAAATTTAACTGACAGGAAGAAGATGCTGCGATATGCAAATGATTAGCTTTTCAGAGCATTCACACGAGGTTGGCGCCGGTGGCGACACCTACAACGCGCTGACACGAGGAAAGTTTCCAACCGATTTCTCATACACAAACAGTAGTTGACCGGCGTTGCTGGTCAGACGTTGTTGTGATGCCTCGTGTAAGGAGGAGAAATGCGTACCATCACGTTTCCGACTTTGATAAAGGTTGGATCGTAGGCTATCGCGATTGCGGTTTATCGTATCGCGACATTGTTGCTCGCGTTGGTCGAGATCCAATGACTGTTACCAGAATAAGGAATCTATGGGTTCCGGAGGGTAATGCGGAACGCCGTGCTGGATCCCAACGGCCTCGTATCACTAGCAGTCGAGATGACAGGCATCTTATCCGCATGGCTGTAACGGATCGTGCAGCCACGTCTCGATCCCTGAGTCAACAGAAGGGGACGTTTGCAACACAACAACCGTCTGCACGAACAGTTCGACGACGTTTGCAGCAGCACGGACTATCAGCTCGGAGACCATGGCTGCGGTTATCCTTGACACTGCACCACAGACAGGAGCGCCTGCGATGGTGTACTCAACGACGAACCTGGGTGTACGAATGGCAAAACGTCATGTTTTTGGATGAATCCAGGTTCTGTGTAGAGCATCGTGATGGTCACATCCGTGGTTTGGCGACGTCGAGTTGAACACACATTGGAAGCGTGTATTCGTCATCGCCATACTGGCGTATCAGCCGGAATGATGCTATGGGGTGGCATTGCTTACACGTCTGGGTCACGTCATGTTCGCATTGACGGCATTTTGAACAGTGGACGTTACATTTCCTATGTGTTACGACCCGTGGCCCTTCCCTTCATTCGACCCCTGCGGCAACCTACATTTCAGCAGGATAATGCACGACCGCATGTTGCAGGTCCTGTACGGGCCTTTCTGGGTACAACGACTGCTGCCTCGCCAGCACATTCTCCAGATCTCTCACCAATTGAAAGCGTCTGGTCAATGGTGGTCGAGCAACTGGCTCGTCACAATATGCCAGTCACTACTGTGGTATCGTGTTGAAGCTGCATTGGCAGCAGTACCGGTACACGCCATTCAAGCTCTGTTCGACTCAATGCCCATGCGTATCAAGGCCGTTATTACAGCCAGAAGTGGTTGTTCTGGGTACTGATTTATCAGGATCTATGCACCCAAATTGGGTGAAAGTGTAATCACATGTCAGTTCTAGTATAATATATTTGTCGAATGAATACCCGTTTATCATCTGCATTTCTCAATGGTGTAGCAATTTTAATGGCCAGTAGTGTAAATAGAGGGCGGTGGTATCGAGTACTCAGTCCTTCAGCAAAGTGATCATTCGTACTCATGTGATACGTGTGAAAAATTCCTATGTGATTACGGCAGCACGACGAGAATTAACATACTTTGGAAGCGGAATTGTATTTGGAGCTAGACGCATAGGACATTCCATTTCGGAAATTTCCAAGGAAATCAGTATTCCGGGATCTTCAGTGTCAAGAGTTTACTGAGAGTACAAAATTTCAGGCATTACGTCTCAGCACGGACAACGCAGTGCCCTACGGCCTTCATTTAACGACCGAGAGCAGCGGCGTTTGAAAAGTGTTGTATGTGCTAACAGACAAGCAACACTGCGTGAAATAACCGTAGAAATAAATGTAACGGTGGTGGTGCGAAATTTGGCGTTAATGGACTATTGAAGCAGACGACTGACGAGAGTGCCTTTGCTAACAGCACGATATCGCCTGAGCTCCTCTACTGGTCTCGTGGCTATATCAGTTGGCTCCTCGACAACAGGAAAACCGAGGCCTGGTCAGATGAGTCTCCATGTCATTTGGTAAGAGCTGACTGTAGAGTTTGAATGTGGCGTAGACTCTAGAAAGCCTTCGGCCCATTTTATCAACAAGACACTGTACAAGCTGTTTGTGGCTCCATGATGGTGTCGTCTGTGTTTACATGGAATAGACTTGGGCCTCTGGTCCAACTGAACTATCACTGACTGGAAGAGGTTATGTTCGGCTACTTGGAGACTATTTGTAGCCTTTCATGGACTTTATGTTCCCAAACAACAATGTCACGTCACTGGGCCACAATTTTTTTTCGTTTGATTTGAAGAGCGTTATGGACAGTTAGAGCAAATGAGTTATTCACTTAGATAGACTGACGTCATTTACTTTGTAACTACTAAAATTCTTTGGAAAATAATTTGATAGTCAAGATCGCATTCAGTACCATTCATTGTTAGTTAGCAGTTTCACCATTTGAAACTATCATCATTTGATGTTTAAAAAGCATGTTGTTACACGCCCTGTTCGTTTATAACGGTAGCACACGTACCATACTGTCAATCTAGTGGATATTATGTAGGACTTCCCACAAAGGCTTGTTTAAAATAAAAACAGTACAGTTAAAAGCACCTTGTTTCAGTTTCGATTTCGAATTAAGTACATCATAGATCCACATTCTCTGAAGTACAGAGTTCTAAAATTCTGTCTTCCATCACAATATGTGGTTCGTTTTATTCACTGAAAACATTGTCATAAGGCTCTGAGAGCATAAATGACCCAATTGCACACGAAAATGATCTAATTGCAGGTTTGGTAACTTAAGTGTGCTTCTGTTCAGAGCGGAGTTGTAAAACTACCGCCGGCCGCGGTGGTCTCGCGGTTCTAGGCGCGCAGTCCGGAGCCGTGCGGCTGCTACGGTCGCAGGTTCGAATCCTGCCTCGGGCATGGATGTGTGTGATGTCCTTAGGTTAGTTAGGTTTCAGTAGTTCTAAGTTCTAGGGGACTAATGACCACAGCAATTGAGTCCCATAGTGCTCAGAGCCATTTGAACCATTTTGTAAAACTACCGTAGGCTACTGTAGACTACCATAGCTAAGCGTAGACTACGGTAGTTTTCCTAGAAGCTTTGCTCAGTTACCGTCGTATTCGCATTGCCTCCACGTTAGGTGTGTTGCATATCTATCGGGCGTTATAACGATCGCTTCCTTTATGTATGCGATCAGTGTCTTGCTAAAAAGCAATCCAACTTCAGGCCACAAGTTGGACATCGGGACCATCCGACCGCCGTTTCATCCTCAGATGAGGATGCGGATAGGAGGGGCGTCTGATCAGCACACCGCTCTCCCATTCGTTAGGATGGTTTTCTTTGACTGGAGCCGCTACTGTTCGGACAAGTAGCTCCTCCTCTGGCATCACGAGGCTGAGTGCACCCCAGTGTCTTGCTAGATTCCCTTTGAAAGCAGCGAACCGTCTGAAAACTGAGTGAGTTTATATAAAGGGGCGGATAACCTACGGAATATTTTTGTTCCACATAGTCAGCCTCCTGTCTTTTACCTAAGAATGAAGAGAATTTATAGCAAAACTGAAACTACCAATATTTAATTCAGGTTTTATTCGAAAGTGGTTGATTTGTAATGTAAAACAGGAGGATCTTGTAGTAAAAATAAAGAAAACAGTACAGATTTGTCAGAGAGCGCTATAAAACGCAATTTCCTCAACAAAAAGTTTTAAAAAATCGAACATCTCTTCTATACTTCGTCGAACTTCCATAAAACAAGTTTCTCTCCAGAATGAAATTTTCACTCTGCAGCGGAGTGTGCGCTGATATGAAACTTCCTGGCAGATTAAAATCGTGTGCCGAACCGCGACTCGAACTCGGGACCCTTGCCTTTCGCAGGGAAGCTTCTGTGAAGTTTAGAAGGTAGGAGATGGAATTAATGCTATGAGGAGGAGGCGTCAGTTGTAGTTGGGTAGCTCACTTGGTAGAGCACTTGCCCGCGAGAGGCAAAGGTACCCAGTTCGAGTCTCAGTTCGGCACACAGTTTGAATGTGCCAGGAAGTTTCAAGTTTCTGTCATTGGTCAACACTTTCGCATTCATCAGTAATAACACGACACTTTTGCCTTTCTTCATTATGAATAACGTTCTATAGAGTACAAAATAACAACATTAATCACGCATTTTTTTTATTTTTGTGCATGTTAACTTTATTTCCATCAAAAGTAAATGCTTTGAACACAAATAAAGCACAGAACTTACGCGACCAATAATTTTTATTATTCATGAAATGCAATTTATACTCTGTAAGGATATAAAATACACAATGGGCTAACACTGAATTATGTGCGGTTCTAATTATGTGCAAAACAAACAACCAGACAAAAGAAAAAGGGGAGGTAGTTGGCTCCCAGTTCCTCCCTTACACATTCATTTAGGTTTCTTTCTGTACCAATTCCAGGTATACTACCTGTATATTACCGTTTACTACATTATTTATGTAGCGTACCAAAACTACTGAAAGTAGCATTGATAGAGCGCAACTCTACTTCAGAATAAAAGAATTACATCCGAACTCCTGCATAGTGCTGCGCTCTGTGATGATAAAGTTTACGCTCTAAGCTAATTTCCTGACTTCACTTAGAATACAAACAGCGAAACTGAAAGGTTGGACGAAAGGATATTGCTACTATCTTTAATGAAGCCTCAGGTGTGTACCCTCCACAACACAATTAAAGGGTCACTTTTATGAAATCCTATCATTTTCTCCCACTACTAAGCAGATGTTCGAAATTTTGTTCATAGGCACCTGAAACCTTCCTCTTCAATGATGCAAAAGCGTGACGCTCTATGACGTGACTGACGGTCTTGCAGGTGCTTCAAACTGCAAGGTGTCAATACAAGTACCAAGAAAGCCAGAGCACAGAAGTTCATGTTAGGTGTAAGGTCAGCTATCATGTCGCACTGGTACAGACTTTCACAAAAATTCGCCTCAATTCCACGGTAGACTTGTCACATGATAGGGAGGTCGCAACACGTACCATTAGCCGCTTTTCTCTCTATCTCCTGACGCCTCTACAATGGACGTCACAACCGCAACGCTCAGTATTGATATTACGGAGCTTTCTTATGGGTGGCCGAGGAAAACACTTCAAAACACCGCTCAGAATCAGTTTGAAAAGGCCTCACTTGGTCTACAGGGTGTGAGTGAAGCAGCCCTACCCTTGGGACGTTCATTTACACACATTTCGAAGGCGATAAAGAGAGTTTACAGTTCGACGTGTAACAGAACTAAGTTCGTTACAAACTTTGATGTTACTGAGCCACATTGCCCCCCCCCCCCCCCCCGCAAAAGGATTAAACCATTCTCGACATCGTGAAGCTGCCACCCTATCAAACGAGACCTGTAATTTTTATTCTGGTGTACAAGGTGGAATCACTAGGGACTCTTAAAGACCATTCGACGAAATTTGAAAATTGATCCAAAGCAGCAAAGAGTTTTTAGGCCTTTTCACACCTGCTGAGGCATGACCATGGGGGGGAGGGGGAGGGGGTACGATATTGATACCCGTGTGGATAAAACGGCAAAAGTCCCTCTAAGACTCTAAACTTTGGCAACAACTCGGTGTCATCCAGACGTCTCTATGGGGATTTGAAAAAATGTTCCTCTACAGTGGCGTATTCATAAACGACTACGTGCTGGCGGGATATGTAACAAAAACGACACACTTTTTGCTGAGAATCTTTATATCGCTACTTTAGCTCCTGCCGCCCACATGCGATACCTGGCAGATGTTGAACGTGTTAGCTATCCCGTTGGTGAACGCATGTCTCTGTACAGGGACATTTCTGAAGTGTACAGCAAAGACGTGTGAATGGCACTGAGGGTTTTCCCGAACTGGGAGTCTTAGGGGCTCCCTTTTCCATTTTCTTCACGCACATGTCAATATTGCACCCCCCCCCCCCTTGATCAAGTCACAGGAGAGCTGAAACAAGAGGGCTGAGAAGGCATAAACACCATTTGCTTCCTCGGTTTACGTTCATATTTTTTTCTAGTGTTTTTCTCGCTTCAAAGTACCTGCACATTGAATGTTGTTGTTGTTGTTGTTGTCTTCAGTCCTGAGACTGGTTTGATGCAGCTTTCTATGCTACTCTATCCTCTGCAAGCTTCTTCGTCTCCCAGTACCTACTGCAACCTACATCCTTCTGCATCTGCTTAGTGTATTCATCTCTTGGTCTCCCTCTACGATTTTTACCCTCCACGCTGCCCTCCAGTACTAAATTGGTGATCCCTTGATGCCTCAGAACATGTCCTACCAACCGATCCCTTCTTCTAGTCAAATTGTGCCACAAACTTCTCTTCTCCCCAATCCTATTCAATACTTCCTCATTAGTTATGTGATCTACCCATCTAATCTTCAGCATTCTTCTGTAGCACCACATTTCAAAAGATTCTATTCTCTTCTTGTCCAAACTATTTATCGTCCATGTTTCACTTCCACACATCGCTACACTCCATACAAATACTTTCAGAAATGACTTCCTGACATTTAAATCTATACTCGATGTTAACAAATTTCTCTTCTTCATAAACGCTTTCCTTGCCATTACCAGTCTACATTTTATATCCTCTCTACTTCGACCATCATCAGTTATTTTGCTCGCCAAATAGCAAAACTCCTTTACTACTTTAAGTGTCTCATTTCCTAATCTAATTCCCTCAGCATCACCCGAATTAATTCCACTACATTCCATTATCTTCGTTTTGTTTTTGTTGATGTTCATCTTATACCCTACTTTCAAGACACTGTCCATTCCGTTCAACTACTCTTCCAAGTCCTTTGTTGTCTCTGACAATTACAATGTCATCGGCGAGCCTCAAAGTTTTTATTTCTTCTCCATGGATTTTAAAACCTACTCCAAATTTTAATTTTGTTTCCTTTACTGCTTGTTCAATATAGTTATTGAATAACATCGGGGAGAGGCTACAACCCTGCCTTACTCCCTTCCCAACCACTGCTTCCCTTTCATGTCCCTCGACTCATATAACTGCCATCTGGTTTCTGTACAAATTGTAAATAGCCTTTCGCTCCCTGTATTTTACCCCTGCCACCTTTAGAATTTGAAAGAGAGTACTTCAGTCAACCTTGACAAAAGCTTTCTCTAAGTCTACAAATGCTAGAAACGTAGGTTCGCCTTTCCTTAATCTTTCTTCCAAGATAAGTCGTAAGGTCAGTATTGCCTCACGTGTTCCAGTATTTCTACGGAATCCAAAAGTGATCTTCCCCGAGGTCGGCTTCTACTAGTTTTTCCGTTCGTCTGTAATCAATTCGTGTTAGTATTTTGCAGGTGTGGCTTATTAAACTGATTATTCGGTAATTTTCACATCTGTCAACACCTGCTTTCTTTGGGATTGGAATTATTATATTCTTCTTGAAGTCTGAGGGTATTTCGCCCGTTTCATACATCTTGCTCACCAGATGGTAGAGTTATGTCAGGACTGGCTCTCCCAAGGCCGTCAGTAGTTCCAATGGAATGTTGTCTACTGAGGGGGCCTTGTTTCGACTTAGGCCTTTCAGTGCTCTGTCCAACTCTTCACGCAGGATCGTATCTCCCATTTCATCTTCATCTACATCCTCTTCCATAATATTGTCCTCAAATGCATCGCCCTTGTATAGACCTTCTATATACTCCTTCCACCTTTCTGCTTTCCCTTCTTTGCTTAGAACTGGGTTTCCATCTGGGCTCTTGATATTCATACAAGTGGTTCTCTTTTCTCCAAAGGTCTCTTTAATTTTCCTGTAGGCAGTATCTATCTTACCCCTAGTGAGATAAGCCTCTACATCCTTACATTTGTCCTCTACCCATCCCTGCTTAGCCATTTTGCACTTCCTGTCCATCTCATTTTTGAGACGTTTGTATTCCTTTTTGCCTGCGTCATTTACTGCATTTTTATATTTTCTCCTTTCATCAATTAAATTGAATATTTCTTCTGTTACCCAAGGATTTCTACTAGCCCTCGTCTTTTTACCTACTTTATCCTCTGCTGCCTTCACTATTTCATCCCTCAAAGCTATCCATTCTTCTTCTACTATATTTCTTTCCCCCATTCCTGTCAATTGTTCCCTAATGCTCTCCCTGAAACTCTGTACAACCTCTAGTTCTTTCAGTTTATTCAGGTCCCATCTCCTTAAATTCCCACCTTTTTGCAGTTTCTTCAGTTTTAATCTACAGGTCATATCCAATAGATTGTGGTTAGAGTCCACATCTGCCCCTGTAAATGTCTCACAATTTAAAACCTGGTTCCTAAATCTCTGTCTTACCATTATATAATCTATCGGATACCTTTTAGTATATCCAGGGTTCTTCCATGTATACAACCTTCTTTCGTGATTCTTTAACACATTGAATACAAGACTAAAAATAGCAATCGTACTACATTACGATAGTGTCACATCTCACTCAATGGGATTTGCAGCACCACGGTGTCATTAGAGTAGGGAATGTCAGCAGTGTCTAAGGTTGCCAAGAACGTCGTTCTGTCGCACATCGAACTCCAAACAGTCGTTATCTACGCGAAATGTGTGTAAATGAATGCCCCAAAGGAAAGGGTGGTTTTATTGACAGGCTCCTTTCCACCTTCTGAGGTCCTTCGCGCCAGTTCTGAGCAACGGTGTGTTTGAAATGTTATCCTCGACCAGTCTATAAGAAAAGGGCATGATTTCAACGCTGGACGTTGCGGCTGTGACTTCCATCAGAGAGGGCCAGTTGGGATGTGACGACTTTCCCATCCTGCGACTCGTCCACGGTGGCGTTGCGCAGAATTGTGGTGAGATTTGATGCCAATGTGGCATTATGAACCCACCTTACAGCTCTCGTGAACTTCAGAGCTCTGGTCTTTCTCTTCCGTGTGTATGGACATATTTCTGTTTGAAACGTCGCTGAGCCCGAGGGTGACGTCGGAGGGACCCTCGCCTTTGCACCACTACAGAGGAAGGCTGTAGGCACCTTCGAGCCAAATTTAGAACTTTTGCGTAGCAATGGTAGAAAACGACGGGGTATCAAAAATTTTACGTACAATTGTGGTGCGCAGTGTACTTAATTGAAACTACAGCAACAGTGTAATGTGTGTATGCTTTTAAGAGTACAACTAGTCACGTATAATGCGTGTTTAAGCAGGCCACATTTTGAAATAGTGGAACTACATCTTGAGGCAAATTCATCATACTGGTGCAATAAATCACAAGTTCTTTGAACCTGGCCACACATACATACATGGGTGCGTTTTGGATCTTCGCCTCATTGAATAGGGGAAGGAACACTTGTTACCCTAAGGCAGGGTGGAAACAGTGAAGAAGTTCAGCAGTAATTTTTCCATAGCGGAAATGAAAACAGGAAACTTTCTTTCAGTTAAATACACTGGATGCCATAGCAAAGCACAGAGTTGCTAAAGATGGTAGGAAACACAATATAGTGGGAGAATGTTATGTGGATCCGAATCAGCGAACAAAATCCTCTAATAATACAGTTCAAGTGTTCTCTAAATCGTGATGTTCAATTTATAGAAGCGAATTCTAGGAGGCACAATACTGGTTGCTCAGCAATATCTCTTCAACAGCATTTGTTTGAAGAAGACTTTGAAATAAAATCCAAGAAGTGGTAAAATCTTCAGGAGATAAAGAACTACACACTCCAATAAATCATAAGTTCTGTACCAATATATCCTATTCCTAGCACACAGTTGGCCTGGGTGCAAGAACAGGGAGAATGTGGCAAGGGAGATTGAGAAATGCACGGCACAATGGTGCAGCATCATAGTGTGTTGCCCCAGGAAGAACAGTCTCCAAGAGATACCACAGCAAGATATCATTCTGATTATGTAGCCACTGATTGTGAGGGGATTATGGAAAGTGACTATGAGTACTTTCTCGTACGTGATGGAACCACACAAATATATTTTCATTTCGGTGTCTTCATTTTATTTACTATTTTCCTGTTACTTCTCAGCTTGTTGTATCAGTTGTGCATTAATTATTCACGTATCCTTGTTTTATAATGAACGTGTATTATACCACGTACATCACCGGTGTTGCAAAAATAAATAAATAAATAAATAAATAAAATAAAAAAACTTTTCATAATAAACTAATAAACTACTGTAAACAAAATGTATTTGCACTTGTGCCTGTTTTACAATAAAAAGTTTTAAGACGCAGGGGGTACAAGCATTTTTAATGTACTATAAAGCATACTCATCCTCTAATCATATCTACAAGTATACACAGATAACTGTTTCGATAGTACCTCACATAATTTGTTGTGTCTTGAGCTCACACCGTTCGAAAGACTTTTACGGAATCCAGTTACTTGAGTGGTTCCTATACTATGCGCGTATACGACTGGAATAATTTTGTGACGGATTTATGATTAGAGTGAAGAAGTTGTCAACGGCTTGAATGTCGGAAGAGAATTTTACATAACACACCAAAAGGAGAACAGGCAGAAGACGTCTCTTCAGGGCAGACAGAGCTCGATGCCTGGGAATGGTGGCCTGTTTAGGAATGGCAGTTCTAAATGCTACTCAGTAAGCCTGGAAACTGTGAGATGGCAGCTCCATCGCCAAGCTTAAATCGAGCAGCGCCCGTAATGTGGGAAGTGTACTTCACGCATGCTCGCTCTCATCACAGTACGCAGTCTGAGATGAATAAGGATGAATCATGAAGACGATCTATGGAACTGAAAGACAAAAGATTATGTATATACATACGGTAAAATAGCAACGTGGAATATAAGAGGGACTGGAAACAGATAAATAGAGTTATATCACAAATTAGAGCGTAAACAAAATGATGTAACTATTATTAAAGAAACTAAAAAAAAGTTAAAAGGCACAGCATATCACGTTTATATGCAGCGGAGTACCTCAAAATACACGAGCGAATTGTGAGGCGGCAATGACTGTAAATAATAAATGGAAAAGAAAAATTATAGAATATTTCTCTATTAATGACAGAATCCTCACATGTAACGTTAAAGCTGTCAGAGGATATTATCATTGTAGGTGTGTAAGCACCTGAAGTAAGGAAAGAAACAGAAACAAACTATTCTATGACAAACTGAAAACTATCCTAGTTAACGTAATTAAAATGTATAAGGTTCTTATTGTTGGAGATTTAAATGCTACATTAGGAAATGTATCTACCTCAGGAGCTGTGTGTGCATTTGAATAACAAAACAGCATCAAAATTTGTGAAGAAATTAGACAGTTTGCTAGGTTCAACAGTCTTAGGACCACCAACACATTTTTAGTAAAAAGGAGACACATTAAAGTACATGGAGTGCTAAGATATATAGATGTTTAATAGACTACGTAATCGCAAGCAACATGATATGTAATAAGGTTCAAGACGTTATGCACCTCAAGAAAGACATATCAGTTCTGATCACCACTTATTCATCGCAACAATGCCAATGATAGTTAAGTAGAAGAACTTAGGCCAAGAAGACAAACAAAGTGTAAAGATGTCTTTGAGATGTACCATCTGAAACGAGAAATTATTAGAAATTTTTATGAAAGTGACGACATTGTGATTTTCTAGACACTCCAACTGTTCAGGATACAGAGGAAGAATGGGAAAATGTTAAATAACATATAGAAAATGCGGCATATGACGGAATTTGGGAAAAGAAGAAGTTATGGACAAAGGAAGGTTTAAGGGTTTCAAACGAAAACATTGCAAAAGCCATTGAAGTAAACGGGTCCATAAAGAAGTCCTGCAGAATGTAACACAAGATGACTCAATTTTTCCACGTTAAGAAATCAGAAGGAGTGATCTGTTTTACTTGGCAAAATTTTTCTAAAGCCAAGATGGCTTACGTATTTCATTAATTACAATAAGCGATTACGACAAACTATCATCTTCAGGCCTTCAAAAATTTTTACTACAAAACGTGTTCATTTTGAGTCGGAACTTCACACCAAACTGTCATGTTAGGGGCTAAAATGTAGCACAGAAAATAAAGGTTAGTCATAAATAATTTAAAACCAAAAAGCACCGTGCGCATATGGCCATCTCCATAGATGTTGCCACCACAGATGTTTTCTATATCATAAAAATCACAGTAAACAATAAAATAAATGTTCTACATTTTAGCCACTAACAAGACAACTTAGCTTGAGGCTCCAATTCAAAGAGAACACGTTTTAGAAAAAAGTTTTTGAAGACGTGAAGGTGATACCAAATCTGTCGAAATCTGTTGCTGTAGGTAAAGAAATACTCATGCGCCTTGGCTTTAGAAAGTAATAGTAAGTAAAACACGAGAAACTGAACAAGAATATAGACAGAAACGGAACTGTGCCAAACAAATAACTATGCTAGAACATCATGAGTCATGGGATCATTTTTTAACTAAATAAAGCAGGATATACGTGGGATGCAAACTGTTGTCTGGAAGCTAATGTACAGGTAAACAGAGCTGAGAGAGATACTGCAGACCTACATAGAATTAGCGAAGATCAGTGGAAATAATTTTATAAAAATTGTGACAAATAGAAAGTTCAGAAATGAAGGAACATTATTCTTGGCATTCAATCACGATAGAATAGCTGGAAGTAGTTTTAAAAACAAAAGGGAATATAGACCTGATGGCATTAATATGGACTATGGAATATGCCAGTCCCTTTTCTGATTTTATTTGTTTAATGTATGTTGGTACTGGTGTAAAATATAGAACTCACAGAAAATTTCTGAAGTAATATCAATTCTTTCAATAGTTCAAGAAACAACTATGAAATTGTTGAGGAATTAGCCTCCTAAACTCTGGCTACAAAATAATTAAAAGGTAATTAATAATCACATAAAAACCTTAACAGATGCTCTCCATTAATAAAAACAAGGTTGATTCCTGAAACGATAGTCATGCAAAGATAACACATTTACCATAAAAATCATTTCAGGGAAACGACGAGCAGTATATTTAGAGATACATATAGGCTCTATTTAACTGAACACAAAGAAACTATGGAACATGTAAAGGAATTATATAAAAAAATTTTATGAATATGTAAACATTAGTCTAACTACCAGAGAGTAATGCGTAAAGCATTTGCTGAACAAACGAAACTTTACACTCGTCGTTTATTAGTTTTAGAATAAGTTACCTTTCGCTCTTATCCTGTCCTAGTGGTAAGACGTGTTATGCCTTTACTTACTGATAAAATTGGGCTAAATAATGAAAGTGATTTTGAAGCAGAGCGATTTTGTCTTTTGTGGTAACATGGGTCCCAGCTCCTGAAATTCTGGAAAATTATTATTACTACTTTAATTTTATGCAGAGAATTTAGATGGAGGCAACGAACTTCACGGCGACGCTGCTCAACAATAGAGGTTCGTGAATGTGGTCGCTACCGTCAATTTCAATATATTTGCCGCGACATTCAGAACCTGCAGTCTTTCTTTTCATTTAATTTCGAAGTCCACGCAGTTACGTTCTAAGATGAATAAATGCATATAATTGTAATTCTTTTGATCCAGTCCACGGGGGACGATCACACTAAAAATGTACGTGCCTCCGTGACTCTATTCCGTTCGTACGTTCGCATACATTTGAGTGTGTACGAGCGTAGCTACATTTCCTACACAGTATTAACGCTTTTTTTTTGACCACTCATTCTCGAATGTTTGTGCCTTATTATTTGATGTAGTCAGTCGTCCGTATTCTTTAATAACATTATTTGTAATATTCAGTGGCTTAGTTTCCACAAATGATCTTTGCCTGTGTCGCAACAGCGCTTCATGCGAAATATTTATTACGTGACATCCACTATAACTTTTATTTCAAAATTTCGACGACCGACTGAATAAAGACTTTTTTAACAACAACAGTAGCAAAGCATAATAATATAAGAGGAAGCGTTACAAACATAATGACTAAAGCTACATATCCTATAGATCTTACTGAAGCTATGAAAAGCTTATACAAGGACACATTGATAGAAATAATAAAACTGAAGAAATCACTATGCATAAGAGAGTCAGCAAGGCTGTAGCCTGTCATCAACCTTTATTAATGTGTACAAGGGCGTTCAGAAAGTTTTGCACAGTCGTTTCTATTTTTGTAATTCTTTGCGGGAGGAGAATGAAATTTTTTGTGAACATACTTGGAGCATTTAGCTATACACTGAGCCTACTCAATGTAGCCTCCACCATCTGTGACGCATCTGGCCCAATGTTCTTTCCATAATGTAAATGCACTTTGGTAAAATTCTGGGGATTGACTTTTACACCATCGCTTGACACAGTAAATAAGGTCTTTCTCACTATTAGATGTTTTACCGCGCCGGTGGGCCTTCAGACGACCAAAGAGGTAAACATCAGACGGAGCCAAGTCCGGAGTGTAGGGAGGATGAGGAACAGTTTTCCCACCCACTTTCCTGATTTTCTCCTGCGTTAAGGGCTGTATTGGGTTTGGCTTGTTATGGTGTAGTCTGATGAGCTGACCCTGAAGCTGTGGTCGATGGGTCTTGATGGCACGTCGCAGCTTGTCCAATGACAAACAGTAACGGTCCCGTTTAATTGTGAAGCCAGATTCCAAAAAGTCAATGATAATGACACCACACTGATCCCAGAAGAAGGAGGCTATCACCTTTCGGCTTGCTGATCGTGAAAGTCTTGGTTTCTTCTGTGGAGGAGAACCTGAATGACGCCACTCCATGGACTGGCTTTTGCTCTGAGGTTCGGACGAAAACAACCATGTTTCATCCTGTGTAATGACGCCGTCAAAACACTGTTTTCGCTCTTCAGTAAAGGTTTTCATGCGACCCTCGCACACATTCTTCCTCGTCGTTTTCATTTCTCTTGTCAATAATCTAGGCACCCAACGTGCACAGATTTTTCTGTACCCTAGTCACTGTACCAGTCACATCACACTACCCAATGACAAACGAGTCATTTCAGGCAGCTGTCGTTTCGTCACACATCTGTCATTGTGGATGATTTGATCAATGGTCTCCTTATTCACATCACTCACTGCCGTCGATGGTCTACCGCATCGTAGATTGTCCAGTAGAGAGAAATCACCTTCTTTAAACCTCTGCACCAACGCTGGATACTGCTGCGACCCACTGTGTCCTCCCCATAAACAAGGAGCAACTTCCTGTGATTCGATGTGGCATAGTCATCGCTGGTATTGAAGAGGAATTCCATCACCGACCGTTGTCGCAACCTGACATCTACTTCATTGTCCAATATGGCTCACCTGTAAGTAAAACAAAATACTTTTATGTACCACCTTCTAGCTAACTGTTTCTAAGTACGTCCACAAAAAATTTCGTTCTCCTCCTGCAAAAATATAGAAAAAAGTTAGAGACGACTGTGAAACACTTTTTGAACGCCTTTGTAAATGACCTGATTAACTGCTGGAGACAGGAAGTAAATCCAGGTATTCAGATTAATAAACAGAAATACGTTAATATCCTCATGTATCTAGATGTAAAGTAAAATTTCCTAAGACCGTAGCTACAGCTGTATTTTTATATATAAGAGAGTCATGGTACCCTGAGAAACATGGCAAAAGTAAACTACAAGCTGCATAAACGAGATTTCTCATGAAAATTTGAGGTGTTGCCAGGGAAGGCTCTATAAAAAGAATTGGCGAGCTGCGATTAGGACTCCCGCAAAGAGGGTTCCATACGAACATATTTACTTATATACGTGGGCTATCCGCAAAGTACATTACGTTTTGGAATTAAAAATAAATAATGTATTGGAATTTTTTTATTATATACAGATGAATGCCACACTTAAATACTACTTTTCTACATAGTTGCCATTTAAATTAAGGCACTTATCGTAACGATGGACGAGCTTGGAAATTCCTTCGTCGTAAAATTCGGCCGCCTGCGCCTTCAACCACGTGGTTACCTCTTCTTGAAGCTGTGCGTCGTCATCAAAACATTGCATAGCCAACCACTTCTTCATTGCTGGGAATAAGTGGAAGTCGCTCGGTGCCAGGTCGGGACTGTACGGCGGATGAGGAAACAACTCCCACTTAAAAGATTCGAGAACTTCACGAGTGCCATATGCCGTGTGGGCTCGGGCGTTGTCGTGAATAAGCAATATCTTTGAGCCCAACTTTCCCCTGCGCTTGTTTTGTATTGTTCTTCTGAGGTTGTGCAGAGTTTGGCAATACCTTTGAGAGTTTATTGTAGTGCCTCTTTCGAGGAAATCCACAAAAATCACACCTTTTCTGTCCCAAAAGACAGTCATTACGTGGTTGAAGGCGCAGGCGGCCGAATTTTACGACGAAGGAATTTCCAAGCTCGTCCATCGCTACGATAAGTGCCTTAATTTAAATGGCAACTATGTAGAGAAGTAGTATTTTAGTGTGACTTTCATCTGTATATAATAAAAAAATTCCAATACTTTATTTATTTTTAATTCCAAAACGCAATGTACTTTTTGGGTAGCCCTCGTAGATAGTTCACCCATTCTGAGAATCAAGAATCTCGACCATTTTTACCTGTTGGCGACATTGATAATGGCAAGATATCAGTCGCAGGGACTCCAAGATTTCAGAGAATTTTTTAATTCCAGTAATATAAATGTGTCATAAAACCACGCAGGAGTCAGGCGACGATTCTTATAATAATCAGCAGTTCTGGATTCAGGCTGACGGGTGGCAGTGGTAAAAGCCTGCGAATTTTTGTTTCACATACAACTTGAAACGCCATATCTAAAAGCAGTAATCAGTCGTGGAGATCTCATGATGGACAAATTACGAAACGATTATATCAGCAATAAGGTCATTCCTTTGACTATTACAATTGCAGTCCAGTCAGCCTGAACACAGAACAACTGATTGTTTTAATTTCAAGTTGAACGTGGGATAACAAACGGCAAAAAAAATATTTTTTCGTATTATAATTACAAATCAACAGTTTTAGACTTATTCCTTTACTTATACTGTGAAACCTTGTTCTTGTCTACTTTCAAGACTCTAGGGGAACGTGGAGTATTCTATAAATTTTGATAAATGAGTCTGCGAGTATCAAAATATGTGACAAAATGGCCATAGCTTTTGGCTGCGTTGAGTTATAAGCTTGCATTTATTACATCGCTAAGAGCCTGTAGACCTTGCTATGAGAAATAAATTTGGAATTGATACGTCTACTCGTTTCTGAGAAAACAGGCGTCTTAACAGACAGACGAACAGACAGGCAAACAGATAAAAAATTAAATTTTTCGTGTGATTTAGTTACAAATTTACAGTCTCGGTATTTTTCCTTTGGCTGTTGTGTGAAACGTTTCTTTTTACCAAATGTCGTGGTTCAAGGCAAACAAAAAGTACACCATGAGTTTTGTTGAGAGATTTAGCGAGTATTAAAATGTTGTTGTTGTTTTGGTCTTCAGTCCTGAGACTGGTTTCATGCGGCTCTCCATGGTACTCTATCCTGTGCAAGCGTCTTCATCACCCAGTACCTACTGTAGCCTACATCCTTCTGAATCTGCTTAGTGTATTCATCTCTGGGTCTCCCTCTACGGTTTTTACCCTCCACCCTGCCCTCCAGTACTAAATTGGTGATCCCTTGATGCCTCAGAACATGTCCTACCAACCGAGACCCTCTTCTAGTCAAGTTGTTCCACAAACTCCTCTTCTCCCCAATCCTATTCAATACCTCCTCATTAGTTACGTGATCTACCTATCTAATCTTCAACATTCTTCTGTAGCACCGCATTTCGAAAGCTTCTATTCTCTTCTTGTCCACACTTTTAATCTTGCGTGTTTTACTTCCGTACATGGCCACACTCCATACAAATACTTTCAGAAACGACTTCTTAATCAATACTTGATGTTAACAAATTTGTCTTCTTCAGAAACACTTTACTTGCCGTTGCCAGTCTACATTTTATATCCTCTCTACTTGCTTCCCAAATATCAAAACTCCTTTACTACTTTAAGTGTCTCATTTCGTAATCTAATTCCCTCAGCATCACCCGAATTAATTCGACTATATTCCATTATCCTCGTTTTGCTTTTGTTGATGTTCATCTTATACCCTACTTTCAAGACACTGTCCATTCCGTTCAACTACTCTTCCAAGTCCTTTGTTGCCTCTGACAATTACAATGTCATCGGCGAGCCTCAAAGTTTTTATTTCTTCTCCATGGATTTTAACACCTACTCCGAACTTTTCTTTTGTTTCCTTTATTGCTTGCTCAATATACAGACTGAATAGCATTGGGGACAGGCTGCAACCCTGTTTCACTCCCTTCCCAACCACTGCTTATCTTTCATGCCCCTCGACTCTTGTAACTGCCATCTGGTTTCTGTACAAATTGTAAATAGCCTCTCGCTCCCTGTATTTTACCCCTGCCACATTCAGAATTTGCAGGAGAGTATTCCAGTCAACATTGTCAAAAGCTATCTCCAAGTCTGCAAATGCTAGAATCGTAGGTTCGCCTTTCCTTAATATTTCTTTTAAGATAAGTAGTAGACTCAGTATTGCCTCTCGTGTACCAATATTTCTACGGAATCTCAACTGATCTTCCCCGAGGTAGGCTTCTACCAGTTTTTCCATTCGTCTATAAAGAATTCGCATTAGTATTTTGTAGCTGTGACTTATTAAACTGATAGTTCGGTAATTTTCACATCTGTCAACACCTGCTTTCTTTGGGATTTGAATTATTATATTCTTCTTGAAGTCTGAGGGAATTTCGCCTGTCTCATACATCTTGCTCACCAGATGGTAGAGTTTTGTCAGGACTGGCTCTCCCAAGGCTATCAGTAGTTCTAATGAAATATTGTCTACTCCCGGGGCCTTGTATCGACTTAGGTCTTTCAGTGCTCTGTCGAACTCTTCACGCAGTATCGTATCTTCCATTTCATCTTCCTCTACATCCTCTTCCATTTGTATAATATTGTCCTCAAGAACATCGATCCTGTATAGACCCTCCATATACTCCTTCCACCTTTCTGCTTTCCCGTCTTTGCTTAGAACTGGGTTTCCATCTGGGCTCTTGATATTCATGCAATTGGTTCTCTTTTCTCCAAAGATCTCTTTAATTTTCCTGTAGGCAGTATTTATCTTACCCCTAGTGAGATAAGCTTGTACATCTTTACATTTGTCCTCTAGTCATCCCTGCTTAGCCATTTTACACTTCGTGTCGATTAAAATAAGTGATGAAAATGGCGGTACGTTTCAATTCCATTGACTTAAAAGCTTCAATTTTTTATACCGGCTAGGGACTAAAATCTTCTGTATCTGACCTACATTACAACTTGATAAGAGCACCTGTTCCTGAGGAAGATGGGTAGTAACAGACTGACAGACAGACGGACAATACAACGATGCTATAGCGGTCCCGTTTTTACCGATTGAGCCACGGAACTCTAAAAATGAGAATATTAAGAATGACCTAATATTTATAATATTAACGAAAAGACTGAAGAAAATAAAACATTGTGGAAAAGTATCCTGCAGGAAATGACTGTAGAGAGGATCCCACGTCAGGCCGTGCTTTATCAGCCAAGAAGAAGAAGGGACGTAGGAGGACCCAGAAAGAGGCGGCAATGAAAAACGAAAATGAAACCAGCACAAGTTCCCAAGAAGAGAAGACGAAAGAGGAGGAGAAGAAGGAAAAGACTTCACGATTTTGCTTTTCTAAAAATCCAAAAACAGGCAATTTACCTAGCGGAATCTATTGGAATGAAATTCACTTATTCACTTCTATTTCACCATCTGCTCTTCGCTTACTTCTGCATGCACCTTTAGTAGACCATGGTGAAGCACATGGCAAAGGGTACTTTCCAAAGTATCATTTATTCCATTCGAACATGGAGCGTGGAAAGAATGATAGCTGAAATGTCACTGTGTCCACTGTATTTTATCTAGTCCCCTGTCCAAGGTGTCTACGGGAGCGCTACTTTGGGGTGGTACTGTATTCGTAGATCCCTCACTTAAAGCTCGTTCTTGAAACTTTGTACATGGACCTTCGTGGAATAGCTGACGTCATCCTTCCAGAATCTACCAATTTAGGTTTTTCACCATCTCCGTCATGATCTCCGTTAAGTCAATGATCCCGTGACCATTCATGTTGCCCTTCTTCCCATACATTGTGTATCTTCTGTTAGTCCTATTCTGCATAGGTCCCACATGTGTAGCAATATCCTAGAATGGGTCACATGAGGGTTTTATTGGCAATTTACTTTGTATACTGACTGCACTTTCCCGGTATCTTACCAATGAATCGAAGTTTGCCTAAGACTGAGCCTAAGTGATAGTTGCATTTCATATCCCTAGAAATGGTTACACCCAGGTAGTTACATTGATTTGTTCCTACGGATGTCTTTGGACACTAAGTTTTTTAGGTTTGTGCTGTGCGTAGTTTTACACTTCTGAACGCTTAAAGCAGGTGATGCCAAGGGAATTAGATTAGGAAATGAGACACTTAAAGTAGTAAAGGTGTTTTGCTATTTGGGGAGCAAAATAACTGATGAAGGTCGAAGTAGAGAGGATATAAAATGTAGACTGGCAATGGCAAGGAAAGCGTTTCTGAAGAAGATAAATTTGTTAACATCGAGTATAGATTTAAGTGCCAGGAAGTCTTTTCTGAAAGTATTTGTATGGAGTGTATCCATGTATGGAAGTGAAACATGGGCGACAACTAGTTTGGACAAGAAGAGAATAGAAGCTTTCGAAATGTGGTGCTACAGAAGAATGCTGAAGATTAGATGGGTAGATCACATAACTAATTAGGAAGTATTGAATAGGATTGGGGAGAAGAGAAGTTTGTGGCACAACTTGACCAGAAGAAGGGATCGGTTGGTAGGACATGTTCTGAGGCATCAATGGATCACAAATTTAGCATTGGAGAGCAGCGTGGAGGGTAAAAATCGTAGAGGAAGACCAAGAGATGAATACAGGAGGCAGATTCAGAAGGATGCGGGTTGCAGTAGGTACTGGGAGATGAAGAAGCTTGCACAGGATAGAGTAGCGTGGAGAGCTGCATCAAACCAGTCTCAGGACTGAAGACAACAACAACAACGTAACTCTGTAACCTACTGATTTCGTTGCATGTCTACTGTGTCATTTATATGGAGACTGAGTGATGTACGAAAGAGGCCTTAGAGACAGTGTGGGCCAGAGGTAGAGAGTTTGTGTGTGTACACTAATCACGGTCTGCTCCTGGAACTTTTCCTTCTGTAGCTCCCTCCCCCCACCCCCTCCCAGCACACCTTTTTCTGAATGCCTTAGCACACCTCCTACCAGCAAGCCCTTTGTAATCCTTTCAGTAGATTTTTTCTCTCTGTTATTGTATAACAGTATCTCTTCGTTCGTGCTGTATGTATGAATTTATATCATTGTCAAGTTTGTATAGCAACCCATGTTAAATCATTGTTCTTCTTACTTTGTTGGCGCCTTGTAAGGTAAACACACAGCAATAAGGATCTAATAATGACAGGTGACAAGTCTCAGAATTCCGTAAAACATCGAATGGAAATTACGCAATAATGACACTAGTAATAAAGAAATACATCACCCAGTAACACATTCCAGTATTTTTTATAACGCTTCAAACGTATGTCCGTAAATCCATTGTTCTCACATTATGCCTCCTAACACGAACATGATCACGATATGAACCCCACTGTTTCTTGTTGGCGACGCAATAACATTCTACAAAAATTTGGATATATATTTTTTCTGCAATCTGTGGACTGGAGCTTATTACACAACAAAGACGCGAAAGAAGATTTAAAAGCAAAATAGTCTTTCTCGTAAAACACGGATCTCAACCTTACTGCTCATTACGTCACTAACAGCAAACACGCCCTATTTACTATCAGATGCATTTTTTTGGCCCGGTAACCTGGCGACCGAGTTTCATACATTTACTACACACAGTACTTCGCTCCGTTTCATGGACAAAGTCTGATTAACATTAATGTTATGTGCTTTAACATTTCTTGTTAACCATTACAACAGGACGAGTTCCATCCTAACCAAATGTGTAACATGCAATCAGGCGGTTTGCTATCTGGCAATGGATACTAAAGGAATTTGTTTGTCATTTTTATAATACGATAAGCTTTAGATAAACTGAGTGCTGCTAGAAGTACCTTGTTTGCAGCGGAATATGCATGTATGGATTGCGGACGAGAGACTATAAACGTGTTGTACCTAGAGTGAAAGAGAGACTTAGATCAGCTTTGTAATTGGTGGAGTGATAAAGGGACAGTCTGATGGCAATTAAAGAATGACCATTTTTATGAGAGACAGATTGCAGAACTCGTCTAAGGGCTAAGGTAAATTTTTCGGCGAAAATAACAAATATTTTCTGCATATGCATCTACTGATCTTAGTGGGAAAAGCATGTGTTGTGAGGAACCAAAATTAATACTGCCGATATATTTGTGGGCCTCCAGCGGTGACTGTACGTTAATTTATGTCTTATCTTTCTAACTTAGAGAGCTGATTAATTCATTAAAAGCATCAATATAAAATTTATCATTTGCAAATAGTATGTCACTAACATAATTGCTTCGTTTAGTTGAAAATATTAAGAAGATACACTGTAATTTACTTCTGTATTCTAAAGCAGTTTTTCAATTCCGGAAAAATGGTTATTTGCTATAATAGAGGAGAGAGTTTTACCGTTCACTGGAGAGTAATAAAATGTTATTAGACGATATTTAAAAGGAATTCTCAGAAGGTAGCAGAAAGCGAGATAGGAGAGTGAGGAAAAGAAATCGTAAGTAGATACCTTAAAAAGAAAAGTAGCTATGGGATTGTAGAAAAGGCCAAGACGAGTTTAAGCAAACATTTCAATCTCATTTTACGGGAGAGACAGATAAAATTGCTAATCAAGTCAGGCATGTGAGCGAGGCAGTACTGAACAAATAGTGGAAGAAGCAAAGGTGTAAGAAAATACTGGAAAATTTCAATCTGGGTCTAAGAAAGCCAAAACTCAAAGTATCTAAAAACCGCTGGAATTCTTAGATCAGAACGATATTTTAGAGACGCAGAAAAGGGGTAGTAAACAATTTGAGAAATTTTAATTTATCCAAGGAAAGTGTGAGCATGAGAAGAGTGGAAGTTTTTGGGCAGAGTAGCAAAAGTAACAAAATAGTTCAGGATAGTGATGAGACACACAGCCTCCTTACAATACCATCGAAGATAAGAACTTGTTACAACAGAGGATCAGACAAAAAAAAAAGGTTCAAATGGCTCTGAGCACTATGGGACTCCACTGCTGTGGTCATTAGTCCCCTAGAACTTAGAACTACTTAAACCTAACTAACCTAAGGACATCACACACATCCATGCCCGAGGCAGGATTCGAACCTGCGACCGTAGCAGTCCCACGGTTCAAGACTGCGCGCCTAGACCCGCGAGACCACCGCGGCCGGCAGCGGATCAGACAGCTATGAAAACATTCTGAAAGTTTGAAAGATCTCTGTTGGCTTCCTTTCATGTTAATTTCTTAAATCTGTTGTCATTTACGGCATAAATTCCTCTTCTAAATTTACTGTGGTGTTTCTGGCTATATGGGAGGAGACTGAGCAGTGAAACGTGTTACTTTTACACATAAACAAGAACGATCTGTCACACTATTACACTTTAAGACACAGGTTATATATAATTCATGTCACACAGTCTCATACGGAACCTACATCCGCTTTCTTTTATATACTGTATATGATAAGATACTGTCATCCCCCTTCCCTTCTGTGTGAGAGGATGAATGAGCAAATGTATTTCTAGTTGCATGCTTGATGGTAGCAGACAAGCCTGTCTGCTAGAGAACAGTAGGACCAACGTCGGAACAGGTAGCTACGCTTTCTAAAAGCAGAGAGGTTTCTATTCTTGGTATGGTCCTGTCCGTCCCTTGTCATGTTGGCATAGGAAGCTGTCTCTCTGGTCACTTCCGCTTGTATCTGGGAAGCACGCTCGGTAGCGGGCCAGGTCAGTCTGTCCGCGGCGAGCGTCTGAAGTGGTAAGATCTCCGGCTAAGCGCGTGTCTGCTAAGTCCGTAGGACAATGGATTTTTTAAGTTCAGCCTACCTGAAAATTTAATCACCTTTATTTCAGGTTTAGCTCTAAAATATGTAATGTTATCTTAAATTGCAACGCAGTTTAATTCGAGTGTGAAGTTCAGAATATCTTCCGCTAGTTGCTTCGTCACTACATTGTGAGTAAAGTATCGATCAATAACTCTAACTAAGATCATCAATCTAAAATGCGAATGTGCGTGAGATTATATAGCAACTTTTCTTTATGTCCAACCCACGTGGGCTGTATTTTGTGAGACCAGTACCACGTGCTTATACAATTGTTTGGCCCATCAGTTTAATAGTAAGACGATAGTAACCAGTTCGAGGTTTTTCTTTTGTAAATTGCTTTTCGATCTAATTTATTTTAATTATCAAAATCATTGTGGAGTTACACTCTTTGTGTAAACCATGTTGACCACGTGAAGCATGTGGTGTAATCGTCAAAGTAACCCTCAGCTATTCTTTTCGGGAAGATTTCACAGAGAGTTAGTATGAATTTAGTATACCAGTGTGTGGTAGTTTCATGACGGACATGATTGCGCTACGAACGCAACTTCTTTGGGTGAAAATTTAATCGGTTGGTTGTGATTAATTTGCTCTTGGATATTTTTCAACGTTCTTCGTGTGTTATTTTATGATTTCAGGGTGTTGTATGTAGTCTCCCAATCTTGGCTCCCTATGTGATTACAGACTCACATTTTCACAATCCTAAACAAGGCACCAGTTTAGTTACGAGTCAAGTCTGATAAGCTGAAATTTTAAAGGAACAATGATCAATGTTAAAATAAATGTCCAAATATAAACTGATTTATTTCTTTTTATTTAAATTGTCTTTTTATATATGTATATCACCAGTTATCGTAAGATGAGTACTAAAAGATTATAATTAATGTTAGTCTGGTTGGAAATTTGGTAAGGTAGACTGGATACCTGGTGACACAGTTGCTCAGTAATGCATGGTTAACTTCCTCACATAGCTCACAGCTTTTAACCAACTTTTATGGTCTTGAAAATCAGCACCGCTTACACCTCAAATTAATGCAACAACATTACAAGTTATATGGAACATTTAGAGGGAAATCAAGGAAGAATAAATTTTAGAAGTAGCGTTCCTTTTCAACAAGAAGTGAGAATTAGGGGGAATGAGTTTGCGAACGGTTTGGATTTTAAATGAACAAAGGTGTTAATTTGAAATATCTGACCTTTGATGCAGAAGGAAGAACCCATAAAAGACTTTCCTGAAAGTTCCTTAAGGAAAATTACCAGTAGCTTCCACCTGCAGGTGGAAGATACGCTTTAGGACAAATTATATGGAGGGAAGTGCTTTACAGTGGGGACTGTTGAAAGTAGACATATCTGAATGTTATGAGAAATATGAACAAAAAAAGAAATTGTATATCAGAGAGTTCACAGAAGAGACTAAAGTTAAACCTAGTGGATCCATGTCTATACAGAGAGACGTAGGGTAGTTACAGAAATTTTATGGAATCTTAATCAAGCAAAATATTTAGATGAAGGTGATGATGAGCCAGATATGATTCAAGAGGTTATGAGAAGCTTGTCCACGGTTCCTGAAGAAACATTAATAGGGAGAATTTGAGACAATGCTCAGTAGTTATTACAATTTTTTAATCGAGTTAACCAAATTTCTCCAGGGATAATTGCAGCAAATAGTAAGAGAGAACAGAATGGCTAAAAATGAATACCTAGGTTAAAGGGGAGAATAAGGGGAAGAAGATGCCTACCAAGCGAATTAGTTACACATTTAATAAACCAGAAAGAAGAAGAAAGAAGGGAAAATGGAACCAGTAGTAATAATAATAATTGTGGTAATAGCCGCTTTTGGAGGATACGCGGAAGAGTTAGTCCAGCTCCAGGGATTCAAGAAATGCGGCAAGCAGTAACAGATACTAAAAATGTTGAAAGATTCAGTTGATGCAGAGGGTCTGAGAATTAGTGACTCTCCTCCTGAGGCAAGAAATAGCTTGGCTGACCATACCATACCACAAGCAGGAGCGCGTGCTAGCTTTTGTAAGATGTCAAAAAGGGGTAGGTTAAAAGAACTGTTATTAGAGGAACAGTTGAAGTAGCGGTCGGACTTGTCAGAACCACTGCTGGGTGGGCGTGTCAATGACATAGAGGTAACATTAATAATCGACACTGGAACTTCTGCACTCCTGGAAATAGAAAAAAGAACACATTGACACCGGTGTGTCAGACCCACTATACTTGCTCCGGACACTGCGAGAGGGCTGTACAAGCAATGATCACACGCACGGCACAGCGGACACACCAGGAACCACGGTGTTGGCCGTCGAATGGCGCTAGCTGCGCAGCATTTGTGCACCGCCGCCGTCAGTGTCAGCCAGTTTGCCGTGGCATACAAAGCACCATCGCAGTCTTTAACACTGGTAGCATGCCGCGACAGCGTGGACGTGAACCGTATGTGCAGTTGACGGACTTTGAGCGAGGGCGTATAGTGGGCATGCGGGAGGCCGGGTGGACGTACCGCCGAATTGCTCAACACGTGGGGCGTGAGGTCTCCACAGTACATCGATGTTGTCGCCAGTGGTCGCGGAAGGTGCACGTGCCCGTCGACCTGGGACCGGACCGCAGCGACGCACGGATGCACGCCAAGACCGTAGGATCCTACGCAGTGCCGTAGGGGACCGCACCGCCACTTCCCAGCAAATTAGGGACACTGTTGCTCCTTGGGTATCGGCGAGGACCATTCGCAACCGTCTCCATGAAGCTGGGCTACGGTCCCGCACACCGTTAGGCCGTCTTCCGCTCACGCCCCAACATCGTGCAGCCCGCCTCCAGTGGTGTCGCGACAGGCATGAATGGAGGGACGAATGGAGACGTGTCGTCTTCAGCGATGAGAGTCGCTTCTGCCTTGGTGCCAATGATGGTCGTATGCGTGTTTGGCGCCGTGCAGGTGAGCGCCACAATCAGGACTGCATACGACCGAGGCACACAAGGCCAACACCCGGCATCATGGTGTGGGGAGCGATCTCCTACACTGGCCGTACACCTCTGGTGGTCATCGAGGGGACACTGAATAGTGCACGGTACATCCAAACCGTCATCGAACCCATCGTTCTACCATTCCTAGACCGGCAAGGGAACTTGCTATTCCAACAGGACAATGCACGTCCGCATGTATCCCGTGCCACCCAACGTGCTCTAGAAGGTGTAAGTCAACTACCCTGGCCAGCAAGATCTCCGGATCTGTCCCCCATTGAGCATGTTTGGGACTGGATGAAGCGTCGTCTCACGCGGTCTGCACGTCCAGCACGAACGCTGGTCCAACTGAGGCGCCAGGTGGAAATGGCATGGCAAGCCGTTCCACAGGACTACATCCAGCATCTCTACGATCGTCTCCATGGGAGAATAGCAGCCTGCATTGCTGCGAAAGGTGGATATACACTGTACTAGTGCCGACATTGTGCATGCTCTGTTGCCTGTGTCTATGTGCTTGTGGTTCTGTCAGTGTGATCATGTGATGTATCTGACCCCAGGAATGTGTCAATAAAGTTTCCCCTTCCTGGGACAATGAATTCACGGTGTTCTTATTTCAATTTCCAGGAGTGTATATACTGATGTAAGAACTGAGCACAAGGAAGGGAACAAAGGAGCTTGTCAAGAAAATAGGGTGAGACATGTCACTGTAAAGTTGAAGAAGGAACGTAGGTATGCTTAGTGTGTGAGCGTTGTTACCTCACAACACATTGTTTAATTTTAGTAGAGTGTTACTTATTTTTTAGTTTTTAGTTTTGGTACTGGTTTGTTTATTAATTTTGTGAGGTGTACAATAACGATCAAATATATTTTGAATGTTTGCATAGAGTGAACACTATATGTTATACACTGTGCAATTGAAGTAATGAAAATAAGTAAAGTACTAGGAACAACACAAAAGAACTTTATTTAAATGAGTAAACCGGAACATATTACAGAGGAGATTGAGCGAAGTTAGTTTACTGAATGCTATGAGGTGACATACAGAAAAAAGGAAAGGAACAAAATGGCATGCGAAAACAGTAACTAAGAGAATGGGTATTATTGTTTAAAAGTAAAATTTCGATATTGTGTGCCCAAGAGGTCATGTTTGAGAGTAGTGTGTGGAGACTGTTCGTAAGTGTTGTTGAAAGAGTAATACGTAGCTGTCATTCAGGAGGGATGTGAATTGACAGAGAACATGTTTTTATACAATAACCTGAAGAAGAAAGAAACGATAGATTAAGTATTTGAGTAGTGCTGAGGTGGTAATTTATCTACTGAAGTTGTGGAGAGAAAATGAAATGGCTATTTAATGTCTAGTTTTGCGGGTAAGAGAAATGGAACGTTTGATATTTAGCACCGTTCTCTTAACAAATAGGTGATGTTAAGGCTATGCTAATTATGGCAGTATTAAAGTGAAAATGATGTGTGGTCCTCTGAAATAGACATGACTTCCACGTACTAGTGATTGGCTGTTGACATGAACTTCACTAAGTCCAGAAGAATTCATAGCTTTTCCTTTGACGTGTGGACTAGTAAGAAAATGGTGATGTGTGATACAACTACCAAATAGTATTAATCAGATTGATTAGTATTTCCATCATACATCATCATTTCCATGCTAGTCCACATGTCAAAGGAAAAGCTATGAATTTTTCTGGGCATTAGTCAACATTTCTACAGTTTCTGAAATTCATGTCAATAGGCAACCAATGGTATGTGAAAGTCGTGTTTTGTATAGAGGTATACCAGGTGGATCGCAAAAGCTTTTCTCTGCAGTTTTATTTTTCCCGCACACGTTAGTGCAAGAAGGGTTGCCTCGTCACTGCTGTCCAAAGGGTAAGTGCAGGTACAAGAGATCCGCTACCGAGTTGTGCCGCCATCTGCGTGCGTTTTCCTCCTGGTTCTGTTCTGATGAGGCCGCGTGACCGTCTGTTTGTAGTTCGAGTCAGATCTTACAGTCAAACAGTTAACAACACCAATGTACTCCAGCGAGGACTGCACCGATATGATACTGATCTATGGGGAGGCGCATTGCATGCTCGAAGGCTGTATTCACGTGACGTCTTCCTTCTGCGCATGTTTTTAGACTGACTGAGATGCGTTTAAGGTCCGAGGAGGCTTTCCAGGTAAATCTTGGCGTGGAAAGACCAATCCCTGGCGCACCCGTTGTTGCCCACAACGCTATGGAGTATTTTGGACCACATTCCACACGGTAAACATAGCTTAAATTAAAATAACGCGTAGGTACAACGTAGTGTAAGCGAAAGCGTCATCGTGCTATTGCATTTACGTTGCAGTATTATTTGCACCTATAATAATATTAGTAATAAATATCATTCTGAAACTTTCTGGCAAATTAAAACTGTGTGCCAAACCGAGACTCGAACTCGGCACCTTTGCCTTTCGCGGGAAAGTGCTCTGTCATCTGTCATCTGAGCCACCCAAGCACGACTCACGACCCGTCCTCACAGCTTCAACTGTGCCAGTACCTCGTGTCCTACCTTCCAAACTTCAGAGAAGCTCTTCCGCGAACCTTGCAGAAGTAGCACTCCTGGAAGAAAGGATACTGCAGAGAAATGGCTTAGCCACAGCGTGGGGGACGTTTCCGGAATGCAGTGGAGTGTGCGCTGATATGAAACTTAATGGCATATTAAAACCGTGTGCCGGACTGAAACTCGAACTCGGGAGCTTTGCCTTTCGCGGACGGCAGAATTGAAGCGGTGAGGACGGGTCATTAGTCGTGTTTGGGTGGCTCAGATGGTAGAGCACTTGTCCGCGAAAGGCAAAAGTCCCGAGATCGAGTCTCGGTACTGCACACAGTTTTAATCTGCCAAAAAGTTTCATTTCAGCGCACACTCTGCTGCACAGTGAAATATCATTCTGAAATTATCTTTCTTATTAATATTATGAAAGTCATTAGATCTCGCCCAGTAATACCTATTTCCCATTGTCATTAGGACAAATAAGAGCTGCAGCGGACCTAGGGATATCGAGGTCTTAGATAAAAAGCATCCTGGAGGAACGACAATGGCAACCCTTTAAGTTGCATCTAGACCAATAGCTATATGGAACCGATTACCAAGCATCTCGTAAATAAAGTTGTTGTAATTCTGAATTTCATCAGGGAGATTTTGTGGAAAGATGAATGCTATTTCGCCATAACTCCACTGTCAACAGACACAATCTGCATTACTTCGCTCCCGCAAATCCTCACTGGTTGCAACCACATCAATGCAAGCGGTCTGAGGCGTTAATCTATGCTGCGACATTCCTGGGGACCACATCACTGGACCACTTTATTTGGCTCCCAGACTAACTGGTCAGCTGTATTCGCTATTCCTATAGCAAGGGCTGAATCTCTGGCATCTCCTAGAAGATACTTTAAATAGCTGTGAGGTACTGGTTGCAGCCCGGTCCACCACCCCGTTATTGTAGAGAGGGTAGGGAATATCTCAACAATGTGTACACCAAACGACGGATAGCTCGTGCTGATTGCATTCAATGTCCAACTAGATCACCTGGTTTAACGCCCTTGAATGTTTTCCTATGGCTTATATCAAAGCGAGGGTTTGCGAAATGCAACTGGAAAAATTCAGATGTGCTAAAAGAGCGAATATGTCGTAATTTCTCCTCAGTATCTGCAGAAATGCTAAGAGGTGTCCATGCGAGAGACGCTTACATCAATGCATCCAACAAGGCGGACACGCAATTCAACATTTGTATTGTGAATAACGACATTATAAAGATTTGTCAATCTGTTAAATAGGTTTAAAGGAACATTATTTACGATATTCATTATATTAATTGTTCTTTACTGATATAATAACACTTACGTAATACTGCCAATTGTTAAGCACGAATTGGTGCATTAAGTGTTGTTAATAAATCAGCTATCATATGTTGATATGCCTTGAAACAGATAATTAATCTCCTTTGAGCCTCGTGCGTATTTTTTCGGTCGGGGGCAATCATTCTTCTACACAGGCCCCTTTCTCAAGCCCAGGGATTGAACTCTTAATCCCTCCTACAGCAAGCAAGTTTTCTAGAGACGATCCACATGACCATTTATAGCCGTGAAGTGTTCGTTTTAAAGCGCTAATCTTACGTGTGGTAGAGTCTCCTTATTGTTGGTGTGGAGTCGCCTTTTACTGTTCTGCTTAGGCAAACCTTTCGGCGTCTGTGGTATCCGGGATTAACTAACGTCAGCTTAGGATGGCGGGATGGCTTGTGTGGAGGGATTTTTATTTTTGCTCTATGGATTTTTGTTTGAAAAAGTTATATAATAGCTCATATGAACTTGATTAACTTCATTTTGACTGGTAGGATTAGTCAATTCTGCTCCATTAAGTTTCGGGAATGCAGCCGCATGAATTCTGCTTCTTCTTCTAATATTTCGGCTGTATACATTTCAGCCATCTTCAGAGAGAGCCGTACGACTGACGCTCCAGCGCTCGCTCCATCCTTTTAAACTCGCGAACCGCGCCACTGCGCATGCGGCCACAGATAAACAAGGCGCCAGTGAAGTTAATCGGCGTCAAAGACGTACAACATATGCATGAGTTACGTCTGTGGCTGCGCATTCGATCCATGCTGGGAGGTCGATGTATTACTGGGAGCTGAACTGTAGCGACGTCTTTGTAAGTTCAATATTGAAAGTGCCGGATTCCATGATTTATCTAATGTGAAACCGCTGTCTCTATTAATTAAATTCTTCGTCAATGGCCTCTTTTACTACGGAGTCCCAGAAAGATGAAACAGAAGTCAGAATTCTACATTTTCATATACCGTAGAGTGACCAGAATCAGTACAATGCTCTGCCACAGCCGATTTACTGGGTTGTAAGAGCCGAGTGTACCTGCGATGTTCCGTACACCTCTCTTGGACTGTAGGATTCGTTTGTCCGATATATGAAAGGCCACATTCACATGGTATCTTATAAACTCCAGGCTTGCGGAGTAGTAAGTCATCTTTAACGGAACCCAGGAGTGCAGCCGTCTTCGCCGGTGGACGAAAAATCACTTTTACTTTATGTTTAGTGAGGATCGTTCCTATTTTGGATGAAAGGCTTCCCACATACGGCAGGAAAGCCATGGATTTAAATGTTTCCTCGTCATCTTCTGCATTCCTTACGGACACCTTAGGTTTTATTTGTAGTGCCTTACGTATCTGTTGTGGAGAATACCCGTTGTCCTCAAAAACTCTCTTCAGATGTAAAAGTTCGTCTTTTAAACTACTTTCATCAGAAATGACGTGTGCTCGGTGTACCAAAGTTCTTAGAACACTACTCGTCTGCGAAGGATGGTGACAGCTATTTGCATGTAAATATAAGTCCGTATGGGTCGGTTTCCGATATACTGCATGACCCAAAGTGCCATCTTCTTTGCGCCTTACCAAGACATCCAAAAATGGAAGACATCCCTCCTTTTCCACTTCCATTGTAAATTGAATTTGTCCATGGATGGAGTTCAGATGGTTTAAGAAGTCCTGCAATTTGTCCTCGCCATGGGGCCACACTACAAAGTGTCATCAACGTGCCTCCAAAAAACTGTAGGCTTCAAAATAGCAGACTCCATGGCCTTCTCCTCGAAGTCCTCCATAAATAAATTGGCCACCAAGGGTGACAAAGGACTACCCATGGCAACATTGTCAGTCTGTTCAAAAAAGTCGTTATTAAATAAAAAGTATGTGGAGGTCATCACATGGTGAAACAAACCTAAAATCTCCTTATCAAAACTTTTTCCACTGAGATCTAAAGCTTCAGAGAGAGGTACCTTAGTAAATAGCGACACTACATCAAAGCTGACTAATAGATCAGGGGTGTTTAGTTTCAAAGATTTTAATTTGCCAATTAGTCAATTCTAGTCGCACGTTCGTGTTTCTGTGCCCTGAAAACGCAAATAGTTTTCTCGGCATCCAAATGAAATTTTAATTAACGTAAGAAAAGATAGAGTGGCAGATAATCCTCTTTCTTAGTTTTCCATGGGCAAACAATGATTATTATATACTCTAGAAATACAGACGATCAGTGGCATACAAACCTATTGGCATCTGGTGTGACGAGTCATAAGAGAAAACCATTGATTGTCGACGCGAGTAAGATCCGTAAGTGGGTGACGTAAATGTGGAACTGGATCAGTGGCTCTTAAATGAGCGGTGTCTGTATAGTTATAATTAATAGAAATGTGTTTTGATTTAGCTATTAACAATGTTGGTACAGCAGTGACTCTGGTCTTTTGGAGAAGGAGATATTCTGGTTTACTCTAGATTAATGATACAGATAAGTTAGCCTATAGATACCGAAATGATTTCGTAATAAAATAAGATTTTCAGAAGGACATTGGATGCAGAAGAGATTGTTTGATTTAAAGATATACAGATTTGGTAATTTGTTGGCCATTTCCACACACTGTAAGTTATAAGAAACATTTCTAGTTTTCATTATCCAAACTGTACCTTGGTGCCATTTCTTAGATAATACGATTATTTATAGCTTTGATGGAGAAAAGTTGCTTGATTTTACTGTTGCTATAAGTAATAACTTCTTTAAACGAACCACCACAATTGCAGTTACATGGGGCAAATGACAACTCTTTTGCAGAGAGTGGTTACGCGTAGCACGACGTTGTTGTTGTTGTTGTTGTTGTGGTCTTCAGTCCTGAGACTGGTTTGATGCAGCTCCTCTATCCTGTGCAAGCTTCTTCATCTCCCAGTACCTACTGCAACCTACATCCTTCTGAATCTGCTTAGTGTATTCATCTCTTGGTCTCCCGCCACGCTGCCCTCCAATACTAAATTGGTGATCCCTCGATGTCTCAGAACATGTCCTACCAACCGATCCCTTCTTCTAGTCACGTTGTGCCACAAGCTCCTCTTCTCCCCAATTCTATTCAATACCTCATTAGTTATGTGATCAACCCATCCAATCTTCAGAGTTCTTCTGTAGCACCACATTTCAAAGGTTACATTCTCTTCTTGTGTAAACTATTTATCGTCCACATTTCACATCTATAAATGGCTACACTCCATACAAATACTTTCAGAAACGATTTCCTGACATTTAAATCTATACTCGATGTTAAAAAATTTCTCTTCTTGAGAACGCTTTCCTTCCCATTGACAATCTACATTTTATTTGATCTCTACTTCGACCACCATCAGTTATTTTGCTCCTCAAATAGCAAAACTCCTTTACTACTTTAAGTGTCTCATTTCATTATCCAAATCCCTCAGCACCACCCGACTTAATTCGACTACAATCCATTATCCTCGTTTTGCTTCTGTTGATCTTCACCTCATACCCTCCTTTCACGACAATGTCCATTCCATTGAACTGCTCTTCCAAGTCCTTTGCTTTCTCTGACAGAATTACAATGTCATCGGCGAACCTCAAACTTTTTATTTCTTCTCCATGGATTTTAATACCTACTCTTTTGTTTCTTTTATTGCTTGCTCAATATACAGATTGAATAACATCGCAGATAGGCTACAACCATGTCTCACTCATTTCCCAACCGCTGCTTCCCTTTCGTACCCCTCGACTCTTATAACTGCCATCTGGTTTCTGTACAAATTGTAAATAGCCTTTCGCTCCCTGTATTTCACCCCTGCCACCTTCAGAATTTGGAAGAGAGTATTCCAATCAACATTGTCAAAAGCTTTCTCTAAGTCTACAAATGCAAGAAATGTAGGATTGGCTTTCCTTAATCTTTCTTCTAAAGTAAGTCGTAGGGTGAGTATTGCCTCACGTCTTCCAAAATTTCTACGGAATCCAAATTGATGTTCCCCGAGGTCGGCTTCTATCAGTTTTTCCATTCGTCTGTAAAGAATTCGCGTTAGTATTTTGCAGCTGTGGCTTATTAAATTGATAGTTCGTTAATTTTCACATCTGTCAACGCCTGCTTTCTTTGGGATTGGAATTATTATATTCTTCTTGAAGTCTGAGGGTATTTCGCCTGTCTCATACATCTTGCTCACCAGATGGTAGAGTTTTGTCAGGACTGGCTCTCCGATGGCTGTCAATAGTTCTAATGGAATTTTGTCTATTACGGGGGCCTTGTTTCGACTCAGGTCTTTCAGTGCTGTGTCAAACTCTTCACGCAGTATGATATCTCCAATTTCATCTTCATCTACATCCTCTTCCATTTCCATAATATTGTCCTCAAGTACATCGCCCTTCTATAGACCCTCTATATACTCCTTCCACCTTTCTGCTTTCTCCACTTTGCTTAGAACTGGGTTTCCATCAAAGCTCTTGATATTCATGCAAGTGGTTCTCCTTTCTCCAAAGGTCTTTTTAATTTTTCTGTTGGCAGTATCTATCTTACCCCTAGTGATATAAGCTTCTACATCCTTACATTTCTCCTCTAGCCATCCCTGCTTAGCCATTTTGCACTTCCTGTCAAGCTTATTTTTGAGACATTTCTATTCCTTTTTGCCTGCTTGATTTGCTGCGTTTTTATATTTTCTCCTTCACTATTTCATCCCTCAAAGCTACCCGTTCTTCTTCTACTGTATTTCTTTCCCCCATTCCTGTCAATTGTCCCCTTATGCTCTGCCTGAAACTCTGTACAACTTCTGGTTCTTTCAGTTTATCCAGGTCCCATATCCTTAAATTCCTACCTTTTTGCAATTTCTTCAGTTTTAATCTACAGTTCATAACCAACAGATTGTGGTTAGATTCCCCATCTGCCCCTGGAAATGTCTTACAGTTTAATACCTGGTTCCTAAATCTCTGTCTTACCATTATATAATCTATCTGATACCTTTTAGTATCTCCAGGGTTGTTCCATGTATACAACCTTCTTTCATGACTCTTGAACCAAGTGTTAGCTATGATTAAGTTATGCTCTGCGCAAAATACTACTAGGCGGCTTCCTCTTTCATTTCTCACCCCCAATCCATATTCAGCTATTATGTTTCCTTTTCTCCCTTTTCCTACTCTCGAATTCCAGTCGCTCATGAATATTAAATTTTCGTCTCCCTTCACTACCTGAATAATTTCTTTTGTCTCATCATACATTTCACCAATTTCTTCATCATTTGCAGACCTAATTGGCATATAAACTTGTACTACTGTAGTAGGCGTGGGCTTCGTGTCTATGTTGGCCACAATAATGCGTTCACTTTGCTGCTTGTAGTAGCTTACCCGCACTCCTATTTTTTTTATTCATTATTCTCCCTACTCCTGTATTCGCCTGACCAAAAGTCTTGTTCCTCCTGCCACCACCGAACTTCACTAATTCCCACTATATCTAAATTTAACTTATCCATTTCCCTTTTTAAATTTTCTAACCTACCAGTCCGATTAAGGGAGCTGATATTCCACGCTCCGATCCGTAGAACGCCAGTTTTCTTTCTCCTGATAACGACGTCCTCTTGAGTAGTCCCCGCCCGGAGATCCGAATGGAGGACTATTTTACCTCCGGAATATTTTACCCAAGAGGACGCCATCATCATTTAATCATACAGTAAAGCTACAGTCCATCGAGAAAAATTACGGCTGTAGTTTCCCCTTGCTTTCAGACGTTCGCAGTACCACAACAGCATGGCCTTTTTGGTTAGTGTTACAAGGCGACATCAGTCGGTCATCCAGACTGTTCGCCTGCAACTACTGAATAGGCTGCTGCCCCTCTTCAGGAACTACACGTTTGTTTAGCCTCTTAACAGATACCCCTCCGTTGTGGTTGCACCTACGGTACGGCTATCTGTATCGTTGAGGCACACAAGCCTCCCCACCAACGGCAAGATCCATGGTTCATATAACGATCATTTCACGAGTTTAGACGGAATACATGACTTACATCGTGCCGATGATGGTATCTACATTCTGGCCTATCAGCGTGTGACGTAGGTAAGATAATAACATTTTTCAAATCTTTGACTATATATTTTTATGCACTCTGTGGACAACAGCTTGTTACAGTATAAAGCCGCCGGTGCAGTTTTAGAAGCAATATCCTTGTGACACACGAATCTTCACTTCACTGCTCATTACATAATTAACACTAGTCTCGTCTTATTTGCTTGTATACAGGTTTTTTTTACCAGTATCCTACTAAATGGTCTCATAGGATCGTTGAATAGACGATACAGTACGTTTGGCTTCACGGAAAAGTCTGATTAATACGGATATCTTGTGCCTTAATAACGTGGTGCTGTCGATTTTCCCGTTTCTCGTTGTGCTCGCAGTGCGTTTTCTAATAATTATGCCAAAGTTTTTGACAGGTATATAGATCAAGAAACTATTCACAGAAACATTTAACACTGTTTAGGAAGAGGACATTGTTGAATACGAATACAGTGAAGCCGGTTCTGAATCAGAGCCGCACAAAATTATTTCGATATTAACACACCGTATTTAGATTACTTTGTTCGCACGATCAACTATGTTAGATTTGATTCCATAGTCTTTTACGTCACAGTTTCACATCCAGTAGCGGATAATATACATTCTAACACGACAGAACTGCAAACAAACTGCCCTCAGCGGATCCACCAGGTAACAGAAGACGTTCTGCTCTCCTAAAATCTTCAGATGCTAAATTAAAATGGACCATATTAGACGAGCAGCCATCACCGCCTGAATTGCAGGGAAAAAGTAAATGTGTGGTAGAAGTGGATGGCAGTGCAGTCTTTCTAATTATTATTGATAAACTAGCTGAGTGCCCAGCGTTGCTCGGGTACGTACTTATTCCTGTCCTCTTTTAGTCCAAATCCTTGTTCCCCTTCTCTCTATCCGATTTATTCTTCATGCCCTTTCTGCTCATCTCCTCCTGCCCGACAAACTGCCCATTTCATACTCCAGCCTCAGTCCATCTCCTCCTCTTTTCGCTCTCCTCCTCTCCATCTCTCTATTCATCTCTCCCCTCTCTCTGCCCAATTGTTCCTTCCCATGCCTCTGTTTATCCCATCATCCTTCCTTTTTCTGCTCATCTCCTCCTCCACCCTCTGTCTGTCAATTTCCCCCCTCACTGTCCATCTAATCCTCCTACCTATGTACATTTCCTCCTTCCCCCTCGCTGCCTGTTCATCTTTTTCTCCACCCTTCATCCACTAAATTATAAGGCTCACCCAAATAGTTACCAGATCCCCCCCGTGAACCATGGATCTTTCCGTTGGTGGGTAGGCTTGTGTGCCTCAATCATACAGATAGCCGTACCATAGGTGCAACCACAACGGAGGGGTATCTGTTGAGAGGCTAAACAAACGTATGGTTCCTGAAGAGGGGCAGCAGCCTTTTCAGTAGTTGCAGGGGCAAAAGTCTGGATGATTGACTGATCTGGCCTTGTAACAATAACCAAAACGGCCTTGCTATGCTGGTACTGCGAACGGCTGAAAGCAAGGGGAAACTACGGCCGTAATTTTTCCCGAGGGCATGCAGCTTTACTGTATGATTAAATGATGATGGCCTCCTCTTGGGTAAAATATTTCGGAGGTAAAATAGTCCCCCATTCGGATCTCCGGGCGGGGACTACTCAGGAGGACGTCGTTATCAGGAGAAAGAAAACTGGCGTTCTACGGATCGGAGCGTGGAATGTCAGATCCCTTAATCGAGCAGGTAGGTTAGAAAATTTCAAAAAGGGAAATGGACAGGTTAAAGTTAGATATATTGGGAATTAGTGAAGTTCGATGGCAGGAGGAACAAGACTTTTGGTCAGGTGAATACAGGGTTATAAATACAAAATCAAATAGGGGCAATGCAGGAGTAGCTTTAATAATGAATAGAAAAGTAGGAGTGCGGGTGAGCTAATGAAAGCATTATTGTGGCCAAGATAGACACGAAGCCCACTCCTACCACAGTAGTACAAGTTTATATGCCAACTAGCTCTGCAGATGACGAAGACATTGAAGAAATGTACGATCAAATAAAAGAAATTATTCAGATAGTGAAGGGAGATGAAAATTTAATAGTCATGTGTAACTAGAAATCAGTAGTAGGAAAAGGAAGAGAAGGAAACGTAGTAGGTGAATATGGATTGGGGGTAAGAAATGAAAGAGAATGCCGCCTGGTAGAATTTTGCACAGAGCACATCATCATAGCTAACACTTGGTTCAAGAATCATAAAAGAAGGTTGTATACATGGAAGAACCCTGGAGATACTGACAGGTTTCAGATAGATTCTATAATGGTAAGTCAGAGATTTAGGAACCAGGTTTTAAATTGTAAGACATTTCCAGGGGAAGATGTGGACTCTGACCACTATGTATTGGTTATGATCTGTAGATTAAAACTGAAGAAACTGCAAAAAGGTGGGAATTAAAGGAGATGGGACCTAGATAAACTGAAAGAACCAGAGGCTGTACAGAGTTTCAAGGTGAGCATAAGGGAACAATTGACAGGAATGAGGAAAAGAAATACAGTAGACGAAGAATGGGTAGCTTTGAGGGTTGACATTGTGAAGGCAGCAGAGGATAAAGTAGGTAAAAAGACGAGGGCTAGTAGAAATCCTTCGGAAACATAAAAAAATATTGAATGTAATTGATGAAAGGAGAAAATATAAAAATGCAGTAAATGAAGTATGCAAAAAAGAATACAAACGTCTCAAAATTGAGATCAACAGGAAGTGCAAAATGGCTAAGCAGGGATGGCTAGAGGACAAATGTAAGGATGTAGAGGCTTATCTCACTAGGGGTAAGATAGATACTGCCTACAGGAAAATTAAAGAGACCTTTGGAGACAGGAGAACCACTTGCATGAATATCAAGAGCCCAGATGGAAACCCAGTTCTAAGCAAAGTGGAGAAAGCAGAAGGTGGAAGGAGTATATAGAGGGTCTATACAGGGGTGATGTTCTTGAGGACAATATTATGGAAATGGAAGATGAGGTAGATGAAAATGAAATGGGAGATACGATACTGCGTGAAGAGTTCGACAGAGCACTGAATGACCTAAGTCGAAACAAGGCCCCGGGAGTGGACAGCATTGCATTAGAGCCGCTGATAGCCTTGGGAGAGACAGTCCTGACAAAACTCTACCATCTGGTGAACAAGATGCATGAGACAGGCGAAATTCCCTCAGACTTCAAGAAGAATATAATAATTTCAATGCCAAAGAAAGCAGGTGTTGACAGATGTGAAAATAAACGAACTATCAGATTAATAAGTCACAGCTGCAAAATACTAATGTGAATTCTTTACAGACAAATGGAAAACTGGTAAAAGCTCTACTCGGGGAAGATCAATTTGGATTCGTAAAAGTGTTGGAACAAGTGAGTCGATACTGACCTTGCGACTTATCTTAGAAGAAAGATTAAGGAAAGGCAAGCCTACGTTACTAGTATTTGTAGATTTAGAGAAAGCTTTTGACAGTTTTAACTGGAATATTCTCATCCAAATTCTGAAGGTGGCAGGGGTAAAATACTGGGAGCCAAAGGCTATTTACAATTGGTACAGAAAGCAGATGGCACTTATTAGAGTCGAGGGACATGAAAGGGAAATAGTGGATGGGAAGGGAGTGAGATAGGGTTGTAACCTCTCCCTGATATTATTCAATCTGTATATTGAGCAAGCAGTAAAGGAAACAAAAGAAAAATACGGAGTAGGTATTACAATCCATAAAGAAAAAATAAAAACTTTGAGGTTCGCCGATTACATTGTAATTCTGTCAGAGAAAGCAAAGGACTTGGAAGAGCAGTTGAACGGAATGGACAGTGTCTTGAAAGCTGCGTATAAGATAACATCAACAAAAGCAAAACGAGTATAATGGGTTGTAGTCGAATTAAGTCGGGTGATGCTGAGGGAATTAGATTAGGAAATGAGACACTTGAAGTAGTAAAGGAGTTTTGATATTTGGGGAGCAAAGTAACTGATGATGGTTGAAGTAGAGAGAATATAAAATGTAAACTAGCAATGGCAAGGAAAGCGTTTCTGAAGAAGAAAAATTTGTTAACATCAAGTATTGATTTAAGTGTCAGGAAGTCGTTTCTGAAAGTATTTTAATGGAGTGTAGCCATGTAGGGAAGTGAAACGTGGACGAGAAACAGTTTGGACAAGAAGAGAATAGAAGCTTTTGAAATGTGGTGCTACAGAAGAATGCTGTAGATTAGATGGGTAGTCACATAACTAATGAGGAGGTATTGAGTAGAATTGGGGAGAACAGGAGTTTGTGGCACAACTTGACTAGAAGAAGGTATCGGTTGGTAGGACATGTTCTGAGGCATCGAGGGATCACCAATTTAGTACTGGAGGGCAACGTGGAGGGTAAAAGTCGTAGAGGGAGACCAAGAGATGAATACACTAAGCAGATTCAGAAGGATGTAGGCTGCAGTAGGTACTGAGAGATGAAGGTGCTTGCACAGGATAGAGTAGCGTGGAGAGCTGCATCAAAAACCAGTCTAAGGAACGAAGACCACAAGAACAACAACAGTTTCCAGATTACTTGTAATTTGGCAGAAATCATTCCGGTGTTTAGAATGAGCTCTTTACCAGCGACTTTTCCCGCGTACACTCACGTGAAGTACGTTTCAAATATATTTAGCATATTTCACACGCATCTGTACACATTTATCATTTGTATCTACAGAGAATTTCACCCTGCACTACCATTTTCACGCAGATTAATATTTATGACGTCGTATCTACTGAAGTACGTACTGTACAATTTAAAATGTTGCAGGTATATCCAGCATAATGTACACTGCCTGTAAAACTTGTTGCGAGTAATGTTAGTAAGAGAAAAGTAAAATTTAAATGTCATGTTTCATATTGCTGTTTCACTGCATGAACAGTGAAGATGTACTGAGCTATAATTTTTTCTCCTTTTGTCATTTTATGTGGGCTATCAGTGATGAAATGTTTCGTTAAGCTTTTAAATTACGTAAAAAGTTTCTTCTAAGTCACTAAGTGCTCTCAGTCTTCAATAGAGTATGGTTAAAGAATGCCGATTCGCACGTAGTGCTTTTTCAACCTCACGCCTGCCCCTTTGACAGTTAGCTGGTTCTTTACACCGACAGCGATTATTTCATGACAATGAGTGATAATTGTACCAAGTGTGGCTGAAAATGGTGCAGTGACTTAGAAGGAGATGTGGAACACTGAAGTGACAAAAGTCATGTGATACCAACATGCACATGTACATATGGTGTTAGTATCGCGTACACGAGATATAACAGGGCAGTGCAATGCCGGAGCCGACATTTGTATTCAGGCGATTCACGTGAAATGCTTCCAACTTCATTGTGGCCACACGACTGGAATTAATAGACTTTGAACGCAGAATTTCAGTTGGAGCTGGACGCATGAGACGTTCCATTAAGGAAATCATTAGGGAATTCAATATCCGAGATCCAAGAGTGTGTCGAAAATACCAAATTTCAGGCATTATCTCTGAGCGGGTACAATGCAATGGCCGACGGCCTTCGCTTACCGACTCAGAGCAGCGGCGTATGCGTGGAGTTTTCAGAGCTAACAGGGAAGCAGAACTGAAATAACAGCAGCAATCAGTGTGGGACGCACAACGAACGTGTCCGTTAGGGCAGTGTGACGAAATCTGACGCTAATGGGCTATGACAGCAGACGATCAACGCGATTGCCTTTGCTAACAGCGCGACATCGCATGCAGCGCCTCTCCGGGGCTCGTGACCATACTGTTTGGACCCTGCACGACAGAAAAACCTTGGCCCTGTCAGATGAGTCAATATTTCAGTAGGTAAGAGCTGACGATATGGTCGAGTGTGGTAAAGACCCAACGAAGTTGTCAACAAGGCACTGTTCGAGCAGAAGGTGGCTCCATAATGGTGCGGGTTGTGTTTACATGCAACGGATTGGATCTGCTGGTCCAACTGGACAGATCATTGACTCGAAATGATTATGTTCGGCTACTGGGAGACCATTTGCAGGCATTCATGGACTTGATGTTTCCACACAACGGTGGTATTTTTATGGACAACAATGCGCCATGTCATCGAGCCATAATTGTTCGCGATTTGTTTGAAGAACATTATGGGAAACTCGAGCGAATGATTTGGTCACCCAGATCGCCCGACATGAATCCCATCGAGCATTTAAGAGACTCGACAGATCAGTTCGTGCACAGAATTCTGCACCTCAAAACTTTCGCAATTATGGTCGGGTACAGAGGCACAATGACTTTCTATTTCTGTAGAGAACCTCCGCCCATGTCACGTGGAGCTGCTGAACTACGCTGTGCATAACGAGGTCCGACACGATGTGAGGAAGTATTCCATGACTTTTGTCTCCTCATTGTACATACACGCATACATACATAAGTACATCCATTGTTATAATATGTATGGATACTGTAATAACAATCTATGCATAATATTTTCACGATAGAGGGATTGAAGTTAAAATAAATTACATGTACTAAAATTCTAAAAATTATTTTGTTTTTTATCTACATTAAATAACATTCTTTCTTTTATCGAAATACTTAATACACTACTGGCCATTAAAATTGCTACACCACGAAGGTGACGTGCTACAGACGCGAAATTTAACCGACAGGAAGAAGATGCTGTGATATGCAAATGATCAGCTTTTTAGAGCATTCACACAAGGTTGGCGCTGTTGGCGACACCTACAACGTGCTGACATGAGGAAAGTTTCCAACTGATTTCTCATACGCAAACAGCAGTTGACCGGCGTTGCCTGGTGGAACGTTGTTGTGATGCCTCATGTATGGAGGAGAAATGTGTACAATCAAGGTTCCGACTTTGATAAAGGTCGGATTGCAGCCTATTACGATTGCGGTTTATCGTATCGCGACATTGCTGCTCGCCTTGGTCGAGATCCAATGACTGTTAGCAGGATATGGAATCGGTGGGTTCAGGAGGGTAATATGGAACGCCGTGCTGCATCCCAACGGCCTCGTATCACTAGCAGTCGAGATGACAGGCATCTTATCCGAATGGCTGTAACGGATCGTGCAGCCACGTCTCGATCCCTGACTCAGCAGATGGGGACGTTTGCAAGACAATAACCAGCTGCACGAACAGTTCGACGACGTTTGCAGGAGCATGGACTATCAGCTCGGAGACCACGGCTGCGGTTACCCTTGATGCTGCTTCACGTACAGGAATGCCTGCGATGGTGTACTCTACGGCCCACCTGGGTACACGTATGGCAAAACGTCATTTTTTCGGATGAATCCAGGTTCTGTTTACAGCATCATGATGGTCGCATCCGTGTTTGCCGACATCGCGGTGAACGCACATTGGAAGCGTGTATTCGTCATCGCCATACTGGCGTATCACCTGGCGTGATGCTATGGCTTGGTATTGGTTACACGTCTCGGTCATCCCTTGTTCGCATTGACGGGACTTTGAACAGTGAACGCTACATTTCAGATGTGTTACGACCCGTGGCTCTACCCTTCATTCGATACCTGCGAAACCCTACAATTCGGCAGAATAATACACGATTGCATGTTGCAGGTCCTGTACGGGCCTTTCTGGTTACAGAAAATGTTCGATTGGTGCCCTGGCCAGCGCATTCTCCATATCTCTCACCAACTGAAACTGTGTGGTCAATGGTGGCCGAGCAACTGGCTCGTTACAATACGCCACTCACTACTCATTATGAACTGTGGTATCGTGTTGAAGCTGCATGGTCAGCTGTACCTGTACACTCCATCCAAGCTCTGTTTGACTCAATGGCCAGGCGTATCAAGGCCGTTATTACGGTCAGAGGTGGTTGTTCTCGGTACTGATTTCTCAGCATCTGTGCACCCAAACTGGGTGAAAATGTAATCACATGTCAGTTCTAGTATAATATATTTGTCGAATGAATATCCGTTTATCATCTGAATTTCTTCCTGGTGTTGCAATTTTAATGACCAGTGGTGTATTTCTAGAGAATGGTACGATAATGATACGGCAAGTACTTAAGGAACGGCGAGAGAAGTCCAGGATTCAGAGTGTTAACTCTGCAGTGGTTTACCAAATTTGAGTGTAGCTGCAGCAGTCTCTTTGCCCCGCATGACCAGTCCGTTTGGTACCTCTCATAATACTGAAGCACAAACCGCCGACAGCCACCGCCGCCGCATTGATCTCGCAGAGGGTCCGGTCCAAGCCCACCGGCGCAATAAGAAGACCGTCGCAGGTGTGTGTGTGTATGTGTGTGTGTGTGTGTATTCGTCGTCGCCGCAGAGAGCCGCCACTCGCCATTAAGGTAGCGTGGCGGGGAGGGACCGCTTTCCCGACACAAAGACGACGTCTGGAGTGTCGCCCTCGAGAATTTCGAACCGCCGCCGCCGCCACGGCTGCGGTACGTGGAGCGCATACGCGCTGCGCTTACCCTCCCACCCCACAAGTACCACCTCAATGGGAGCCTGCGTGCCCCCTACACACTTGGCGTGGCTGACGGATGGACAGAGGGAGAGGACGAGTGGAGAGGCTGCGGGTATGCAAACGACGGCGGCGCGAGTCATTAGGCGAGCCCGTCAGGTGGACGGCGCGACAAAGCGGCCGACAGGTCCGCCGTTGGCCGCATTAGTCACTCGTCTTCATATGCATATCGCCGCCGCCGCCGCCGCGTCCCCGCCCCTGAGGGCCGCGTCCGCAGCTGGTGAGCGGGTTATCCCGGCGGGAGGCCCCACTCAGCAATCGAAAATAAATGCGCGTCCTGCACATCGGTCGCGTCTTCCGTCCGTCCCTCGTAATGGAACACTTGCGGTCTCTCATTATCCTCCGGTTTTTTCTGCTAGTACCTCACACGATTGTCGCCCAAGTGTTTGCGATGGCTATTAATCGCAGGATCAACGGTTCAGCTGAAGTGCAAACAGTAAGCATGTCCCAACGACAAAGCCGCACCGTCAGGCAGAAGAAAAGAGTTGGATAGACAAGTCCAGTAGTGAAATTCTTTCTTTTTTTTTTCCTTCCCATCCATCTACCACACATTCGTAAATGTCCCGCAAACAGCTTCTTTGCGGACTAACGTCTACTGTAACATTTTTGCTTCTATTACATTATATTCTCACTCGTGTAAGCTTTAGCCATTAATTATGATAAATCTATACAAACTCTTGGAATAAAATGAAATATCTACGGCAGTTGATGTTATTTTATTTTATTGCAAGTAGTTGCGGTGACTCAATACTGCATCTTCATAGTAAATAGTAATGATAGCATCATCAGCTTAGTAATCTTGGAAACACAAAGACAGATTAAAACATAATAAAAATCAAGGAAGTACTATACAGGGTGTTACAAAAAGATACGGCCAAACTTTCGGGAAACATTCCTCACACACAAATAAAGAAAAGATGTTATGTGGACATGTGTCCGGAAACGCTTAATTTCCACGTTGGAGCTCATTTTAGTTTCGTCAGTATGTACTGTACTTCCTCGATTCACCGCCATGATTTCATACGGGATACTCTACCTGTGCTGCTAGAACATGTGCCTTTGCAAGTACGACACAACATGTGGTTCATGCACGATGGAGCTCTTGCACATTTCAGTCGAAGTGTTCGTACGCTTCCAAAAATTGTTCAAATGGCTCTGAGCACTATGGGACTTAACATCTATGGTCATCAGTCCACGAGAATTTAGAACTACTTAAACCTAACTAACCTAAGAACATCACACAACACCCAGTCATCGTACGCTTCTCAGCAACAGATTCGGTGACCGACGGATTGGTAAAGGTGGACCAATTCCAAGGCCTCCACGCTCTCCTCAACCCTCTTGACTTTCATTTATGGGGGCATTTGAAAGCTCTTGTCTACGCAACCCCGGTACCAAAGGTAGAGACTCTTCGTGCTCGTATTGTGGACGGCTGTGATACAATACGCCATTCTCCAGGGCTGCATCAGCGCATCAGGGATTCGATGCGCCGGAGGGTGAATGCATGTATCCTCGCTAACGGAGGACATTTTGAACATTTCCTGTAACAAAGTGTTTGAAGTCACGCTGGTACATTCTGTTGCTGTGTGTTTCCATTCCATGATTAATGTGATTTGAAGAGAAGTAATAAAATGAGCTCTAACACGGAAAGTAAGCGTTTCCGGACACATGTCCACGTAACATATTTTCTTTCTTTGTGTGTGAGGAATGTGTCCTGAAAGTTTGGCCGTACCTTGTTTTAAAGCTCTGTATAAGTGACTTTACAGTAATAAAAAAACAATTGTTCAAATGTGAGTGAAATCTTATCGGACTTAACTGCTAAGGTCATCAGTCCCTAAGCTTACACACTACTTAACCTAAATTATCCTAAGGATAAACGCCGGCCGGAGTAGCCGAGCGGCTCTAGGCCCTTCAGTCTGGAACCGCGTGACCGCTACGGTCGCAGGTTCGAATCCTGCCTCGGGCATGGATGTGTGTGATGTCCTTAGGTTAGTTAGGTTTAAGTAGTTCTAAGTTCCAGGGGACTGATGACCTCCGATGGTAAGTCCCATAGCGTTCAGAGCCATTTGAACCTAAGGACAAACACACATAACCATGCCCGAGGGAGGACTCGAACCTCCACCGCGATCAGCCGCACAGCCCATGAATGCATCACCTCAGACCGCTCGGCTAATCCCACGCGGCTACAGTAATCATTTGATAAAAACCGACAGATACATCCGTTGTCGCATACCTTAACTTGAATTACGTACAGCATACCATAACGAATTTCCACTCTATACTTTGTAGAAAGGCAATATTTATTGATGTAATCATTAAGCAAATACTCTACGATTAAAAATTTGTAGGTTAGATGATACAATAAATTGCAAAATCCTGAAGTAACCTACCAAAGTATAAAAATAACTTTAGAAAATGATACATGTATGAAGGAAACCACAACAAGAAATAAGTTAACCAAAGATATAATCACCAATGTGCAAGTAATCCTTGCAAAACGACAGCATCAACAATGTCTCAGAGTCATTATAGGTAAAACTATCTAAATAACAGTATAAATTTTTCTACATGTCACGTAGAAGTTATAAAATGCTGAGGTGGAAACGATATTTGGGCGTAAAATGAATGTCCGAAAACGAGTCACAAGACCAAATGCCTATCTATGTCATACTATACACATAATATACAAAATCCAATACAATGTTCAGCATGAACAACGTATAAACATCGATGTGCAAGTAGCCCTTCCAAAAGAACAGCATCAACGAAATCTAAGTGTCAGTACGAGTAAGGCTGTAAAAATGGATATATGCCTGGAGACTGCGTAATGAGTCGACAAAACTGGTTGCAACATACTAAAATTACATCAAAACAACAGCTGTAGGTATTTTATTTTATTACGTAGGGGAACGGCGGAGCTCCCACCGACGATCAACCGCAAGGACTGACATACAAAAACACTTAACTCCGTCTTTTTGGATGGCTATCTTCTACAGCAGTGGTTTCATGTTAGTCGTTATTGTTTTTCCTGTCTTAAACTTACTACAATTACGAGTATTTCTCACCAGATGCGTTCCGCCTTTATTTGTGAGACATCTTTATGGCTTGTTTGCCTGCGTACCGCGCCGTCAGCGAGCCTGACAGCCATGCGGGGGACACAGGTTCAAATGGCTCTGAACACTTTGGGACTTAACATCTCAGGTCATCAGTCCCCTAGAACTTAGAACTACTTACACCTAACTAACCTAAGGACATCACACAACACCCAGCCATCAAGAGGCAGTGAAAATCCCTGACCCCGCCGGGAATCGAACCCGGGAACCCGGGCGTGGGAAGCGAGAACGCTACCACACGACCACGAGATGCGGGCGACGCAGGTTCGATTCCCGGTACAGCCCACGATTTTCTTTGGTGGGAGGACTGGAAATTCGTGGAGTCAGCCTCAGGGGGCCAAACGAGAAGCTGGCCCAGTGATTAGTGACAGTTCCAAGATGAAGAAACCTAACCGATTGGGAGACGCAGTGTGCTGACCTAATGCCCCTCCATACCGCGTGCGATGTTGCCTTTGGTAGCGAATGACACGGCTATAGGTCGGGTCCAATTGACACCTCTATGGCCAGAACGTGGAACTTAACCCTTCTTCATTGGTCATTCGGGAAATATAATAGAAGCGTATATAATAGAGTATCCTTCTAGATTTTCCTATATTTACTTTAACAACAGATTAGCTTTATTAATTTGGCATACAAACGACTTCCCTCTTGTTTGTATATTTTGAAGTCCACTGACTTTTTTCCCTTCGCTGTCAGCGGAAAAAGAAGTCGGATAAAGCCTGGTGGCACATTCACCTCTAGCATGTGAGAGACAGATTCTGATCTATCTTCCTAGCACAGATGCGTAAGGACGGTCTACAAGTGTTTTACGAATTTGTGTTGAATCTACGGCCTGCAAAGTAGGAAGATAACAGCTCACCATGCAGAGTTCAGACAATTGCAGCAGTATGGACAGTAACGTAATCAAACAATGGTCTCAATGTCAGTTCCACTACACCCCCTGTAAAGGAAACGTTATCACTCACAGAAATTAGTGAATGATTTCAGGCGTAACAACATGTTAGCAAAAATAAAAATCTTAGATTTCCGTTATTAAGGTTGGAGAAGAAATAAAAACTTTAAGGTTCACCGATGACATTGTAATTCTGTCAGAGAAAGCAAAGGACTTGGAAGAGCAGTTGAACGGAATGGATAGTGTCTTGAAAGGAGGGTATAAGATGAACATCAACAAAAGCCAAACAACGATAATGTGATGTAGTCGAATTAAGTCGGGTGATGCTGAGGGAATTAGATTAGAAAATGAGACACTTAAAGTAGTAAAGGAGTTTTGCTATTTGGGAAGCAAAATAACTGATGATGGTCGAAGTAGAAAGGATATAAAATGTAGAATGCCAATGGCAAGGAAAGCATTTCTGAAGAAGAGAAATTTGTTAACACCGAGTATAGGTTTAAGGGTCAGAAAGTCGTTTCTGAAAGTAGTTGTTTGGAGTGTAGGAATGTATGTAAGTGAAACATGGACGATAAATAGTTTGGACAAGAAGAGAATAGTAGCTTTCGAAATGTGGTGCTACAGAAGAATGATGAAGATTAGATGGGTGGATCATATAACTAATGAGGAAGCATTGAATAGGATTGGGGAGAAGAGAAGTTAGTGGCACAACTTGACTAGAAGAACTGATCGGTTGGTAGGACAGGTTCTGAGGCATCAAGGGATCACCAATTTAGTACTGGAGGGCAGGGTGGAGGGTAAAAATCGTAGAGGCAGACCAAGAGATGAATACACTAAGCAGATTCAGAAGGATGTAGGTTGCAGTAGGTACTGGGAGATGAAGAAGCTTGCACAAGATAGAGTAGCATGGAGAGCTGCATCAAACCAGTCTCAGGACTGAAGGCCACAACAACAACAAGGTTTATATTTTTACTCTAAGTATGGCTTTAGGACATATCAATCATAATTTTAGTATGTACGCGATGGTAAAATATTGATATTGGTTGTTCAGAACTGTAAAGCGGAATTCCAAACTATTCTAAGGTTCTTTAATAGTAAGATGGTTGATGACCATGTCCGGGGGGCGATAAAATACGTGGGTGAGTTGGAAAATAAGTTACCCCGGTCGACTGTGGTTTGTGTTGTGTGAAAGGAAAAAAACCAGAATGATACGTTAAAGATAAGACATATCTTTATTTTTCTACATAATTGCCAAGTACATTGAAACATTTGTCATACCTTCCAGGAAACAATCAGGGCGTTGCATACAGAAGAAGCCTTGAACGGCTTGTTTGACATCAGCATTGCCGCCAAAGCGCCTTCCGCCGAGACTCTTCTTCAAAGCAGGAAACAGATGTAAGTCACTTGGTGCGAGATCCGGAATGTAAAGCGGACAGTGTAGGCGCTCCCAACCAAGAGTTGTCATATGGTTTTGCGTTGCCGGCGCCGTGTGTGGTCTCGCGTTGTCAGCCAACAGCAGAACGCCAGATCTGAGGAGGCCACGCCGCTTTTTCCGAATCACCTCTTTCGATTACGACAGAGCGGCACAGTACCGCACAGCACTGATGATTGCACTCTCCAGGAAGTCCAGCAGCAAAAATCCTTTGGCGTTACAGAAAACGGTGAGTAGCACTTTACCTGCAGACGGAGTGCTTTTGAACTTATTTCGCGCAGGTAATTACGGATGTTTTCACTCCGTGGATGCGGCCTTCGATTCGGGCGTGTAATGGTGGAGCCACGTTTCATCCCCCGTCACAATCCGAAACAGGTCATTGCCAGATTCATGGTAACGCACGAGCTGGCGGTGCCTGTAAATTTCTATGTACATGTATCGATTAATGATAGAAAAAAGAATTCTTTTGTTTCAAGACAAATGAGGCATTGGGTGCCTCACCTTTTACTGTTTGTATTCCATGAAAGGCGGAAGCGGACCTGCTGCGTTCCGCATCGGCATTTTATATTTTATGTAAAAATATTCAATTGTTATTTTTCCAATCAGAAAACATGTAGTTTCTTGTAATTCATTACGAGCAGACAGCATCAAGGGGACATTTTGACTGTTATGTACAAAGTATTTAACCACAATGTTCATCTACTGTAATTTAATATGAAAAGGTACGTAACATTAAAAAACGTGTGTTAAAGGTAGGTGTGCTTACTTTAGTAAATTAACCTTGATGATTTCCATCTCCTCATTTACTTGAATGATAATTATTTTGTGTTAGTTCATCACCAGAAATTACGATCTCGCTGATGTGCCGAACGCAGCATGAGGCAGAAGGAACATCATCGTTTTCCTATTATTTCTGAATCAACTCTTTTTTTTAATTGTGTAGTGTTGCATTTCTTTCAAAGGTTATAAATCTTCTGATCCCTTTGTGTTGTTTCGGGTATGACTACATCGCGAGTATAAAAATGCATAGAAATGATGATGTTTCTTCTGAACGACCTCAAATAAATCAATCTGCTGCTCTTATTCAGGTATTTAATGCTGAACGTATGTTATTACAATAGTGCAATCAGTTCGTGATTCTGTTGCCAAGTGGCCCACCAAAATATTCACTTTTTCGACATATTTCAAAAAAATATAAAATAACAATTCTTTTACTTTTCGCTCCCCAAGAGTAACGCTAGAAAAGGTAAAACTATTACAGGTGCATTTTATTCATCTTTATTGAACCGTTTGAAAACCGAGCTGCAAGAGAAACGCCGACGATTGGACCACAAAAAAGTCCTTTTCCATCACGACAATGCACCAGCACACACCTCGGCAGTTGTGGTCGCAAAATTAATGGAAAAGGATTCCAACTCGTTTGACATCCCCCTATTCTCCAGACGTGGCTCCCTCAGACAACTATTTGTGTCCTAATTTGAAGAAATGGCTGGCGAGACAAAGGTTTTATTCAAACGAGGAGGTGATTGTAGCAACTAATAGCTACTTTGCTGACTTGGACAATTCCTATTATTCGGATGGGATCAGCGAATTACGTCAGCGTTGGACGAAGCGTGTAAGTCTAAAAGGAGAGACTATGTCGAAAAATAAAAGAGGTTTACCCCATAGACGTAAGTATATTTTTTATTTTTGCACAGACTTTTCAAACGCCCCGCGTATAAGGCACCGAGCAGACAACATACAATGTGTTTCGTGACATTTGTACTGGTAGTGACCTTTAAAATTCATCTACATCTACATTTATACTTCGAAAGCGACCCAACGGTGTGTGGCGGAGGGCACTTTACGTGCCACTCTCATTACCTCCCTTTCCTGTTCCAGCCGCTCATGGTTCGAAAGAACGACTGCCGGAAAGCCTCCGTGCGCGCTCGAATCTCTCTAATTTTACCTTCGTGATCTCCTCGGGAGGTATAAGTAGGGGGAAGCAATATATTCGATAACTCATCCAGAAACGCACCCTCTCGAAACCTGGAGAGCAAGCTACACCGCGGTGCAGAGCGCCTCTCTTGCAGAGTTTGCCACTTGAGTTTGCTAAACATCTCCGTAACGCTACCACGCTTACTTACCCTGTGACGAAACGCGCCGCTTTTCTTTGGATCTTCTCTATCTCCTCTGTCAGCCCGACCTGGTACGGATGCCACACTGATGAGCAATACTCAAGTATAGGTCGAACTATTGTTTTGTAAGCCAACTCCTTTATTGATGGACTACATTTTCCAAGGACTCTCCCAATGAATCTCAACCTGGCACCAGCCTTAACAACAATTAACTTTATATCATCATTTCACTTCATATTGTTCCGTACGCATACTCTCAGACATTTTACAGGAGTAACTGCTACCAGTTGACTTCATAGCAGCTGAGGAGAGATCCGCCTACCATCCTCCAAGGAAGCCATGGGTCTGAAGATGATTATATAAATATAACCGAAACCGGTCACCTATGTATTGAGACGTAAGTGTTGTGATCAAGACTGAACTTTAGTTAAAACATAATAGGCTATTTATCACTGTTTCCAAAAATGTTTACCGAAACTGCTACCGGTGTTTATTCCAGTATCATATAATCATACAATAAAGGATCCTTCTTTCTGTGTATTCGTAATACATTACATTTGTCTATGTTAGGGGTCATTTGCCACTCCCTGCATCAAGTACCTATCCGCTGCACATCTTCCTGCATTTCGCTGCAATTTTCTAATGCTGCAACTTCTCTGTATACTACAGCATCATCCGCGAAAAGCCGCATGGAACTTCCGGCACTATCTACTAGGTCATTTATATATATTGTGAAAAGCAATGGTCCCATAATACTCCCCTGTGGCACGCCAGAGGTTACTTAAACATCTGTAGACGTCTCTCCGTTGAGAACAACATGCTGTGTTCTGTTTGCTAAAAACTCTTCAATCCAGCCACACAGCTGATCTTATATACTGTAGGCTCTTACTTTGTTTATCAGGCGACAGTGCGGAACTGTATCGATCGCCTTCCGGAAGTCAAGGAAAATGGCATCTACCTGGGAGCCTGTACCCAATATTTTCTGGGTCTCATGAACAAATAAAGCGAGTTGGGTCTCACACGATCGCTGTTTCCGGAATCCGTGTTGATTCCTACAGAGTAGATTCTGGGTTTCCAGAAACGACATCATACTCGGGAAAGAAACATGTTCTAAAATTCTACGACAGATCGACGTCAGAGATATAGGTCTATAGTTTTGCGCAACTGCTCGACGACCCTTCTTGAAGACTGGGACTACCTGTGCTCTTTTCCAATCATTTGGAACCTTCCGTTCCTCTAGAGACTTGCGGTACACGGCTGTTAGAAGGGGGCAAGTTCTTTCGCGTACTCTGTGTAGAATCGAATTGGTATCCCGTCAGGTTCAGTGAACTTTACTCTGCCGCTTGAGTGATTTCAGTTGCTTTTCTATTCTTTGGACACTTATTTTGACGTCAGCCAGTTTTTCGTTCGTGCGAGTATTTAGAGAAGGAACTGCAGTGCGGTCTTCCTCTGTGAAACTGCTTTGGAAAAAGGTGTTTAGTATTTCAGCTTTGCGCGTGTCATCCTCTGTTTCAATGCCATTATCATCCCAGAGTGTCTGGATATGCTGTTTCGATCCACTTACTGATTTAACGTAAGACCAGAACTTTCTAGGATTTTCTATCACGTCGGTACACAGAATTTTACTTCACGCACAGCCCTCCTTACGCTAGCTTTGACATCGTTTAGGTTCTGTTAGTCTGGGAGGTTTTAGCTGCGTTTAAATTTGCAGTGTAGCTCTCTTTGCTTTCGCAGTAGTTTCCTAACTTTGTTTTTGAATCACTGTGGGTTTTCCTGTTCCTCGCAGTTTTACTCGTCACGCACCTGTCTAAAACGCATTTCACGATTGCCTTGAACTTTTTCCATGAACTCTCGACTTTGTCAGTGTGGGAACAGAAATTTTCGTTTTGATCTATTAGTAGTCTGAAATCTGCGTCCTGTTACTCTTGCTAAACAGATAAACCTTCCTCCCTTTTTTTTATATTCCTATTTACTTCCATATTCAGGGATGCTGCAACGGCCTTACGATTACTGATTCCCTGTTCTGCGCTTACAGAGTCTAATATTTTCTGGGTCTCATCAACAAATAAAGCACGAGAAAGAAAGAAAAGAATGGGTGAATAGGGAATTCGTCAAAGTTCCAGGTTCAGACGAAAACTGGTTACGTTAAAAGCTGACTGGCCTCGTCTTATGGCTGTAGTCTGTAACCGTGTCGAACTTGGGAGTTTTCGCATTGCGGGGACGGAACGGCGAGCACACCTAGTCCCACGAAGAGGCGTCCGCTCCCCTCGGCGCGTGTTCCCCAACTTTGCCTCAACAGATTACTCATCCTCTAGCATCGTGGGGAATGATGACAAAAGCAGACACACGCGCGAATGTCCTCTTAAAAAAACTTCTGGGCCCTGATTTACTAACAGAAGGCGGCCTAGACGTTTACAGAGTGCAGTCGTGACCCGGGGTAATGAAAACGGAGAGTCTAGTCAATTTTTCTCTGATGAAAACAGTCGGGTTTTTCCGCGCGCTCCAGTTTAGCATCAGAAAGGAGCGCTGCTTGTGCGCCGGTCCCCTGCCAGCTACTCGTTATCCATTCAATTAGACGTCGCCGGCTCGTTCTGCGGGCGGCTGCGCTGCTGCAGGGAACCAGTTCCGTGCGGCTGCCTGAGCACGCGGCGGCTCCCCGGCCGCTAAGTGACGAGTCCATCACTCAGCGCGCCGCCGCCGCCAGGCGGAGAGTCAGCGTACGCCTGTCCGCAAGTCAGTGCCGTCACTAACCTACGTCCACATGCATATTCCGAGAGCGAAGGGTATCTCTGGTACCACTACATTTTCCCCCCTTTTCTGTTGTGCGAGGTGTGATTCAAAATGTAACCGACTTCTTTTTTTTATTTCACTAGTAGCCGACCTCGGAGAGGATCAGTTTGGATCCCGTAGAAATGTTGGAATACGTGAGGCAATACTGAACCTACGACTTATCTTAGAAGAAAGGTTAAGGAAAGGCAAGCCTACGTTTCTAGCATTTGTAGACTTAGAGAAAGCTTTTGGCAGTGTTGACTGGTATACTCTCTTTCAAATTCTGAAGGTGGCAGGGGTAAAATACAGGGAGCGAAAGCCTATTTACAATTTGTGCAGAGAGCAGATGGCAGTTATAAGGGTCGAAGGACATAAAAGGGAATCAGTCGTTGGGAAGGGAGTGAGACAGGGTTGTAGCCTCTTCCCGATGCTATTCAATCTGTATATTGAGCAAGCAGTAAAGGAAACAAAAGAAACGTTCGGAATAGGTATTAAAATCCATGGAGAAGAAATAATATCTTTGAGGTTCGCCGATGACATTGTAATTCTGTCAGAGACAGCAAAGAACTTGGAAGAGCAGTTGAACGGAATGGACAGTGTCTTGAAAGGAGGGTATAAGATGAACATCAACAAAAGTAAAACGTAGATAGTGGAATGTAGTCCAATTAAGTCGGGTGATGCTGAGGAAATCAGATTAGGAAATGAGACACTTAAAGTAGTAAAAGAGTTTGGGGAGCAAAATAACTGATGATGGTCGATGTAGAGAAGATATAAAATGTAGAGTAGCAATAGCAAGGAAAGCGTTTCTGAAGAAGAGAAATTTGTTAACACCGAGTATTGATTTAAGTGTCAGGAGGTTTTTTCTGAAAGTATTTGTATGGAGTGTAGCCATGTATGGAAGTGAAACATGGACGATAAATAGTTTGGACAAGAAGAGAATAGAAGCTTTCGAAATGTGGTGCTACAGCAGAATGCTGAAGCTTAGATGGGTAGATCACATAACTAATGAGGAGGTATTGAATAGAATTGGGGAGAAGAGGAGTTTGTGGCACAACTTGACTAGAAGAAGGGATCGGTTGGTAGGACAGGTTCTGAGGCATCAAGGGATCACCAATTTAGTACTGGAGGGCAGGGTGGAGGGTAAAAATCGTAGAGGGAGTCCAAGAGGTGAATACACTAAGCAGATTCGGAAGGATGTAGGTTGCAGTAGGTACTGGGAGATGAAGAAGCTTGTACAGGATAGAGTAGCATGGAGAGCTGCATCAAACAGTATCAGGACTGAAGACCACATGTCATGTCTCTTTATACACACATTTTCAATATTCTTTGGAATTTCAGCTTTTTTAAGTACCAGGGTCAATCCAAAAGAAATAAACACTATTTTTTTTTTATAAATCCATCTTTTATTCTACATGTTTGAAAGTTTCACATTGTATAGGTACATCCTTTACGAACAACATTTTCGTTTCTCCACATAATTTCCATCCCTCTCAACTGCCTTACGCCATCTTGGAACCAGCACGGTAAGATTCTGGACCAACCTGTTGGAGCCACTGTTTGTGCAGAGTGCACAAGGGAGTCATCATCTTCAGTCCATGTTCCACGAAGAGTCTTTCAGTTTCGAAAGAGATGATAGTCACATGGAGCTAGGTCAGGACTGTAAGGCGGGTGTTGTTCATCCGTGTTTTGTGGTCGCTTCCGTTGTTTTTTGACTGACATGTGGCCGTGAATTGTCGTGCAACAGCAAAACATCCTGCGTTTGGTCGAACACGACATTCGAGCTTGTAGTTTCTTCAGTGTCGTCACATATGCATCAGAATTTATTGCGGTTCCACTTGGCATGATGTCCACAAGCAAGACCCCTTCGGAATCGCAAAGCACCGTACCCGTAACTTTTCCAGCAAAAGGTGTAGTTTTGAATTTTTTTCTTTTCTTGGGTAAATTTGCATGATGCCACTCCATTAACTGCCTCTTCGTCTCTGGTGAAAAATGATGGAGCCATGGTACAGAACCTATCACAATTCTTCCAAGAAATTCATCTCCACCCCTCTCGTACTGTTCCGAAAGGTCGCTGCATACCATTTTTCTTTTTTCTTTTTTGAGCCACTGTCAACATCCTGGGAACCCATCTGGCACAAACGGTCGCAAGTTTGAATCCTGCCTCGGGCATGGGAGTGTGTAATGTCCCTAGGTTAGTTAGGTTTAAGTAGTTGTAACTTCTAGGGGACTGATGACCTCAGATTTTAAGTTCCATAGTGCTCAGAGCCATTTGAACCATTTTTTAACCTGGCACAAACCTGTTTTAACGCCAACATTATCAGTGTTCTGCAAACACTTCCTTCCCCTATCCTAACGTAGCGTGACAATTCGTTCACTGTGATACGTCTGTCAGCGGTCACCAATTCGTTAACTCTCTGCTCATTGTCTGGAGTCTGTGCACTACGAGGCCTGCCGCTGCGAGGACAATCCTCAATATTGCCGTGCCCGCTTTCAACACGTAACCTGCTTGCCCACCGACTAACTGTACTTTGAACGACATCTCCATACACCTTTTTCAACCTGTTGTGAATGTTTCCCACTGTCTCGTTTTCACAGCACAGGAATTCTATGACATCACGTTGCTTTTGACGAACGTTGAATGTAGCAGCCACCTTGAAGACATGTTGTCCCTTCTCCTTATCAGTGTTTTCACATATTCCTTTCCTCTCCAATTCTGCGTAGAACCTCCTCATTCCTTACCTTATCAGACCACCTAATTTTCAACATTCGTCTATAGCACCACATCTCAAATGCTTCGATTCTCTTCTGTTCCGGTTTTCTCACAGTCCATGTTTCACTACCATACATTGCTGTACTCCAGACGTACATCCTCAGAAATTTCTTCCTCAAATTAAGGCCGGTATTTGATATTAGCAGACTTCTCTTGGCCAGAAATGCATTTTTTGCCATAGCGAGTCTGCTTTTGATGTCCTCCTTGCTCCGTCCGTCATTGGTTATTTTACTGCCTAGGTAGCAGAATTCCTTAACTTCATTGACTTCGTGACCATCAATCCTGATGTTAAGTTTCTCGCTGTTCTCATTTCTACTACTTCTCATTACCTTCGTCTTTCTCCGATTTACTCTCAAACCATACTGTGTACTCATTAGACTCTTCATTCCGTTCAGCCGATCGTTTAATTCTTCTCCACTTTCACTCGGGATAGCAATGTCATCAGCGAATCGTATCATTGATATCCTTTCACCTTGTATTTTAATTCCACTCCTGAACCTTTCTTTTATTTCCATCATTGCTTCCTCGATGTACAGATAGAAGAGTAGGGGCGAAAGGCTACAGCCTTGTCTTACTCCCTTCTTAATACGAGCACTTCGTTCTTGATCGTCCACTCTTATTATTCCCTCTTGGTTGTTGTACATATTGTATATGACCCGTCTCTCCCTATAGCTTACCCCTACTTTTTTCAGAATCTCGAACAGCTTGCACCATTTTATATTGTCGAACGCTTTTTCCAGATAGACAATTCTATGAACGTTTCTTGATTTTTCTTCAGCCTTGCTTCCATTATTAGCCGTAACGTCAGAATTGCCTCTCTCGTGCCTTTACTTTTCCTAAAGTCAAACTGATCGTGACCTAGCGCATTATCAATTTTCTTTTCCATTCTTCTGTATATTATTCTTGTAAGCAGCTTCGATGCATGAGCTGTTAAGCTGATTGTGCGATAATTCTCGCACTTCTCAGCTCTTGCCGTCTTCGGAATTGTGTGGATGATGCTTTTGCGAAAGTGAGATGGTATGTCGCCAGACTCATATATTCTACACATCAACGTGAATAGTCGTTTTGTTGCCACTTCCCCTAATGATTTTAGAACTTCAGATGGAATGTTATCTATCCCTTCTGCCTTATTTGAGCGTAAGTCCTCCAAAGCTCTTTTAAATTCCGATTCTAATACTGGATCCCCTATCTCTTCTAAATCGACTCCTGTTTCTTCTTCTAGCACATCAGACAAATCTTCACCCTCATAGAGGGTTTCAATGTATTCTTTCCACCTACCTGCTCTCTCCTCTGCATTTAACAGTGGAATTCCCGTTGCACTCTTAATGTTACCACTGTTGCTTTTAATGTCACCAAAGGTTGTTTTGACTTTCCTGTATGCTGAGTCTGTCCTTCCGACAATCATATCTTTTTCGATGTCTTCACATTTTTCCTGCAGCCATTTCATCTTAGCTTCCCTGCACTTCCTATTTATTTCATTCCTCAGCGACTTGTATTTCTGTATTCCTGATTTTCCCGGAACATATTTGTACTTCTTCCTTCCATCAATCAACTGAAGTATTTCTTCTGTTACCCATGGTTTCTTCGCAGCTACCTTCTTTGTACCTATGTTTCCCTTCCCAACTTCTGTGATGGCCCTTTTTAGAGATGTCCATTCCTCTTCAACTGTGCTGCCTACTGCGCTGTTCCTTATTGCCGTATCTATAGCATTAGAGAACTTCAAACGTATCTCGTCATTCCTTAGAACTTCCGTATCCCACTTCTTAGCGTATTGACTCTTCCTGACTAATGTCTTGAACTTCAGCCTACTCTTCATCACTACTATATTGTGATCTGAGTCTATATCTGCTCCTGGGTACGCCTTACAATCCAGTATCTGATATCGGAATCTCTGTCTGACCGTGATGTAATCTAATTGAAATCTTCCCGTATCTCCCGGCCTTTTGCAAGTATACCTCCTCCTCTTGTGATTCTTGAACAGGGTATTCGCTATTACTAGCTGAAACTTGTTACAGAACTCAATTAGTCTTTCTCCTCTTTCATTCCTTGTCCCAAGCCCATACTCTCCTGTAACCTTTTCTTCTACTCCTTCCCCTACAACTGCATTCCAGTCGCCCATGACTATTAGATTTTTGTCCCCCTTTACATACTGCATTACCCTTTGCAATATCCTCATACACTTTCTCTATCTGCTCTTCTTCAGCTTGCGACGTCGGCATGTATACCTAAACTATCGTTGTCGGTGTTGGTCTGCTGTCGATTCTGATTAGAACAACCCGGTCACTGAACTGTTCACAGTAACACACCCTCTGCCCTACCTTCCTATTCATAACGAATCCTACACCTGTTATACCATTTTCTGCTGCTGTTGATATTACCCGATACTCATCTGACCAGAAATCCTTCTCTTCCCTCCACTTCACTTCACTGAGCCCTACTATATCTAGATTGAGCCTTTACATTTCCGTTTTCAGATTTTCTAGTTTCCTTACCACGTTCAAGCTTCTGACATTCCACGCCCCGACTCGTAGAACATTATCCTTTCGTTGATTATTCAATCTTTTTCTCATGGTAACCCCCCACCCCCACCCCTTGGCAGTCTCCTCCCGGAGATCCGAATGGGGGACTATTCCGGAATCTTTTGCCAATGGAGAGATCATCATGACACTTCTTCAACTAAAGGCCACATGTCCTGCGGATACACGTTACGTGTCTTCAATGCAGTGGTTTCCATTGCCTTCTGCATCCTCATGTCGTTGATCATTGCTGATTCTTCCGCCTTTAGGGGCAATTTCCCACCCCTAGGACAAGAGTGTGCCCTGAACCTCTATCCGCTCCTCCGCCCTCTTTGACAAGGCCGTTGGCAGAATGCGGCTGACTTCTTATGCCGGAAGTCTTCGGCCGCCAATGCACTGTATTTTTACAAAAATAGTGAGCATTTCTTCTGCAGTGACCCTCGTACTTTATAGTTGACAGTCGAAAAGGTTATCTGTGTTTTCGAGTGCTGGGCGAATTTTGTTCTTTCGAAAAATTATTATCACAGAATTTTAAAAATGGAATAAAGTGCAGCATCGCATTCTAAATGTTTTGGCGAATCTACTATGAGTAAGACAAGAGTTTACAAAATGGAATAAAGTGCAGCATCCCATTCGAAATGTTTTCGCGAATCTACTATGAGTAAGATAAGAGTTTACGAATAGTATAAATGTCTCAAAGCGGGTCGAGAAGACGTTGAAGATGACTACCCCCCGGACGCGCCAGCACATCAATTAGTGACAAAAATGTGAAAGAAGTAAAAAAGTGGCCCTGTAAAAACGCCACACCACCATCAGAGAGGTTGTTGATCATATCAGCTTATTCCTTTGCCCTTGCCAAACAATTTTTTCTGATGTTTTGCGCATCAAACGTGGAGCAGCAATCCTGAAATTGTTGAGTTTCGACCAAAAACGATGTCGTAAGACACCCACAGGAATTTCTGAATGAAGCAGACAAAGTTCCAGGACTTCTTATGTACGCTACAACAGATGATGAAATATTGGTATACGCGTATGGTGTCAAAAGGCCCAATCGTCACAGTGGAAACTGGGTGAAGAACCAAGACCGTAAAGCTTTGACAAATTCGGCTACATGTGAAGCTTCTTCTCACTGTTTTCTTGGAGTACAGTTGGATAGTACATTGCGAATGCCTGCGCTATAGTCGTACGGTCAAAAAAGGAATACTGCCTGGAAGTGATGCGCGGTTTGCGAGAAGCAATTCGAAGAAAACAATTGTATCACAATAATGCTCCCCAATACTTCTTCTTGATTTTTTGGTAAAAAACAAAACCTTCATGTTGCCTCAGCGACCATATTCGCGGGACGTGGCCTCCTACGACTTCCTTCTGTCCCTGACGCTGAAGAGAACTGTGAAACAACGTCGTTTTGCCACCATTGATGCGATGACAATAGAATTTCTGAAGGAGCTGAGCGCAACTGAGAAAAGTTGCAGGCTTTCAAAAAATAAAATTAAATAATGGTGGGTGTGGCCAACAACTACGTACCCACGTACTCAGAGTTGCAATATTAAAAGTTTTAGCTGGTTTAGTTGTCTAGGGGCTGAGATACGTAGTTGCCGCATTACAGGCCCAACACTGCTGAGTGTACAGTATACGATAAGAATACACACATGAATCGAATGGTCGAAGGTTTCCATCAGTCGGCAGTTGCGAGTTACGAAAGTAACATATAAATTTATAAATAAAAGACTGCAGATAAATAAAATCTGCAGGTAGATCTTAACGACTTTAAATGATGGTTACGCTAGAACAAGTACTTTTGACAATGCCGTATATAGCAGCTGAAAAATGAAATTCGTGTGAGAAAGTACCAAGTGAAAAATGGATTTTCTCCTCTGTCTGGCAAAACCCATTTAGTAAGGACAGAAGATATAATTGATGTCGATGGTCCAGCAATTAAAGAAAATATAAGTTGTATAACAGGGAAACAATAGTCTCCTACTGCACGTAATTAGTTATGAACAACAACATAGCTCGCGAGATATTCACTTCTAAATGCATACTACGTCTTGACTGTAGAAGCCACGGAAATCACACAAGAGCACAAGTCGACACTACGAAATATTTCTATCTCACGCGCGACCACGCGCAAACTGCTCCAACTCTTTATAGCCTCTCGCGACCGCGTTCCGCCACGTTCAGCACACGCTCTAACACACATTATTAAATACATAAACAATTAAATAAACATTTATCAAAAAAAACAGTAGCAAAAAGTGGGCCAGGAGCCTAATGTCTCTGTGCTTTCTAACACACAGTAAATATTTAACCAAATTCTTCATGAATAGTATATATCGGATATAAAAAAGACATAGATGAATAAATATATTTATAAGCATGCTGCTACCGTTTTTTCGTGTAACTGTGGAGTACTTATGGCCTGACGCGATCGACAGTAGTTGGCCACTTTCACCTCCAATAACTCATGTACTATTTGAGTCACGTGCCTGTAAATCATAACAATTTAGGTTTACGCTAATAGCTTTCTAAAGACACGTCGATCGACGAAATCGGATGAAGCGTTTACATTTTGGAAATTCTTTGCTGGGTGTTACTTGTATAATTTGCCGTCAGGTACTAAACTTTACACTAATGAAGATATTGAAAATCTGATTACTACATCAGATTCGTCGTGCAAATAATAGTATTGTAATCCCCTATTTGTATGATAAACTTCTGCCAGTAAAAAGAGACAAAAATAAGTCTTAAAACAATACATAATAGGCGACAGTTTATAGCAGCTGAAAAATGAAATTTGTGTGAGAAAGTACCAAGTGGAAAATGGATTTTCTCGTCTGTCTGGCAAAACCCATTCAGTAAGGACAGAAGATACACTCCTGGAAATGCAAAAAAGAAAACATTGACACCGGTGTGTCAGACCCACCATACTTGCTCCGGACACTGCGAGAGGGCTGTACAAGCAATGATCACACGCACGGCACAGAGGACACACCAGGAAGCGCGGTGTTGGATATCGAATGGCGCTAGCTGCGCAGCATTTGTGCACCACCGCCGTCAGTGTCAGCCAGTTTGCCGTGGCATACGGAGCTCCATCGCAGTCTTTAACACTGGTAGCACGCCGCGACAGCGTGGATGTGAACCGTATGTGCAGTTGACGGACTTTGAGCGAGGGCGTATAGTGGGCATGCGGGAGGCAGGGTGGACGTACCGCCGAATTGCTCAACACGTGGGGCGTGAGGTCTCCACAGTACATCGATGTTGTCGCCAGTGGTCGGCGGAAGGTGCACGTGCCCGTCGACCTGGGACCGGACCGCAGCGACGCACGGATGCACGCCAAGACCGTAGGATCCTACGCAGTGCCGTAGGGGACCGCACCGCCACTTCCCAGCAAATTAGGGACACTGTTGCTCCTGGGGTATCGGCGAGGACCATTCGCAACCGTCTCCATGAAGCTGGGCTACGGTCCCGCACACCGTTAGGCCGTCTTCCGCTCACGCCCCAACATCGTGCAGCCCGCCTCCAGTGGTGTCGCGACAGGCGTGAATGGAGGGACGAATGGAGACGTGTCGTCTTCAGCGATGAGAGTCGCTTCTGCCTTGGTGCCAATGATGGTCGTATGCGTGTTTGGCGCCATGCAGGTGAGCGCCACAATCAGGACTGCATACGACCGAGGCACACAGGGCCAACACCCGGCATCATGGTGTGGGGAGCGATCTCCTACACTGGTCGTACACCTCAGGTGATCGTCGAGGGGACACTGAATAGTGCACGGTACATCCAAACCGACATCGAACCCATCGTTCTACCATTCCTAGACCGGCAAGGGAACTTGCTGTTCCAACAGGACAATGCACGTCCGCATGTATCCCGTGCCACCCAACATGCTCTAGAAGGTGTAAGTCAACTACCCTGGCCAGCAAGATCTCCGGATCTGTCCCCCATTGAGCATGTTTGGGACTGGATGAAGCGTCGTCTTTCGCGGTCTGCACGTCCAGCACGAACGCTGGTCCAACTGAGGCGCCAGGTGGAAATGGCATGGCAAGCCGTTCCACAGGACTACATCCAGCATCTCTACGATCGTTTCCATGGGAGAATAGCAGCCTGCATTGCTGCGAAAGGTGGATACACACTGTACTAGTGCCGACATTGTGCATGCCCTGTTGCCTGTGTCTATGTGCCTGTGGTTCTGTCAGTGTGATCATGTGATGTATCTGACCCCAGGAATGTGTCAATAAAGTTTCCCCTTCCTGGGACCATGAATTCACAGTGTTCTTTTTCAATTTCCAGGAGTGTATATTGTTAATTGTACACGTTTAGTGTGATAGCAACAAGAATAATGTTAAATTTTTCCGTATCGTCTGCTGCAATAAACATCGTGTTTTGAAGTGTCTTGTATTATCTCAAAGTAAGCTTTTTATTTCTGCAATTAGTAACATAGAAAAACCGGAGTGTTCCAGCAGCATAACACAGTAACTGCACAGATTCACGTTGCCCATCTAGGGAAATAAAAAAAGAGCTATTTTTCAGAGCCAACATAAGTATCTCTGTCCAGTCACATGAAAATGCAAAATGCTTTTCTATCTCATCCACACCGCCTGCTTCGAGACAGAGTGGAGGCAAAAATCAGAAACACTCCCACTATGAGTTTGGTTTCACATTGCAGTCAATGATAGTGCCTGAACGTAGGCACTAGCGAATTTTAATCACCCTTACAAAATTAAATTTGATGAACCAATCCTGGGCTCTCCTAAAGGACCTACACATCAGTTACAGCTGGAAGACTCCCCTGGCTCTAAGTGTCTCGTGTTTTCCCATCCCCCTACTGAAGTTTATCGTTTTAAGATGCATTCGCTTCACCGTGACTCACAATGGCAGTTTACAACTTGCGGAGTTCAGTCTACTCTCTCCTACCGTGACCGACACTGGAGTACCTTGGCTCCAAAGAGCAGCCATCTCCCAGTGGAGATCTGTTAGCAACTGTGTCTTTAAGCGTACGAACAGCTTTACGACACATTTGTTATCCTATCTTTGCAGGCCTCGTGTTCTCACAGCCAGTGAGCGGACTCAACTCACAGAAAAACTGACATTGGAATCTATCTTACAACTCAATTACGTCTGACAGCTAGTAGTTGTGATGTCCGTTAATAAATAACTACATTATTACTGTTTATGTTATGTTGTGTTTACATGAAAATTATACTTATGTTTACAGGTTCTTGTTGGCTGAATAAACACTCAGTTAGTTGACGTGTAACTCATTTATGGGGAATCTTGATACAACGGTCGACCTGCAAGCCGCCTAAATGCAGAACAATTTCCGGGGTGGAAGGTACCAAATCGTGTCACATTTCAGGGATTTGATGGCTCTCGTTACGAAGCTGGATCACTGCGACCAGACCGCCTGGAAGTTGGTAGTCCTCACTGTAGGCAAACTGTTCAGTTTGAGGGAGCAGTCTAACAAAGAGTTGAGGACAATCATGCAACCAACACACAGTCCGTAGGTAAGAAACCAATGTGTGGAACGTCCTGCACGAGATGTGTATGCATCTGTTATCAGTTGCAAAATTATAACCAATAACGGTTTCGTTTGATTGTGTGTTGGCACTTACATCCATATTACATCGTGGCATTGTCGCTGTCTTATAATATTATTGCTGCTTAATGAACTTCAGTTCCAGCCTAATTTTATTTGGTAATTATTTACTTTACTTACGATTGCTGTTGTTGTGATGGTATATGCTGTTGTGTATCGATGGTATATGCTGTTGTAGCTTTGACAGCTACGAATGGTAGCAAATCCAACGATGCTCTGTGGTCATACTTGTCTACGCATTATCATGATCTATGGCGCGGTAGTACAATCTTTGTTATGTTTTCGTAGTGAGTATGTCTTCATTTTTTTCGATTATCCGAAATCAAGCTGTATTATTTCAATATATTTATCTACACACTTTTTATGTTTCAGATCCTTTTGCTCGTTTGATTTTCTTTCAGGGTCTTTCCATAAATGTACAAAGATTTTGATTTCTTCGAAATCGTTCCTTTTAGACCCGTTTGGTTTTATGTGTAAGATTTTCATTCCGTTTGTTATGTGATCAGCCTCAATTTATCTCTTTTTAAGCGGTTGAAGAACGTGGGCAGGTTTGTCTCGCTATTTCTTGTGTGTTCGTTGAACCTAATATCAAAGTTTCTGTCTATTTGCCCTGTATAGAGTTTATCACAGTCGTTACAGTTCATATTATGCATGCCTGCTTGAGTGTGTAGTGGTGGTTTTGCTTTATCGAAATGGATCAGTGTTTTGACGTTTGTGTCCGGTTCTGTACAAGAATTTAACTGGAATGAGATTTTCACTCTGCAGCGGAGTGTGCGCTGATATGAAACTTCCTGGCAGATTAAAACTGTGTGCCTGACCGAGACTCGAACTCGGGACCTCTGCCTTTCGCGAGCACTTGCCCGCGAAAGGCAAAGGTCCCGAGTTCGAGTCTCGGCCGGGCACACAGTTTTAACCTGCCAGGAAGTTTCAAGAATTTAACTGTTGTGTTCTTTAGTAATGTGTTCAGTTCGTTGGATATATGTCCTGTTTAAATTTGCGGAATGTATTTGAACTCTTTTTTGAGATTATTTCTTTTGTTGGTTTCATGACGTTATGGATATTAATGGGTTTACCTGAAGGTTTACTGTGTTTTTTATAATTTCCTCACTATGAAAAGCTGCTGAAGTCCCAGCTTCTATCGAGATCCTTGTTGGTTACGATTTACAGGACAATAATACAACCTATTGTCCTATACGAAAAGGTGGCCGGGACTCTGGCACAAAACATAGAAAGAATGCTCGTGACGGTTGGGAATACTGTTCCAAGACAAATTTTAGGGCCGGGGAAGGATGGAGATGACTGGAGGAAAAAGAAATACCACGAATTGGAGGAGTTGTTCAAATCGAAGGACATTGCGCCTGTGATTAAGGAGAGGAGACTGAAGTGGAATGGGCATATAAAGAGTCGAGGAGGCCAGACCACCAGGCAAGTGGTGGTAGTAGACACAAGAAGAAACAGACCAAGTGGAAGACTACGGCTGAGCTGGACGGCGTCAGGCAGAGTATCCTTACGAAGGGACTAGCTGGAGAAGAATACATGGACCGAAGAAGATGTAGGTCACTAATTGGCTTTGACAAGGACTCACAGCTGTTTATTTCGCCAACGTAGTAACCTAGTAGTACGAACGGTGGTCAATTAGTAGTGCAACACATTTTTCTCCGTCTGTTTCGGTTGAAAATTTGAAGAATTTTTTTGTGGGACATCGTGGAATATTCCCACTTCAGCCCCTATAGTTCCATGACGTTCAGACAGGTGGCGGAGTCATACGTAGCCTTCAAAATGGCATCTGCAACGTTGGTGCGCTCCAAGAAGGAAGCTGTCATTGAGTTTCTTTTGGTGCAAAACCAGAGCTTCACACCTATTCATAGGCGCTTGCAGGATATCTATGGACTTAACAATGAAGTGAGTCGTTGGGTGAGGTGACTGTCACATCCCAACAAGGTCACGCAAACCTGTCCAACCTGGCGCTAGCCGGCCGGCCGCACAGTACTGTGAGTCCTTCAATTTTAAAACCCGCAGACACTCACTTGAGAAGTGATCGATGGATCATAATGAAACACCTCACCGCTCAACTGGATGTCTCTGTTGGTAGTGTTGACACACTCGTCCACAATACTTCATTGGGGTGCTCTTCCTAATCCATCCTAGTGCGTGGGATCTCGCATGTCCTGACTTCCATCTGTTTGACCCAATGAAGGATGCACTCTGCGGCCGGCAGTTCGTGAATGATTTGGAGGTTATTGATGCAGCAAAACGTTGGCTCTGTCGTCGATCAGTAGAGTGGTACCTTGTGGTCATAAAAGCTCTCCCAGTAAGGTGGCATAAGGTCTTCAGATTGAACGGAGATTAGGTTGAAAAACAGGGTTCTGTAGCCAAAAGAGTGGGGAATAATATGGTGTATTGGAATCCCGAATAAAACCACCCTGCTTTCAGGAGAGGAATATGTTGCATTACTTATTGAATGCCCCTCGTACTTATTCTGTAACATAGAGGATAAAGTAGAAGTCTCCATGAGACTGTTCATGGATAACACTATTGTGTATAGTAAATTCACAACTCGAGAAAATTGAGGTGAAATGCAGCAGGGGAATCGATTCTTACTGCAGTGAATGGGTTTCAGACTCTTTATAAGCATAACAACGTATTTCACATAAACAGACGGAAATCTCCGTAAAAGGACCATTATACGATTGCAGAACAGTCAATGGAAGCAGTGTCGTGCATTAAGTATGCGTGCGAAGCGACTTAAAATAGAATGAGCACATACAAATAATTGTAAGAACGGCAGGTGTCACACTGAGATTCATAAGCAGGATCCTCAATAAGTTTAGTATATCCACGAGGTAGCTGGAGGCAGCTTTTAAAACTCTCGCGCGACCTATACCTAGTTATTGATCGTCAATATGGTAACCTAACTGAATAGAATTGATACAGGAAATAGAAAGGGTCCAAAGAAGCGTAGCACGTTTCCTCACACGTTCGAGCAGTAAGCGCAAAAGCGTCATGGAGAAGCTCAAGCAGACGGCAGATAATACAAGAAACGTATTGTGCATCACGATCTCGTTTACTGTTAGAGAGCCAAAAACGCACTTTACTACAAAACTCAACCAGTGTATTTCTATCTCAATTAGTATACCTCGCGAAAAGGCGACGAAGCCAAGAATCGTACCACTCGAAACAGGAAATCGGAAACGGGAAGGTGACGACGGAACCGAAAGTACGCTTGACTCACAACTTAAGATGGGTTGTGGAGTACAGATACACGTAAGGAGAATCCGTTCTCATTACTGAACGCATCTACGAGCTATTCTTTATGCAATCAGGGCAAGTGATATCGTAACGACGTGTTAACACCCTTCCTTGAAGCGCAGCTGCTTACAACTTTCAAATATGTTTTCTTATTTCCTGTAGGAAGTCATCATTCTGCGTAGGCTGTTGTTTTATTTTTAAATACTTCATTTCATAATTTCGCTATTATCTAATCTCTCTCATTTGCGCATTATCAAGCTACATCAAGTAAAAATTGTTATACAGTGTGCATAACATGATACACTCCTGGAAATGGAAAAAAGAACACATTGACACCGGTGTGTCAGACCCACCATACTTTCTCCGGACACTGCGAGAGGGCTGTACAAGCAATGATCACACGCACGGCACAGCGGACACACCAGGAACCGCGGTGTTGGCCGTCGAATGGCGCTAGCTGCGCAGCATTTGTGCACCGCCGTCGTCAGTGTCAGCCAGTTTGCCGTGGCATACGGATCTCCATCGCAGTCTTTAACACTGGTAGCATGCCGCGACAGCGTGGACGTGAACCGTATGTGCAGTTGACGGACTTTGAGCGAGGGCGTATAGTGGGCATGCGGGAGGCCGGGTGGACGTACCGCCGAATTGCTCAACACGTGGGGCGTGAGGTCTCCACAGTACATCGATGTTGTCGCCAGTGGTCGGCGGAAGGTGCACGTGCCCGTCGACCAGGGACCGGACCGCAGCGACGCACGGATGCACGCAAAGACCGTAGGATCGTACGCAGTGCCGTAGGGGACCGCACCGCCACTTCCCAGCAAGTTAGGGACACTGTTGCTCCTGGGGTATCGGAGAGGACCATTCGCAACCGTCTCCATGAAGCTGGGCTACGGTCCCGCACACCGTTAGGCCGTCTTCCGCTCACGCCCCAACATCGTGCAGCCCGCCTCCAGTGGCGTCGCGACAGGCGTGAATGGAGGGACGAATGGAGACGTGTCGTCTTCAGCGATTAGAGTCGCTTCTGCCTTGGTGCCAATGATGATCGTATGCGTGTTTGGCGCCGTGCAGGTGAGCGCCACAATCAGGACTGCATACGACCGAGGCACACAGGGCCAACACCCGGCATCATGGTGTGGAGAGCGATCTCCTACACTGGCCGTACACCTCTGGTGATCGTCGAGGGGACACTGAATAGTGCACGGTACATCCAAACCGTCATCGAACCCATCGTTCTACCATTCCTAGGCCGGCAAGGGAACTTGCTGTTCCAACAGGACAATGCACGTCCTCATGTATCCCGTGCCACCCAACGTGCACTAGTAGGTGTAAGTCAACTACCCTGGCCAGCAAGATCTCCGGATCTGTCCCCCATTGAGCATGTTTGGGACTGGATGAAGCGTCGTCTCACGCGGTCTGCACGTCCAGCACGAACGCTGGTCCAACTGAGGCGCCAGGTGGAAAGGCATGGCAAGCTGTTCCACAGGACTACATCCAGCATCTCTACGATCGTCTCCATGGGAGAATAGCAGCCTGCATTGCTGCGAAAGGTGGATATACACTGTACTAGTGCCCACATTGTGCATGCTGTGTTGCCTGTGTCTATGTGCCTGTGGTTCTGTCAGTGTGATCATGTGATGTATCTGACCCCAGGAATGTGTCAATAAAGTTTCCCCTTCCTGGGGCAATGAATTCACGGTGTTCTTATTTCAATTTCCAGGAGTGTATATCCCAGTTAATCATGGGGGGGGGGGGGGGGGGGGGGGAGCAATATATGATGGCGTCCTTAATAAAAGTTTTGCACAACCACAACTAAGAACTACCTGTGAAGAGAAGTGTGTAATCTCCTATGTCCTTCCGTCTTCCGTCTATTGGTCAGTCCAAGTAATTAATAAGCAAAGTCTTTTATGAAGATTTGAGAGAGCAAAGATTAAAATAAACTTTCAAGTTTACCTAGCTTGTCGTGTTGAGATGGCTCCTGCTCTTCTTGTCTAGGGGACTGTTCTTGAAGCTGAAAATCTAACATTATGTTCTCACGTTTGCTTTGAACCAAATAAATTAGAAGATTCTTGTTGCAGGATTTTTTCACGTAATATATTTTCAACTGATTTTCTCACATTTTAGCATATCATACAGTGTTTTGACTTTACACAGACAAAGCCGGAATTACATTGTTCGCATCAATTACACAAAAATACGTCCGATCACATCACAGGGAAGATCATGGCTTCCTCACCCTGCGGAAATAACAATATTGCAAAGGGTTTACAATTTTTCTTAAGAAATGAATTTCTACCAGTCTTCGTTACATTACTAATTTCGATTATTACTTCATAAATGAATCCAGAAATGAACACAGTAAACGGTACAGGGCTGCTTAATTAATAATAGAAATGTTAAGTGTACAAATAATCCGTAATTATGATACGTCCCCTTTCGAAAATTATAAATGACTGTGCTAGTAAACCTCTTACGTTATTTTCAAACAGCTGAGCAAAGCTTAACGTGCTCTGACATTTCTCTCTTTACTTATTCTGATTGTCAATAAACTGACACACAATATTTTTAGCGCAACGCAGTCTGACTTTCAATAATCCCTACATAAGACTGGCCCTGGCTAACAATAACCTATACCATTCATGAATCACTTACCTCACAAAAATCGAGCTACTGCATTACAGCGAGCGCCTATACTGCCAGCTAAATAAAAAATTCTAACTACGGAAGGCACTAACTACTGATAGGCATCGTCAACAAATGAAAGAATTAGATAGAGAACAAAAAATGTATTTACCTTAATAATGTTCAAAAGTCATTATATATATATATATATATATATATATATATATATATATATATATATATGACATCCAGTCTTACAAATTTCCTTTCCTTGTTTTGGACGGACACACGCCCAGATCGTCCGCTCTCAAAATTCTGTCATCTCTCGCCTCACATCCACCACTGCTGGCGGGCCACTTCCAACTGCGCATGTTCACATCCAACTGCCCAACACTACAATAGCGAATATTCCAACAATGCCAACCAGTAACAGATTGCACACAGCATACTAGTGATTTTCATACAGTGCGCTACGTGGCGTTACCAACATAAATACCTAAACAGCCGACTTACAGTTTCAAATGTTTCTAAAAAAAAATTAACTGTACATTCAGCACTAGTACTTATTGAATATAACATCAGAACTGAAATATTTTATGAAGTAATTCCTTTTCATAAATTTTAGCTTGAAATATAACATACCGTGTATAAAATTATATGAAAGTTTTCAGAAAAAGAACGGAGATAATTATGACCTGTCCAAAATTCGAAGAATAATACTAGTATCGAAAACTACTGTTGAGAAAAAGTAATGCTAGAGGAGGATGTCCTGTTACAAGTGGACCCGTCAATATAAAAGAGGGCCAGTGGTGTTATCAGAAGAGAGGCAGTAAAAGGAGAAAGAGCCTATCAGGAGAACTAGTTGACTTCGAATGTGGACTAGTTACTGGATGTCACCTGAGAAACAAATCTCAGTCCAAACCGGCTGTTGGTAGTGTGACTGCAAGTGGCAATGCAAATGAAGAATGGCATCCAAAGCAAGACCATGCAGATATCGTGAACTGATATGCAGAGATCATCGAGAATTGCGGAGGATGGTTGCAAGAAATCACATGAAATCAGAGGAAGAGATCACTAGTGAGTTTCAAGATGCTACCAGGAGTGCAGCTAACACGCCTGTGTGTAGGGGGATTAAAAAGAGCCGGCCGGTTTGGCCGAGCGGTTCTAGGCGCTTCAGTCTGGAACCGCGCAACCGCTACGGTTGCAGGTTCTAATCCTGCCTCGGGCATGGATATGTGTGATGTCCTTAGGTTAGTTAGGTTTAAGAAGTTCTAAGTTCTAGGGGACTGATGACCTCAGATGTTAAGTCCCATAGTGCTCAGAGCCATTTGCACCACTTTTTTTTTTTGATTAAAAAGAGTGGAGTACAGTGGCCGAACAACTCTACATTAGTCACACATTTCTGTAGCGACGCTTGAAGTGGTTTGAAGAAAGGACAGTGGATAACTGAAAATGATTTCGAGTCATGACTCACGCTGTATCCTGTCGCCCTCAGATGGAAGGGTTTGGGTTTGACTAATGTCTCTGAAACGTGTAGTGCCAAGAGTAGAGTAGACGTTCCGGCGTGGGGGATTTTTCTGTGGTGAGGTCCTGATCCACTTATTGCGCTAAGGAAAACGCTAAATGTCGCTTCTGAACGATTGTTTTTTCAGCATGGCTGCACACTCTGTCACGAAGTAGGATCTGTGAAGCAATGGTTTGTGGACAGCAACATTCCTGCAATGAACTATAATGACCAGAATCCCAAGTTGAACATAATTTAACATCTTTTAGGATGAGTCAGAAAGTCGACTTCGCTCGAGATCCCAGGGCTCAACATCACTTCTCTGCTTTCGGGTCCTGAGGAAAAATGAGCCGCCATTCCTCCAGAGACTTTGAGACACCTCATTAATTTGTCCTCGACAGCATTCAAGCCATCGCGAAGGATGAACAGCCTTCACATTCATGCCCATTAATAGGGTTCGAATTCTTTTGACGCTATACTGTATCTAACTAAATTAAAAGTCTACAACGCTTGTGTTATAAGCACCCTTCTCTATAGCTGTGAGACATGGACAACTCTTTCAAAGCATGAATCTCGACTCAACAGCTTCCACCTCCGCTGTCTCCAGAAGATCCTTCAGATCTCTTGTAGAGATAGAGTACCCAACACGGAAGTCTTTCATCGTGCAAGCACATCCAGCATCTTTGCATTGCTGAGTCACCGACGTCTAAGATGGTTGGGACATGTCAGGCGCATGTATCCTGAACGGATACCGAAACAACTGCTGTACGGAGAACTTCAGGAGAGTTTGAGCCCATGGGACGACCGCATCTTCGTTTCAAGAATGTCTGCAAGAGAGACCTGATCGAGACCAGAATCAATCCAAGCCTCTTGGAAAGCATTGCAGGTGACCGTGTCAAGTGGCGAGTAACTGTGCGCAACGGCGTCAAGCTCTCAGAGGACGAACGCACACAGGAACAAATCATGAAGAGGACAAAGCGAAGAGACAGAGCGGCTTTTCTTCGAAGTCCCTCAAGTTTCACATGTCCAAACTGCAGTAGGGACTGCCAGTCTCGAGTGGGACTTTTTAGCCACAGCAGACGCTGCAGACTCTGAACCAAGCATGTTACACCATCACCCCTCAAGGATGGACGGATGCCATTAAATACTGTATCTGTCAAAAGCGGCGACCGTGTGCACAAAACGGAAAAACCGCAACCCGTTTGTGTATTCTGTCACAGTGCCAGTCTCATGACATTAAAACCCGCTAGGTTAACTACACTGCTGGAAATGGAAAAAGGAACACATTGACACCGGTGTGTCAGACCCACCATACTTGCTCCGGACACTACGAGAGGGCTGTACAAGCAATGATCACACGCACGGCGCAGCGGACACACCAGGAAGCGCGGTGTTGGCCGTCGAATGGCGCTAGCTGCGCAGCATTTGTGCACCGCCGCCGTCAGTGTCAGCCAATTTGCCGTGGCATACAGAGCTCCATCGCAGACTTTAACACTGGTAGCATGCCGCGACAGCGTGGACGTGAACCGTATGTGCAGTTGACGGACTTTGAGCGAGGGCGTACAGTGGGCATGCGGGAGGCAGTGTGGACGTACCGCCGAATTGCTCAACACGTGAGGCGTGAGGTCTCCACAGTACATCGATGTTGTCGCCAGTGGTCGGCGGAAGGTGCACGTGCCCGTCGACCTGGGACCGGACCGCAGCGACGCACGGATGCACGCCAAGACCGTAGGATCCTACGCAGTGCCGTAGGGGACCGCACCGCCACTTCCCAGCAAATTAGGGACACTGTTGCTCCTGGGGTATCGGCGAGGACCATTCGCAACCGTCTCCATGAAACTGGGCTACGGTCCCGCACACCGTTAGGCCGTCTTCCGCTCACGCCCCAACATCGTGCAGCCCGCCTACAGTGGTGTCGCGACAGGCGTGACTGGAGGGACGAATGGAGACGTGTCGTCTTCAGCGATGAGAGTCGCTTCTGCCTTGGTGCCAATGATGATCGTATGCGTGTTTGGCACCGTGCAGGTGAGCGCCACAATAAGGACTGCATACGACCGAGGCACACAGGGCCAACACCCGGCATCATGGTGTGGGGAGCGATCTCCTACACTGGCCGTACACCTCTGATGATCGTCGAGGGGACACTGAATAGTGCACGGTACATCCAAACCGTCATCGAACCCATCGTTCTACCATTCCTAGACCGGCAAGGAAACTTGCTGTTCCAACAGGACAATGCACGTCCTCATGTATCCCGTGCCACCCAACGTGCACTAGTAGGTGTAAGTCAACTACCCTGGCCAGCAAGATCTCCGGATCTGTCCCCCATTGAGCATGTTTGGGACTGGATGAAGCGTCGTCTCACGCGGTCTGCACGTCCAGCACGAACGCTGGTCCAACAGAGGCGCCAGGTGGAAATAGCATGGCAACCGTTCCACAGGACTACATCCAGCATCTCCACGATCGTCTCCATGGAGAATAGCAGCCTGCATTGCTGCGAAAGGTGGATATACACTGTACTAGTGCCCACATTGTGCATGCTCTGTTGCCTGTGTCTATGTGCCTGTGGTTCTGTCAGTGTGATCATGTGATGTATCTGACCCCAGGAATGTGTCAATAAAGTTTCCCCTTCCTGGGACAATGAATTCACGATGTTCTTATTTCAATTTCCAGGAGTGTATTTAACTGAAACCAAGCACGACATGGTCAGCGTCTCAAAATCAAAATCCCACCCAGAAAATAATCCACAACGTGTACCGCCGAACCACATCAGGTCGCCCTCGGTAACTAAAGTGGAAGGAGTGGCGGCGTGTCCCGCAGAGGTGAAGGAAGGCCTGCGCGGAGGAGAAGGCTTTCTCGGAGCGTGTGCAGCGTGACAGCCGTCTGCTGGGACAACAGACAGCCACTGTGCGTGGATCGCAGGCCTTTGTGAGGCGGCGGGCGCGGCCCCGCAGACGCAACGGCGCTCAATGCGGGATGCGGGGGAGGCACAGCAGCGCTTTGTGCGTTCCAGCCGCTGTCACGAGCCCCGCGTGTCGGTCGCGCGTCCTCGCCTCACGGCGCGTCAGTAGACGCGCGCCAGTCGCCGGCGTGGGCGGGGCGGGGGAGGTGAGGAACACAATGCCGGGCGCGCGCTCTCCGGGTCGGCCGTTGTCTGCCCCATAACTGTGCCAGCGAAACAATGCATTCCGCTGTGAGGCAGTTCTACAGCTACCGGCCATCTTTTGAACGACATGATAGCTTTCCCGTCCACTAACTGTTCGACACGCAGATGGGCTAAGTGTTCTTTCCGTATAACGTTACTTTTCAGTTATAGGTATTATTGGTCGTGATTTATAACATACATTCATACATAAATGACCTTGCAGCTGACATCAGAAGTTCACTGAGGGTTTTTGCGGATGATGCTGTGGTATATCGAGAGCTTGTAACAATGGAAAATTGTACTGAAATGCAGGAGGATCTGCAGCGAATTGACGCACGGTGCAGGAAATGGCTATTGAATATCAATGTAGACAAGTGTAATGTGCTGCGAATACATAGAAAGAAAGATCCCATATCATTTAGTTACAATATAGCAGGTCAGCAACTGGAAGCGGTGAATTCCATAAATTATCTTGGAGTACGCATTAGGAGTGATATAAAATGGAATCATCCTATAAAGTTGATCGTCGGTAAAGCAGATACCAGACTGAGATTCATTGGAAGAATCCTAAGGAAGTGCAATCCGAAAACAAAGGAAGTAGGTTACAGTCCACATGTTTGCCCATTGCTTGAATACTGCTCACTGGTGTGGGATCCGTACCAGATAGAGTTGATAGAAGAGATAGAGAAGATCAAAGGAGAGCAGCAAGCTTCGTAACAGCATCGTTTAGTAATCGCGAAACCGGTACAGAGATGATAGATAAACGCCAGTGGAAGACTCTGCAAGAGAGACACTCAGTAGGTCGGTACGGGCTTTTGTTGAAGTGTAGAGAACATACCTTAACCGAAGAGTCAAGCAGCATATTGCTCCCTCCTACGTATATCTCGCGAAGAGACCATGACGATAAAATCAGAGCCCACACAGAGGCATACCGACAATCTCTCTGTCCTCGAACAATACGAGACTGGAATGGAGGGGAGAACCGATAGAGGTACTCTAGGTACCCTCCGCCACACGCCGTCAGGTGGCTTGCGGAGTATGGATGTAGATGTAGATACTTTAACCACGGAGACACACGAAAGGTTTACAAACAGCCATATCGAAAATGCTACCACCTTTGCCCACACAGAGGCATACCGACAATCTCTCTGTCCTCGACCAATACGAGACTGGAATGGAGGGGAGAACCGATAGAGGTACTCTAGGTACCCTCCGCCACACGCCGTCAGGTGGCTTGCGGAGTATGGATGTAGATGTAGATACTTTAACCACGGAGACACACGAAAGGTTTACAAACAGCCATATCGAAAATGCTACCACCTTTGGCCCAAAATCCAATAATCATGCCCTTTAGGGCGCCAGATAAGTCGCTTCTTTTCCGCATTACGACAACGAATGCACTGTTATCCACGTCCCCAGGCAAGCTTTATATTCCCTCCACTGATCGTGCTGCCACCTGCCTCTGTGAGCGGTTATTGCACGTTGACGTCGAATGTAGTCGGTGGTCACACTAATGTCAATGGGCCGTGTACTTAGCGGTCCGACGCACTATTCTGGTTAACTGCGGATTTACCGCCCTCGTGGTGAGTAACAAAAAATAAACCGTTAGCTGTTATTTACGACATCATACATTTTAGTTATCAATTTCAATCAGTTTTCCATTACGTGACCACGAACCCTGCAGAGCGCTGCACCGTAAACAAAAGGCCTTTACAGCGGTGTCGTTGCCCGGCAACAGATCTACGAGGGCCGCTGCAGAGACCGCCACCGTCCTGCGACAGGTCGTACGAACCGGACCCACAGAGAGCCAACCAGCACTTCTGGTAAAGAGGTAAGCTCGGCGGTAGACCACACTAATTCTCTCTGCTACTGAGACATACAGCTTGGTAGCAACACAGCAGTTATGTTACTTATTAATGTGCGTCAGAATATAATGCATTGCTTGTGACCAGATAATGTAATAGGAAAAGGATTAATGTTAAATATGTGAGTAATTTTCGAGAATGTTTGCCTATCGAAGCCGCGGGCCCCAAACGCTAGATATCGAACACGCGATTTTTAATCGATCACGCGACTATGGTGGCGGGCGTCATGATAAATTATTTGTCAGTTGCTAGGGAAATCCAACCGATTTATGTCAGCAGTGAGTGGGACGTCTGGTATTGTAGACTTTTATTCAGCCGCTTGCCTCAAATGGAAGAATCTAATTCCATGAAAAAAATTCTTGGAATTTTTGTCGGAAATATGGACTAATAGCGGATGACGGAAGAAGGGACTGTGCAGACAGCGGTGGGGCGAAGTCTACAAAAGTTCGTAAGAAGAGTTCTGACAGGGAAATACCTTTACAACTTCATTGCGGAAACTGTGGTAAACGAACAGCTACCAGGAAGAATACATGGTTTGACTATTTCAAATTATCGATCCAGACCAGCATAGTTCTAGTATCTTTCTAGATTAAGGACTACACGCTGCAAGCAACAGCACCGGAAACTGACATATCTACCTATTCCGTGTGCGACTACTTCGGGTTTTGCAGAGAAGTGTGTTATGTAATAGTGACGAACGACAACGGTGACAACGGTGGACCAAATAAAGTTGTTGAAATGGACGAATCGCACAAAGCAGGAAGGGAAACCCAGAGAGAATGAATTGAAACATATTCGGGTATTCGGTGGTATACAGCGAGAGTCATGGAAGTGCTTTGTGGTAAGAGTGGTCTCCAAACCACTTTATACTGCTCGGTAGCAAAGTGATTACAGACGGCTTTCAGTCCTAAAAGGTACTGTAGAGTTCACGTCTTCCGATGACCCGAGTGTGCACAAGCAGAACATCGAGCGCCTGTGAAAAATCAGTGAAGTCTTCCATTAAAAGCGAAGGTCGTCCAGGAGAAAGAGACCAACTCTACTTGTTTCAGTATATGTATTCTCATAAATTGAGGTTGCAAGGAAAATTTGACGCATGTGACACTCTACTCATATATTTGCGCGACGTTGGCAGAATCTACCCATTTTATGGCAAAAAGGAGATGCTCCCGTAGCATACACCTCAAACGAAGTTTCTCATGACGACATCGTCGACAACGACAGAGGTAAGCAGTTTCCTTTGTACTTACATGTATTTCGTAACGCTCTTCTCTTGTCGCCGCTGTAGTGACCACTATAAAACATGCTCATAACGCCCGCCGCCAAAGTCGCGTGATCGATTTAGAATTGCACGTCCGATATCCATCGTTTGGAGTCCGCAGCGTCTATAGGCAAACATTCTTGGAAATTACCAATGTATGATTTGTATTAAGAAGGCTACTGCACAACCGACAATATTTCTATAAAAAATAGAAGAAAGATTACCGTTTAACATACCATGGACGACGAGGTCATTATAGATGGAGCACAATCTCGTAGCGGGGAAGGCGTATGGAACAAAAGCAGCCGTGTCATTATCAGAGGAATCATATTAGCATTCCCCTTAAGCGACTTAGGGAAACCTTGGGAAACCTAACTCTGAACGGTTACTTCACGGTTACTTCGATAAAGGTATTCCTTTTTGGACGATGTAAATTGTACTTGAGTTTTTAAACATTTATCCAGTTGGAACTCAGTATCAAAAGCGCTGCATATACTCTCAGTAATTTCATGAGGAACTGTAAAGCTAACTTAATAGGTCAGTTTCTCAAGCTGCTTTTCGAATATGAATATAATCAATAAACTGCCACATTTCTATGTACATTGTATTTATCAGTCTTCCTATTTATTACTAAGTGATATATGATTAACAAAGCTCAAAATTTAGTTCTGACTTGAATGTGAGATTCTTTTAATAGCATCCATACATAACTCTGTGTCAAAATTTGGAAGAAAGTTCAAAGAAATTCTGGTCACAAGTACAGTATACCAGCGGAAAGACTCAGTCAATACCCTCACTAATGACAGCACTACTGTAATAGAGTTACTAAACACTATTTATGGAAGTTTATTCACCGAAAAAGTTTATTCACCGAAAAATATTCAGGGACTTGAACCCGGAACAGCTACCAACATCAGTAATTTTGAATTAGGTACCTTCGGTGTAACGGAGTAGCTTATGTCATTCAATAAAGACACCGTTCTGGTCCAGGATGTATACTTTTTAGGTGCCTTTCGAAGTAAGCTGACAAAGTAGCTCCAGTTTTCGGAGTCATTGACAAGGGTTCAATCGACGAAAGATACATACCTAAAGGCTGGAAAGTTGGACAGTGTAATGTCCCCACAGCAAATACCATCTACCTCGCACCAATTAATAATTTTCAATCAAACCATCCACATTCATTCACTTTGGAAAAGTTATCTGAACTGATTTTCTCGTAATATATGCGGCGACAGCTCGTTGACGCCAAAGTATTTTCTAGTGCATTTATTCTTTGAAATGACAGCGATGCATATATGCATTCTCCATCGTTGTTATAATGGTAACTAGGACAGCTTCTGGAGTATCTGTTGAGGGATTGACGTGTTTCTGAGAGATACATATTCTGTTCTTCTTCTCGCTAAAGCGAGCCAATTAACATTTGTACCGCTAGCGGTATGTTTTGAAGAGAAAGAGAGTGTAAATGGAAAATAATTAAGGCGTGGAATCACCGGAGATCTGGACATTTAATGGAGATGGATTTAATACACAATTTTCTCCATAAATAAGGTTTGTGACTTTTTTGTTCTGGACTGAATGAACGAATGTTGACTGGAATACTCTCTTTCAAATTCTAAAGGTGGCAGGGGGAAAATACAGGGAGCGAGAGTCTATTTATAATTTGTACAGAAACCAGACAGCAGTTATAAGAGTCGAGAGGCACGAAAGGGAAGCAGTAGTTGGAAAGGGAGTGAGACAGGTTTGTAGCCTCTCTCCGATGTTATTCAAAAAATGGTTCAAACAGCTCTGAGTATTAAGATCCATGGAGAAGAAATAAAAACTTTGAGGTTCGCCGATGACATTGTAATTCTGTCAGACACAGCAAAGGACTTGGAAGATCAGTTGAACGGAATGGACAGTGCCTTGAAAGGAGGATACAAGATGAACATCAAAAAAAGCAAAACGAGGATAATGGAATGTAGTCGAATTAAGTCGGGTAATGCTGAGGGAATTAGATTAGGAAATGAGACACTCAAGGTACTAAAGGACTTTTGCTATTTGGGGAGCAAAATAAACTGATGATGGTCTATGTAGAGACGATATAAAATGTAGACTGGCAATAGCAAGGAAATAGTTTCTGAAGAAGAGAAATTTGTTAACATCGAGTATAGATTGAAATGTCAGGAAGCCGTTTCTGAAAGTATTTGTATTGAGTGTAGCCATGTATGGAACTGACACATGGACGATAAATAGTTTGGACAAGAAGAGAATAGAAGCTTTCGAAATGTAGTGCTACAGCAGAATGATGAAGATTAGATGGGTGATCACATAACTAAAAGGGGGTATTGAATAGAATTGAAGAGAAGAGAAATTTGTGGCACAACTTGATTAGAAGAAGGGATCTGTTGGTAGGGCATATTCTGAGGCATCAAGGGATCACCAATTTAGTGCTGGAGGACAGCGTGGAGGCTAAAAATCGTAGAGGGAGGCCAAGATATGAATACTCTAAACAGATTCAGAAGGATGTAGGTTGCAGTACGTACTGAGAGATGAAGAAGCTTGCACAGGATAGAGTAGCATGGAGAGCTGCATCAAACCAGTCTCTGGACTGAAAACCACAACAACAACAACAGGTCGTTTATAAACCGATTTTCTTAAAGATAAAGTGATACATATTTTTCACATACCATTTCATTTAGGGAGAGACCCGGGGCCCTTTCTCGCCCATGTCATCAATGTCAAAGGTCTCAGAGACGGTTGTATATAGAGATTTGAAATTGCTACCATATATTAACAACCGTCTTTCTATTCTGCTGATCTACAATAGAAATATTTGTATCAGTACGAAAGGTTTTATAATTTTTTTACTCAGTGCTTATATTTTTGTTAAAACGAATGTACACAAAGTTTACCTAGCTGAACGTATATTAATGATTGTAGATCCATTTAAGTGTCAGGAAGTCGTTTCTGAAAGTATTTGTATGGAGTGTAGCCATGTATGGAAGTGAAACATGGACGATAAATACCCTCCTGGAAATTGAAATAAGAACACCGTGAATTCATTGTCCCAGGAAGGGGAAACATTATTGACACATTCCTGGGGTCAGATACATCACATGATCACACTGACAGAACCACAGGCACATAGACACAGGCAACAAAGCATGCACAATGTCGGCACTAGTACAGTGTATATCCACCTTTCGCAGCAATGCAGGCTGCTATTCTCCCATGGAGACGAACGTAGAGATGCTGGATGTAGTCCTGTGGAACGGCTTGCCATGCTATTTCCACCTGGCGCCTCAGTTGGACCAGCGTTCGTGCTGGACGCTTCATCCAGTCCCAAACATGTTCAACGGGGGACAGATCCGGAGATCTTGCTGGCCAGGGTAGTTGACTTACACCTTCTAGAGCACGTTGGGTGGCACTGGATACATGCGGACGTGCATTGTCCTGTTGGAACAGCAAGTTCCCTTGCCGGTCTAGGAATGGTAGAACGATGGGTTCGATGACGGTTTGGATGTTCCGTGCACTATTCAGTGTCCCCTCGACGATCACCAGAGGTGTACGGCCAGTGTAGGAGATCGCTCCCCACACCATGATGCTGGGTGTTGGCCCTGTGTGCCTCGGTCGTATGCAGTCCTGATTGTGGCGCTCACCTGCACGGCGCCAAACACGCATACGACCATCATTGGCACCAAGGCAGAAGCGACTCTCATCGCTGAAGACGACATGTCTCCATTCGTCCCTCCGTTCACTCCTGTCGCGCCACCACTGGAGGCGGGCTGCACGATGTAGGGGCGTGAGCGGAAGACGGCCTAACGGTGTGCGGGACCGAAGCCCAGCTTCATGGAGTCGGTTGAGAATGGTCCTTGCCGATACCCCAGGAGCAACAGTGTCCCTAATTTGCTGGGAAGTGGCGGTGCGGTCCCCTACGGCACTGCGTAGGATCCTACGGTCTTGGCGTGCATCCGTGCGTCGCTGCGGTCCGGTCCCAGGTCGACGGGCACGTGCACCTTCCGCCGACCACTGGCGACAACATCGATGTACTGTGGAGACCTCACGCCCCACGTGTTGAGCAATTCGGCGGTACGTCCACCCGGCCTCCCGCATGCCCACTATACGCCCTCGCTCAAAGTCCGTCAACTGCACATACGGTTCACGTCCACGCTGTCGCGGCATGCTACCAGTGTTAAAGACTGCGATGGAGATCCGTATGCCACGGCAAACTGGCTGACACTGACGACGGCGGTGCACAAATGCTGCGCAGCTAGCGCCATTCGACGGCCAACACCGCGGTTCCTGGTGTGTCCGCTGTGCCGTGCGTGTGATCATTGCTTGTACAGCCCTCTCGCAGTGTCCGGAGCAACTATGGTGGGCTTGACACACGGGTGTCAATTTGTTCTTTTTTCATTTCCAGGAGTGTAGTTTGGACAAGAAGAGAATAGAAGCTTTCGAAATGTAGTGCTACAGAAGAATGCTGAAGATTAGATGGGTAGACCACATAACTAGTGTGGAGGTATTGAATAGAATTGGGAAGAAGAGTAGTTTGTGGCACAACTTGACAAGAAGAAGGGACCGGTTGGTAGGACATGTTCCAAGGCATCAGGGGATCACAAATTTAGCATTGGAGGGCAGCGTGGAGGGTAAAAATCGTAGTGGGAGACCAAGAGATGAATACACGAAGCAGATTGAGAAGGGTGTAGGTTGCAGTAAGTACTGGGACATGAAGAAGCTTGCACAGGATAGAGTAGCATGGAGAGCTGCATCGAACCAGTTTCAGGACTGAAGACCATAATAACAACAACAGCGTTACATTTAGGTGACGCATTATTTGCTGTGATTTATGACAGTGTTACATCACATTTTACGAATTCATAATATTTATCCTTCCGCATTCGTCGTACCCAATGTTATGAGTTGTCTTGTTTTTATTTATGACGGTAGCTGTTAGAATATGGTTATTAATGTTACTTTCTAGTAACAGCTATTTTTGTTTGCGATTTACTACAGTCTTTCATCACGTTTTACGATTTCACAATATGTATCCCTCCACACTAGTCATAACCAATGTCATAAGTCTTCTTGTTGTTATTTATCACAGTAGTTGTTAGAATGTGTTTATTAATAGTTTTACATCGTATATGACGAATCCACAACATGTACCGCTCCACACTTAGCACAGCACTTTTCTTGCTATTATTTATCATGCAACTGTTAGAATGTCATTATTAATGTAATACTGTTAGTCAAATGTTATACAGCAATTACAAGCTGAGATCTTTACCACAACTGAGACAGTCGATTTAGTGTAAATATTAAAGCTGAAAGTGCTCTGTTGTCATGGGCAATGATTGAACAAGTGTTTCCTCAAGTCGTTCATAGGTAAGGGCTGTGGCGATCGTTCAAGGAGGACTCTCATTGGCTACTACGTTACGTTGCGTTTCCAAAAGCCCAGCGGTATGCCCATTTGCCGTAACATGTGTTACAGGAATTTCACGTTCAATTTATTATGACGGGAGTGATGCAGTTCGAAACGCAGGTGCTATGGAAAATAAATAAAATTACATTCCTATGCTCAATAAAAAATTTTCTGTTTTAACTTCTTACAACAACGTACTGCCTGGTATACTGTTTTTTTTTTCGATATTACTAACGCTGTTTTAAGGCAGAATGCAGAGAAAACAGTGATTACATGTGCCATAAAGCAAACAGGCATTGCCTACCTCAGACATCACACGGTCCACAGATGTTGATGGCGAATTTGTCCCAAATGTCACTGATGGTATAGGGCCACTTGCGAACGCAGACATCTGCAGATGTACCTGATCCGAAGGATTGGGTACCAATGTCTCCTACTGCTGCCTCACCAACTGCCGCCTGGAATTCCCGTGGACTTGTCCAGGTATTTGCGGCTTTACACACTCCAAAGGGTCAACGTCACGCTGGTCGAAACACAAGTCATCATTCTCACTTTGCTTCCGAAGTTCTTGGTGTGACTTTCAGTATGGAAGTTATTACAAGGACCATGGGCAGGCCTTTTGTTCATTATGGTGATTACCGTATCGTAAAGTGAAGCACTCTAAAGAAGACGTTGTTACGTGGGTGTCCTTACGCCAGTAATCGGAATATTGCAAGGGAAGGATGATTCTAAGAACGGAGAAGTGTTTAACGTATCAGACTATTTCTGTTGACCAGCTAGTGATGCGCCTCTGGAAGTAAAGAGGCGAGTGGAGACGGCGAAGAGGAGAGATCGAGAAGAAACTTCGCAGTTATCTAGGACATACGTGGATGAAATGGGAAACCTTCATAGTAAAGGTTACGGCTTTGTTACAGTGACGCCTACCTCAGAATCTATGAAGAGGACCTTGCGTCGTCAGCGGATTCAAACGCGTGGGAACCAACAAGAACACAAGAACTCCTATGAAACTGGTCTACGAGAAGATCTCTTAAAAGTGGGAGATGGTGGTAGTTTCCTTCCAGAAGACCATAGATTAGAGGCGAGAATAATCGTTTTTAGTAGAAACGAAGGAAAAGAAAGCTTAAAAGCGTCTTCCTGTTTTTTTTATGGATGGAACATTTAACAGCTGCAGAAATCAGTTTGCACAGATCTATACCATACACGTAGTCCGAGTGACGAAACAAACATTCTTCGTGCAGTATTTGCAATGCTCCTAATTAAAGAAGCGGCCCTTCGACAAGTTTTTCTATCAAGTAAAATAAAGGCGTATTATTTCCGTATGAAGAAGAGTCTGTGCGGAAGACTTCGAGATCTCGATCTAACTGAAGATTACCGCCAGAGCGAAGGCTTAAGACTTCGCGTCAGCGTGTGTACAGCACTGCCACTTGGAAAACCGATGGAGGTGAGTTACAGATGGGTTTAGACTTATGCACAAGCTCCTGGTAACAAAAGGCTCGATCAGTTTTTTAACTTCTTTGCCGACAACTGCTACGGAAAACTGCACCGAAGAAAGAATGCTGGCCGGCCGGTGTGGCCGAGCGGTTCTAGGCGCTTCAGTCTGAAACCGCGCGACCGCTACGGTCGCAGGTTCGAATCCTGCCTCGGGCATGGATGTGTGTGATGTCCTTAGGTTCGTTAGGTTTAAGTAGTTCTAAGTTGTAGGGTACTGATGACCTCACATGTTGAGTCCCATAGTGGTCAGAGCCACTTGAACTAGAAAGAATACTGCTGAAGAGGGCAAATTAAAATAAATTTGAAACTCTAATTCTAGAATTACTTATTTCGTGGAGTGCTTGCAGAAGGAAGTGGAACTAGGAAACTGCGTGTTCTTGACGTTCGAGACGAATCTTGATGGAAAGAATAGCAAGAAGAAATACTTGAGGTTGGATGACAGGATAGAGAGAGCCGTAAAAAATTACGAGAGATGACAACGCTAGAACCTCCTTTAAAACCAGTGTTCATGTTCAGAAGCTGCACAAAAATATGTTAAAATATAATGTATTAAAAATCTCGGAAGGCCGCTGACTCCTCACAAATTATTTCCCTAAAATTACTAAACTTATTGAAGCAACATAATGGGTTCTAATAATAGGTTACACTTATAAATAAAGTATGTTGTATAAAAATAATGAAGCCTGTTGAGGCTGACTTTAAACAAGCCAAAATGGTAAATGATCATCTATTACTTTAACAGTCCAATGTCTGTACGAAATGTGGTGGGAATCAATCTTTATTAGTTGTAATAATTAGAGGGTATTTCAGGCCTCACAATTGAATCCCCAAATACCTTGATGATGAAACTAACTGGTCGAAGCTCGGTTCACTAGCGTTTAATCACTAAACAGTGGGATTTGGCTGAACCTAGCCAACATTAAATATCACACACAAGACCTTCCTGTCACTAGAAATTACAATTACATCTAACTTTTTTCAACTGTAATTTCCTATTTAGCGACCATTTCCTCCTTCGCTGTCATGAACGTTACCCGTCGACACGTTATTATTGCATTTTGGCCACAAGGATATCGGATTTTAGAGTGTATCGCTCTTTTTTCAACCACTCACATACCCATCCCTTCTTTCCTTATAGTAACTACAATAGTCACAAACGCGGTGTTCAAAATGATTAGCGAACATTCGCATTCTTTTTACATGGCTCCTTTCCTGTTCATCTCATGGCGATGGGTTGTTTCAGTGACAATCAATAAGTGTGTAAAGAAGCTACCATACAGACAGAGCAAGGATGGGGCTGTATTTATGCTTGGAAGAACTAATTACATATTGAATAGTCGATGGTATTACTTGTATTGCTTTCAGTTCCCCAAAAGTTTTAAACATTTCGATTTTCGGCATAATGGAACGGTTGTTGGAAATATATTGGTATTAGATGCAGCTACTGTATCTAAAATTTATCAAAGTTGTGGGGCACCATCAATAATTACAACAACATTTACATTTGACAACATGAGTTCAAGAAGCCAAGCTGTCGAAGCAGGAGGCCCCTTACGTACTGCCTGCATCGAAAAAGATGCCGTTTTGGAACATATACTGTTTTCGAACATTATGAAATACCTCGAAGGAAATGATTTATTGACACATAGTCAGCACTGATTGAGAAAATATTGTTCTTGTGAAACACCACTAGCTCTTTACACTCATGAAGTAACAAGTGCTATCGACAGGGGATGTCAAATTGGTTCCATATTTTTAGATTTCTAGAAGGCTTTCGAAACCGTTCCTCACAAGCGTCCGGCACTGCGTAGGATCCTACGGTCTTGGCGTTCATCCGTGCGTCGCTGCGGTCCGGTCCCAGGTCGACGGGCACGTGCACCTTCCGCCGACCACTGGCGACAACATCGATGTACTGTGGAGACCTCACGCCCCACGTGTTGAGCAATTCGGCGGTACGTCCACCCGGCGTCCCGCATGCCCACTATACGCCCTCGCTCAAAGTCCGTCAACTGCACATACGGTTCACGTCCACGGTGTCGCGGCATGCTACCAGTGTTAAAGACTGCGATGGAGCACCGTATGCCACGGCAAACTGGCTGACACTGACGGCGGCGGTGCACAAATGCTGCGCAGCTAGCGCCATTCGACGGCCAACACCGCGGTTCCTGGTGTGTCCGCTGTGCCGTGCGTGTGATCATTGCTTGTACAGCCCTCTCGCAGTGTCCGGAGCAAGTATGGTGGGTCTGACACACCGGTGTCAATGTGTTCTTTTTTCCATTTCCAGGAGTGTACTTAGGGATACAATTACAAATAACCTAAACTGAAACGATCACATAGATATGATTGTCGGTAGAGCAAACCAAAGACTGCGATTCATTGGCAGAGCACTTACAAGATGCAACAGGACTACTAAAGAGACTGTTTACACCATGCTTGTCCGCCCTATTCTGGAGTAGTGCTGTGCGGTGTGGGATCCCCATCATATGAGACTGACGGATGACATCGAAAAAGTGCAAAGAAGGGCAGCTCGTTTTGCATTATCGCGAAATAGGGGAGATAGTGTCACAGACATGATATGTGAATTGGAGTGGCAATCATTAAAACAAAGGCGTTTTTCGTTGCGACGGGATCTTCTTATGAAATTTCAATCACCAGTTTTCTCCTCCGATTGCAAAAACATTCTTTCGCACCCACCTACATAGGGAGAAATGATCATCACGATAAAATAAGAGAAATCAGGGCTTGCACGGAAAAATTTAAGTGCTCGTTTTTCCCGCGCGCCATTCGAGAGTGGAACGGTAGAGAGACAGCTTGAAGATGGTTCATTGAACCCTCTGCCAGGTACTTAACTGTGAATAGCAGAGTAATCACGTAGATTCAGATGGAGATGCAGACGGTGGCATTACAAGTAATAGGAGCGGCTTCCCATGTTTTAGGGATCGCTGCTCGAACCATCTGGTGAAGGAGGTGACCGCAAATATTCGGTTAACCATGCCGAACGCAAATGAACGCGATCAATGCAGTCCGGAATTCTCACTGACATGTGTGACCTTTGACTGTTGTTCTTCAAGTTCATCGAACCTGATATGTAAGACTTTTCGCGCACAAACTGCTTTTCCCACACCCTTAGTAGTAGCGTAAAGAGAGCCACAGGCCACTTTCCTAGTGCGAGCTGCCTACATCAGAGACTATAATTGATTGTTATCCTCCATGTTAGGCCTTAACTTATTGTCCACTTCTGATTGACAAAAATTCCAGTGTATTTTCTCTCAGTTTATGCGTATTTTCTGTGGACTTTCGTAATTTTATCAATTTTATGTCAATGTTGTCGATGTGGTTATGACATCACTTGTCGCCACATATTCTGAAATTGTTCGGAAATTTAGTACAGTTGTCAACAGCCAGCGCAAATGCACTATTTATCTTGTTACATGGTACAGTATAGCACTGTACTCGAATGCATCCAGTCACTCTCGACAATATGTTCTACAGTTGCAGTGCATTTGTTCTTTTGTCTGTATGATTGTGTCTGTGCTTGTGTCAGTGTGTGGGTTGTAGATGGCTCCCATGACTCAGAGTACAGCCGAGTTAGCGTCTGAATGTGGATCTACTGCATATTATATCCGGAGTGGTGTTCAGATGTGGATCCACAATATGCCATGTTTGGGATAGGGTTTGAAGGTAGATCTTCCGTGTATTATATCTGGAGATGTGTTCTATGTTTGAAGGTGGACCCAACAGGTGGAGGACTGGGCCATGGGAGCCATCCCTGACACACACCCTGATGCAGACATACAGAAAACAGAGGAAATGTGCCGTAACTGTAGAGTATGTGGTTGGACACATTCGAGTACAGTGCTACACCATACCGTCTGGCCAGAAAAATAGTGCATTTGCGCTAGGCGTTGAGAGTTGTAATACTTTTACAAACAATTTTAGAACCTATGACAAGAAGTGATGTTTTGATTGCATGGGCATAAGTGGAATAAAATCGATAAAATTACGAAAATTGGCGGAAAATATGTATAAATTAAAAGGAAATACAGCGAAATGTGGGGAAATTGAGGGTGTACTGGCAGGTCTTCTGCTTAGTGCAAGAAAATTCTTGTACATGGGGAAGAATATGTGACAGCAGGAGGAATATAAGAAAAACTTGACATGGAAGTATTGGGAACTGGGAAAGAGTCATTTTTCGTCGAAAGCGTAAAGATAGCTGGAAAAGAATGTTTAACATGGATGACCACCAAATTTAGAGTAATAAATTTATATACACTGCGGAGCCAAAGGAACTTATACACCTGCCTAATATTGTAGAGTGGCCCTAAAGCAAGCAGGAGTGCGGCAAAACACCATGGCATGGACCCGACTAATGTCTGAAGTAGTGCTGGAGGGAATTGACACCATGCGTCTTACAGGGTGTCCAAAAATCCATAAGAGTACGAGGGAGTGGCGATCTCTTCAGAACAGCATATTGAGCATTATTGCCATATCTGGGAAAGACATGCTCAATAATGTTCATGTCTGGGGAGTTTGGTGGCCAACGGAAGTGTTTAAACTCAGAAAATTTTTCCTGGAGCCACTCTGTAGCACTTCTGGACTTATAGGGTGTTGCATTGTTCTGCTGGAATTGCTCAAGTCGGTCAGAATGCATAATGGTTAAGAATGGATGGAGATGATCAGATAGGATGCTTACATACGTGTCACCCGTCAGAGCCCTATCTATAGGTATCGGGGTGGGGGGGGGGGGCTATCACTCCAACTGCACATGCGCAACACCATTACAGAACGTCCACCAGCTTGAACAGTCCCCTGCTGACATGCAGGGTCCATGGATTGATGAGGTTGCCTCCATACCCGTACACGTCCACCCGTTCGACAGAATTTGAAGATAGGCTCGTTCGACAGGAAACGTGTTTCCAGTCATCAACAGTCCAATGTCGATGTTGACGGGCCCAAGCGAGGGCTAAAGCTTTGTGTGGTGTAGTCATCAAGGGTACACGAATGGACCTTTGGCTCTGATGTTTCGTTGAATGGTTCGCACTCTGACACTTGTTCATGACCCAGCATTGAAATCTGCAGCAATTTGTGGAAGGGTTGCACTTCACTAATGTTGAACGATTCTTTTCAGTCGTCGTTGGTCCCGTTCTTGCAGGATCTTTTTGCTGCGGCTGCGATGTCGGAGGTTTGATGTTTTACCAAATTCGTAATATTCATGGTACAATCGTGAAATGGCCGAAGAAGAAAACCCCCTCTTCATCTTTACCTAGGAGATGCTGTGTGCCATCGGTCGTGCGCTGACTATAACACCACGTTCAAACTCACTTCAGACTAGGTAACCTGCCATTGTAGAAGCAGTAATCGATCTAACAACTGCGCCAGTCACTTCTTGTCTTATATAGGCACTGCCGACCGTAGTGCCGTCTTCTGCCTGTTTACATATCTCTGTATTTGAGTACTCTTGCCTGTACCAGTTTATCTTGCACTTCGGTTTGTATGAATAAAGAAGTGTAAATGGAAAACCAGTTCTAAGCAAAGAAGGGAAAGCTGAAAGGTGGAAGTAGTGTGTAGGTCAATATAACTAAGATACACTGCTTTACTGCTTTACTACAGCCATCACCAGTTATTTTGTTGCCCAAATAGCAAAACTCACATACTTCTTTGAGTGTCCCGTTTCCTAATCTAATTTCCTTAGCATCACCTGATTTCATTCGACTACATTTCATTATCCTTGTTTTGCTTTCGTTGATGTTCAGTTTATATCCTCCTTTCAAAGCACTGTCCATTCCTTTCAGCTGCTCTTCCACGTCCTTTGCTGTCTTTGACAGAATCACAGTGTCTTCGGCATACCTCGAAGTTTTTATTCCTTCTCCTTGAACTTGATAATGGATTGTGGTACATGATTTTTCATAACAGGACAGAGTACGTATGATAAAAAAAGAAAATCTGATTTAAATGTTAAAACAACTAGAACAAGAGCACTAGACGCATATAGCTCTTTTTCTGACAGCAAGATGTATTCGTTACTGAACATTTAGAATAGAAATAAAACACAGCACTTAGCTCAGCCAAGCAGATCGTTGAAGGTATTTAAAAAAAGGCGTAGCAGCAAATTCATTTTCTTATCCAAGCAGTCTTTCTTGCTTTTCATTTTTTGCAACGTAGATTTTCAGATCTCCAGTTCCTCCAATACATCTTCTCATCTGCTTCTTCTGTTTTGTGCATCATTTCTATTTGGTCTTTAGTGTTGTCTGCGCAGAGAACACTTTATCAAAAATCCTGTACTGTACTATGAATGACTGTTCTTGGGGTCATCCACTGCAGTGGACGAGGACTTTTGGACCACCGGTAGTCCGTGACTTAGTGAGTGGGTATTTTCCAGAAATACTATGGCCAGATTTCACAGAGTTTTATATGGCCGCAAATTTCACTTCTTTTTATTAGCACTATGGGACTTAACTGCTGAGGTCATCGGTGTCCTAGAACTTAGAACCACTTAAACCTAACGAACCTAAGGACATCACACACATCCATGACCGAGTCAGGATTCGAACCTGCGACCGTAACGGTCGCGTGGTTCCAGACTGTAGCGCCTAGAACGCTCTCGGCCACCCCGGCTGGCCTGCAAATTTCAGTGGATGCAGTTTTCCTGCTCCAGTATTGTAAGTTTTGGTGAAGCATATTACAAGTACAGGCTTTATCACTGTCTTGGGGGTAGCTTCAGAGAAATAAAGTACCGGAGGAACAGACAAAACAAATAACGAATGTACTCGTAGAGTGAGGCCTTTCACGACCGGATGTTGCTGATGAGTCTTCAGTGCTGTATGATCGTGATCGAAGAAACTTTCCATTTCCTGCCTTTTCTCCAGAGCAGTGCTGGACATCTTCGGAGGTGCTCTTGGCAATGCTGTCGTACTCTGTGATGTGACACCGGGGATAAGAAGTTTATTATACGAAATTACTCAGAAGGTTGTGAAATTTCCATATTAAAATTCTTTTCTGCTTCTATTGCTGAATGAAATGGGAAGTTGAAGCTTCTATATTATTTAATTCTGAAACAGCTGAGTAAATCTGAACGTACTGTGCCTACTTTCTCTTTACTTTTCCTTATCATGTCAACACTGACCCACAATATACTATCGCAGCGCAATCTGACTATTCAAAAAAAAAAAAAAAAAAAAAAAAAAAAAAAAAAAAAAAAAAAAAAAAACTTACTTCAAATAATTAATTCAAAAGAAGTCCTAACAATAACCTATACATTTCCTTAAGTACTTATTCACAAAAATCTTCATTACGCGAACTACTGCAATACAGCGAGCGTCAATACTGTCAGCTAAATAAAAGATTCTAACAACTGAAGGCACTAACTACTAATAGGCATATGGTTAGCAATGGAAAGATTTTGTTGCAAAACAAATAATGTATTTTTTACCATAATTATGTGACATACACTTCAGACACAAATAAATCGTCATTGACATCTAGTACAAAGGTATTGTAAGTAGGCTGTTTACGTTTTCTTATTGGTAACGCCACGTAGCGCTCTGTATGAAAAATCACTGGCTGTGCCGTGTGCAGTCTGTGGATGGTTTGCATTGTTGTCTGCCATTGTAGTGTTGGGCAGCGGCAGCTGGATGCTAACAGCGCGTAGCGTTCCGCAGTTGGAGGTGAGCCGCCAGCAGTGGTGGACGTGGGGAGAGAGATGGCGGAGTTTTGAAATTTGTAAGACTGCATGTCAAGAGACAGCACTGTCTTTCCGTTGGAAGGACAACACTACTTCTTCAAGACTGCATGGAAATCCACTACTTCCGTGTGCATTTTCTTTTATTGCTCAGTCTTTGAAAAAAAACACTGCTATTTTACTGTGATGAATGATCAGGACTGTTTATATGGACTGTGAGAAAATTTTAGCTTTTGACCAACATTGTATCAATAAGTGTGTGCATTTGATTTCTTTGCTATTGTAATCATAATTATGAAAAAATATTCAAATCTGTATTGGCCACTGGCCAAAACAATTTGTAAATTTTTTTTGTGGGGAGCATGGGGGCTATGTAAGTAGGCTGTTTACGTTTTCTTATTGGTGACGCCACGTAGCGCTCTGTATGAAAAATCACTGGCTGTGCCGTGTGCAGTCTGTGGCTGGTTTGCATTGTTGTCTGCCATTGTAGTGTTGGGCAGCGGCAGCTGGATGCTAACAGCGCGTAGCGTTGCGCAGTTGGAGGTGAGCCGCCAGCAGTGGTGGACGTGGGGAGAGAGATAGCGGAGTTTTGAAATTTGTAAGACTGGATGTCATGAACTGCTATATATATTTTGACTATTAAGGTAAATACATTGTTTGTTCTGTATTAAAATCTTTCATTTGCTAACAATGCCTTTCAGTAGTTAGCGCCTTCAGTAGTTTGAATCTTTTATTTAGCTGGCAGTAGTGGTGCTCGCTGTATTGCAGTAGCTTGAGTAACGAAGATTTTTGTGAGGTAAGTGATTTGTGAAACGTATAGGTATATGTTAGTCAGGGCCATTCTCTTTTAGGGATTACTGAAAGTCAGATTACGTTGCGCAAAAAAATATTGTGTGTCAGTTTAAGCACAATTGTGTCTAATTTTTCTAAAGGGACGTTGCAGTATATAATCATGAATAACATTCAATCTCCAAGTCGAACATGTACAGATCGTTAGCCTACGCTACCACTTCAGTCCTCTGCCCCCCATCAATGCTAACTTCTCACATCTAACATCCATCACTGCTGGTTGTTCCCTTCCAACTGCCCAACAGTACATCCATCACTGCTGGCGACTAACTTCCAACTGCCCAACGCTATTGGTGATTAACTTCCAACAACGAGTCCAACCAGCGACAGAGTCTCTTACAAAGAAAGCGCAGTCAGAGATCCAATGCAAAGCTCTACACAGCGCTGCCAACACAGAAGCAGCCCACTTACAGTTGTACAACGCCCTAAATTTTGTCGGTGAAGTTCAAGTTATCGCTGAGTAGGACACTGGTGGGAAGGTACAACACTCTACATGTTTGGCCACTAAATATTGGACTGGTGAATGACTTCTTAGCGTTTTCCCATGAGTTTAATAAACGCAACAGGTACACATAACACGGACTTTAGTCATCAATAATATATTTTCTTTCACTACTTAGAGCAGTCTGCCACCGGTGGGACAACTTTTCGATTCCGCAACGATGAATTCATAGAGCTATGTTCGAAGCGTATTGTCATCCCAGAAGATAGGTCCTTGAAGGTTTTTCTATAGAGAGCGGAAAAGGTGAAAATCTAAGGGCGCAATATGAGGTGAATAAGATGGCTACGGAATGACTCCCCAAACCAACTAACGTATAGTGTTTTTTGTCAGTCTAGCATAATGCGGGCGAGCGTTATCGTGGAGTAGCCACACTTCACGCTGTCTTCGTGGTCGTTGTTCTTGGATTGCACCTGCAATAAATGCCAGCAGTGACTGTTACACCTCGGAGAAACAATTCGTCACTGTTCCACCAGATGACTACCATCATCTTCTCATCACTAGTAACGATACAAGTCACGAACCAGTTGATGACGAGTAAGCAGAGATGCACATGTGACCATCCTGATTTTGGTTCAGAGCTTGCGGTACCCGTACACTAAATTTCTTAAGCTTCACTGCTGCATGCAAATGTCGCACGATAGTGGTATGATTGCTGTTCATCACATATGCCTGGTCTCGAGGACACACATGGGTGATTGTGGATTAATGCATTCAAACAGTTTTTATCAAACCTGGAAACTTTCTGAACGTGGAGAGGAACCCATTTTCTTACTGTACTCTGTCCAGTGGCATTAACCCATACACGGGGCAAAGGGTTCTAGCTACTTTCGCTGCTGTCACCCCTGTACTGGACCCAAATAGAAGAATGTGTCAGTAATGTGATTTCTGCTCTTGGCACTTCATATTCTAGCGTCCACAGCTCGACTGACTATCTCCAAATTACAAAATGATAGTATGTAAACTGAAATAGTAACAGTGACCTACACATAAAATATGAAAATCAGTGAATAAACCCATAACAAACGGAAAAGCAACGCGCAAAACAAAAACGCTACTAAATTACGCACCAAGCCAGTAGTTTCAGCAGTTTTTGTTTGTTGTGGGGTTTGTATTGTAAAGCTACCTGGAGTCGGCTGTGCCGCGTCCTGTGATTACGCCAATTACGAGCCCAGTGGCCGCGGTCCTCTTTGAGGCGGCTGTCCACGTCACACGCGCCACGTCACTTCCGCCGCCGCCGCCGCCTTTCTTGCGGACGCCGGGCCGGCTCCCCGCCTGGACGCTGTGTCGGCGTAATTGGCTGAGGGCCCGCGAGCCGGCGCAGTCGGCGCTGTTTCTTGCGTGTCCGTTTCCATTTAGCCGACAAACACAGCCCCTCCCTGCGGTCGTTAAGCGAGGCGCTGGCCGTCACATCACGGCGCCCCCAAAGTGGCACGTTGTAATCCTGCTGCGCACCTGCGTTCCTGTATTCGCACTGGGAACCGGAAGGGTAATAAAAGATAACTGGCGAATATAGCGCCCTGTCAGAAGCCATTATTGGGAACAAAGGCTAAAAACCGGCGATGGGCTCTTCACTTTTTTGTTATGTTGTTATAGTTTATGGCGTCTCGACAATTATCTCTATTGTTTCACGTACAGTTACAGTTTGTTGATGTAATAATGTACAGTGCTAACACTTGGGCATATATCATTATCAAGAACACAGTTTGGGTTTCTGAAGGGTTCTGATATCGAAAAGGTTATTTACACCTACAGTGAAAATGTACTTAACTCATTAAATAACAAGTTACAAGCAGCAGGTATTTTCTGTGATTTGTGAAAGTTATTCGATTGTGTAAACCACAACATCCTTTTAAATAAATTAGAATTCTATGGTGTCACGGGCAGTGCTGCAAAATGGTTCAAGTCATACCTAGCTAACAGGAAACAAAGGGTGTCAGTGCAAGGGACTAGTGAATTAAGTCATCAGTCATCATCAGAATGGGAAGAAATTACATCTGGTGTCCCACAAGGGTCCATCTTAGGGCCATAGCCTTTTCTTCTGTACATTAATGATTTCTCATCAGTTACACTGCCAGAAGCAGAGTTCGTTTTGTTTGCAGATGACACAAGTATTGCAATAAATAGTATGTCGAGTGTAGTTCTAGAAAGATCTCTTAATGATATTTTCATGGATATTAATAAATGGTTTAAAGCCCACTCACTTACATTAAAATTCGAAAAGACTCACTATATGCAATTCAGAACCTGTAAGAGGTTTCCACCCAGCATATGCATAAAGTACGAAGAAGAGCAGATAGAAGAGGTTGACAGTCTTAATTTCCTGGGATTACAACTTGATAATAAATTCAGTTGGGAGGAGCACACCACAGAACTGCAGAAACGCCCTAACAAATCTGTATTTGCAATTCGAGTGTTAGCAGACATAGGAAACATAAAAGTGAAAAAGCTTGCATACTTTGCCTACTTTCATTCCATAATGTCATATGGTATAATATTTTGGGGTAACTCTTCAAGTCAAACAAAAGTTTTCAGAGTCCAAAAGCGTGTAATACGTATTATTTGTGGAGTAAACTCACGGACGTCTTGTAGAAACCTCTTCAAAGAACTGGGTATACTAAATACTGCCTCTCAGTATATTTACTCCTTAATGAAATTTGTCCTAAATAATATATCTCTTTTTCCAAGAAACAGCTCAGTTCATACATACAATACCAGGAACAAATATGATCTGCACAAGGACTTAAAAGCACCTACTTTAGTTCAAAAAGGGGTCCACTACTCAGGAACACTCATCTTCAATAATTTGCCAGCAAACATAAAAAAATTTATTTGCAAATAAAGATAAGTTTAAAAGGAGCCTGAAAGACTCAGTAGTGGCCAGCTCCTTCTACTCCATTGACGAATTTTTTAATAGAAATTAAATGATGTATTGTATATATACATACTATTAGTATTGTTATTTCAGCTTAAAAAAAAGTTACATGTTCCACATCCACGAGGATCTTCTCAGAACGGATCTATGGAACGAAAAAACTAATCTAATCTAATCATAGCACTGAGCGATCGTATTTTAGGTGTCAAGCAGTGGTACCTTTTCTTTCCCTAGTCTACTGCAGAAAACGTGTCTTATAATAGAGAGCAAGTGGTAACAGAATGCATAATTTTGAAATAAAAGACGCTACATCCCTGTCTCATTCCTTCCAAATATTGTGATAATTTTTCCAGTGAAGCCTCCTCATCCTGCCGGAATGGTACTCTGTCTCTAAACATTTTATTATGTAAAAGATGTAAGGTGTAATCTCCTTTCCTTCATTCATTACAGCGACGTATGTGCGAATTCGCTCACAGAAAGCAGTGGGTCCGGTACTTCCTTGATTTTCTACTTGCTCGCGCGATGGAAGACAATGAATGTGAGTCAAGTGCAGAACGGATCTGCGTGTCAGATTTTAACCATTGACTTGGAACACTGATCAGCCAATCGCGTCTGGTAAATCTCTCTTACCCGATTCGGGAATTCAAGGATGGTTTCAAAAAAATGGTTGAAATGGCTCTGAGCACTGTGGGACTTAACTGCTGTGGTTATCAGTCCCCTAGAACTTGGAACTACTTAAACCTAACTAACCTAATGACATCACACATCCATGCCCGAGGCAAGATTCGAACCTGCGACCGTAGCGGTCGCGCGGTTCCAGACTGTAGCGCCTAGAACCTCTCTGCCACTCCGGCCGGCTCAAAGATGGTTTCCAAACGTTTTCTCGTGAACGGGATACTAAATATTGTACACGGAAACGCACGATATGGAGTTTCCGCGATTCGCAAGCTGATGCAGGACACAATATCAGCTAGTGCACTAAATGCGCGTTAGGAGGTAAGAACGGACGTTCCGACACAAACACATATGTCAAGCCCTCGATGAATTACGGATATGTGTTTACATATCTACAAAAGAGGCTAACGCCTGCTCGACGTATGTTTCAATAAAAATGTACAAATATTGTCCGAACTGATACGGGAATCAGGGTCTGGAGAAGAGAGATTAATGGACGAGGGACGCTGCATTGCAGCGTGCGATAAGCTAGAAATTTGGGTCGGTCAGGGACCGTGTCCAGATGCCCGAAGCTGTTAAGACAACAGCTCTTGAGAAGCGATACTCCCGGTTCGATTCCCGGTCTGGCACAAGTTTTCAATTTTCGCCATTGCAGTACTGTATTGCCATGTGCAGTTAGCCGTTACGGTTTCTGCTCAGCTGTTTGAAAATCAAATAACGTAAGAGGTTTATCAGCACAGTAATTCATTAATTTTTCTGAGGGGATGTATCTGTAATTACTGTTGTGATAATAATAATAATGTCGTGTGGCTAGGGCGTCCCATCAGATAGACCATTCGCCGGGTGCAAGTCTTTCGATTTGACGCCACTTCGGCGACTTGCGCGTCGATGGGGATGAAATGATGATGATTAGGACAACACAACACTCAGTCCTTGAGCGGAGAAAATCTCCGACCCAGCAGGGAATCGAACCCAGGCCCTTAGGATTGACATTATGTCGCGCTGACAACTCAGCTACGGGGGTAGATACTATTGTGCTGAATGAACAGGACTGTCTTCATGAGAACAATTTTTGCTTTTGGCCAACATTGCATCAATAAGTGCGTGTATTTGATATCTTTGTTATTGTAATTATGAAAAATTTTATCAAATCATTATTGGTCACTGCCCAAAACAATTTGTAAAATTTTTTGTGGGGAACATGGGGGCTATGTAAGTAGGATGTTTAGGTTTTTATGTTGGTAACGACACGTAGCGCTCTGTATGAAAATCACTGGCTATGCTGAGTGCGGTCTGTGGCTGGTTGGCATTGTTGGAATATTCGCTATTGTAGTGTTGGGTAGTTGGACGTGAACAGCGCGTAGCGTTGCGAAGTTGGAGGTAAGCCGCCAGCAGTGGTGAATGTGGAGAGAGAGATGGCAGAATTTTGAGAGCGGACGATCTGGACGTGTGTACATCAGAAAGAGTAGATTTGTAATATTGGATATCATGAACTGATGCCCTTACAGGTCAAGTCCGGCCGCCTTGGTGCAGGTCTTATTACATTCGATGCCACATTGGCAGAGTTGCGAGCCGGATGGAGATGAAATGGTGATGAAGATAACACAACACCCAGTCCCTGAGCTGAACAAATCCCCGACCTAGCCGGGAATAAAACCCGTGACCCTTAGGACGGCAGCCGTCACGCTGACCATTCAGCTATCGGGGCGGACCTCAACTGCGAAGAGACCTGGTGACCTTGCTGACTAGATTGGGTTTGACGAGCACGGAAACAAGCATTATCTAGCTGAAATGTAAGCACAGGACGGCTTGCCATCGGTCTAGAATATCGTCGACGTACTGCTGTGCTGTAAGCGTGCCGCAGACGACAACCAAAGGGGTCCCAATATAAAATGAAATGGTACCACCAATCACCACTCCTGGTTGTTAAGCGGGCTAAATTCAGATTGGTATCCCATCGCTGTCTGGGACGTCTCCATACGTGTCTTCGGTCTGGAATATCACTGACTGGAGTAGAATTGTCTTCGATGATGAAACTTGCTTCGAACTGAGCCCCGATGACCACTGAAGACGTGTCTGGAGACGCCCCAGACCGCAATGGGATGCCATCCTCATTGGCGCTCACCATACGGCCTGACAACCTGGAGTAATGGTCTGGCGTGCTACTTCATTTCATAGCAGGACGCCTGTAGTTGTCATCCGCAGCAACCTTACATCACAGCGGTAGGTCGAAGATATTCTTCGTCCCGTTTTGTTCCCTTTCATGGAAAGTCATCCTGGGTTTACATTTCAGCAAGATAATGCCACTCATGGCAAGCCATCCTGGACTTGCATTTCAACAAGATAATGCCCGACCGCACGTTATGAGAGTTTCCATTGCTTGTTTTCGTGCTTGCCAAACCCTAGCTTGGGCAGCGAGGTCGCCGGATCTCTCCGCAATTCAGAAAGTTGGGAGCGTTATGGACAAGGCCCTCGGGATTTTGAGGATGTAACGCTGTCAGTAGACAGAATTCGGCACAATATCCCAGGAGGACGAATAACTGCTTGAAAAGGGCCAGAGGTGATCCAACGCTTTATTGACTTGCTTAATTTGTCATCAAATCTACCGATTTCCGTCCCGTTCGGATAATTTCTTCATGGTGCTTCGTGTTTATTTGTTTCATTATCTACATATTCGCATTGCAACCTTTTGAATGAGATAAAGGAGTAGTAGGCCTAAGCGAACTCAAGTGAATTACCAAATGTTTTTACCGGACACCTATTCTGTCTTAACAAGCGTACATTCATTCAAGGAAAGTCTGCGCTCTGCAGGCGTGAATACCCAGATCATGCCGTATTAGTCGGAGGCAACTGCCGAGTGTGGACTGGGGTATCCATGAATTCACTGCAGGTAGTTTGGGAGATAGTATTGTGAAGTACTTTTGAACACGTTCTCCGAGAGCTGCCTTTAATAACTTAGACACTCCACTTTTCGTCCTTATAACTACAAACTGGCATGACGTTATCGACAGTGCCAGTGTAGAGACAGGGATTACTGAGTGTGATGTCATCACAGCACCGATGCTTACTAAAGTTAATAAATCCGTCTGGAGGGCTGGGAGAGTATTTATTCTAGAAAACTTAGATAAGCGGTTACTAGCATCCCTCTTAGACAAAGAATGAACATCATCAGGCTGCATTATGACGGACGTGAGGAATTATGGGAAAGTTGAAACTGATCGTAAATCCCAGTCTGGAGACATACGTGCCAAGTAAGCGGGTTAAGGATGAAAAGGACCCTACTTGGTGTAATAACCAAATTCAAAAAATGTTGCGCAAACAATCTCTCGCCCAGTGTAAAGTCCCAGGTGACTGGAAAAAAGCGCAGGCGACACTTGTAAAGAAAGGTAAAAAAAAGGACCGCATAATTACAGACCAATATCCAACATCGGTTTGCTGTACAATTCTTGAACAGGTTCTCAGGTCAAATATAATAAAGTTCCTTGAGACTGAAAACCTCCTGTCCACAAATCAGCATAGATTTAGAAAGCATCACTAGTGCGAAACTCTGCTTGTCGTCTTCTCAAATGATATCCTGCGAACTATGGATGTAGGGCAACAGGCAGATTCCATACTCCTAGATTCCTGGAAAACATTTGACACGATGCCCAATTGCTGACTGTTGTCGGAGGTCCGAGCATATGGTTTAGGTTCCCAGATAAATGAGTGACTCGAAGACTTCTTTAGTAATAGAAGCCAGTAGGCTGTCCTCGACGGTGAGTTTTCATCAGCGACAACGGAATTGTCAGGAGTGCCCCGTGGAAGAGAGATAGGAAAGCCCTTATTCTCTATACACGTAACTGACACGTAACGCATATTCCCTACACACATAATTGAGTGACTGTAGGACTATAGAAGATGACTTAGACAGAACTTCTAGTTAATATGATGAATTTCATCATTCTCTAACTGAGGAAAAAGTGAGTTAATGCGTATGAGTAGGAAAATCAATCTTGTAACGTTGTAATAGAGTATCAGCGGGGTGCAGCTTGACACAGCCACAACACTTCAAAGCAATATGAAATGAGACGAGCACGTCGGGTTGGTAGTAGGGAAGGCGACTGCTAGATTTGGTTTTATGAGGAGAATTTTGGTAAACTATAGCCCATTTGTAACAGAGACGGCGTATAGAACGCTAGTGCGAGCCATTCTTAAATACTGCGATCCACACCAGATCGGATTAAGGGAGACTTCGAAGCTATTCGGAGGCGGGTTACTGGGTTTTTTACCGGTAGCTCGATCAACAAGCAAGTATTATCGAGATGTTTCAGGTACTCAAATGGAAATACCTGGGGGAAGGGTATGTTCTTTTCGAGGAACATTATTGAGAAAATTTAGAGACCTGGCATTTAAGCTGACTGCAGAACGATTCGACTGCCGCCAACGATGTTTTCGAGTAAGTACAACAAAGACAAACTAACAGAAATCAGAACACGTACGGAGGCTTTTAGACAATCGTTTTCCCTCGATTCGCGAGTGAAACAGGGAGCAAATGACTAATCGCGGTGCAAGTACCCTACGCCATGTGGCTACGGTAGCTTACAGATTAAGCATGTACATGTAGATGCAAGTTTTTCTGAAGGGTAAGCCTACTAGGAATTTGTTAAAAATAGTGTCGCTAAAACCTAAAACGACACTCGACGAGGTCGTGTACCAGACAAACGGTTGATATTCGCTGCGTGTACTCGATAGTATTCATACACACCACCCGGCCTTGCAAGCTATAACGCAGCACATTAAACAACAGCAGAAGGGTTTTTACAACTTTGTTCATCATTGCTGTAAATGCAGCGCACTTATGGAAGGAGCAAATGCTCCTTTATTAATTGTTTTCAGTTGCCAGACAGCCGTGACTCACACACAAACCTCAAAAACACACGATACACAGTTACCTAGCGCCGGAGTCGACAAATTGAGTAAACTAGTCGCTGTTGTGGGCCAATCAACGCATCAAAAATCTTGATAACAGTATTTACACATACTTATGCATGAAATCATCGTATTTCAATGGCAATACATTTAGTATAATGGAAATAAATTAGAGGTTGTTACTCTCGTTGTCGTTTCAAAAGCATTCGTTGGGTTCCTCCTTATTTATCAGGGTTCAGAATTTCGTACTTATAAACTTACGGTTACTTCGTGAGAATGAAAACTGAAGAGTATAAAGTTCGCATGCAGGGACCACAAAGACACAAATGAAACAAAATTAAAAAATATCTAAGGACGTTGCGAACCTGCTAGCTGTGGCGACAAATTAAAACCCAAGATTCTCTAGACGGAGAAAAGGCTGTGGAGCGTTTCGTGATCGATGAAAGTAAATTATAATAACTGGCTAGATTTTTAGGCCTTTTTCGTGTGCATGTTTTGTGTAGGAGGTGAAATATATTATTCATTTATTTGTCTTTTGAATGAATAAATTTTGATTTTTCTGTGACATGTATGCATTTTAAACGCGATTATTAAAAGACCAAATTATATGGCTATCTGCGTTACACACAAGACGTAACATTCATTAAACATCGCTCCTTCTTGCCTACGTGATGCGTTAATTTAGTACGGCGAGCCGTTAGTTATGTCCTAAGAACGTATAACACTGCGATGATAAATACATCCAGATTCTTATAAAGTTTAACAAGGCGTAACATGTAAGCAAATCAGGAAACTGGTGCATTAAAAAAACTGTCATGAAATTTCATAATGCAAAAAATAACTCGGCAACATATTTTTGTTGTGATCGCTCTTGATCAACCCTAGACTGGGGTCGTGTAGCCGTCAGGCATTTGCTGTGATGACACCATAGCAAAACACGGGTTCACACAGGTATTTTACGGTCAAAGTTCTCCTCAAGAAAGAGTTTAAAACTCAAAAATTCACACAATTTCTGAATAATACGCACTACTACAGTATTCAGTTCATTTATAGTCATCTCATAAACTTCTTTAGTCACTCAACACATTAAAAAATCGTATATTTTTGTACCATCTTCCGTAGTTGCCATGTGTTGCATTCATGCAACCCGCACAACGTAACTGTCTTGCAGGTTCTCTAATTTCCATTCGGTAGAGTTGTTTGACTACACAAAATGATGGTTTTCGAGTGGCTGCTTTGTTTTTGCATGTAACCAGAAACAAATTTACATCTCATTAACTTACATTTTAAGCTTTTCAGTGTTTGAACATAAAACGTTATTCCACATTGTTGTTGTGATCTTCACCTCTCTACGCTACTGTAACCTATGCAAGTCTGTTCATCTCTGAATAACTTTTGCAACGTACAAGCTTCAGGATCTGCTTACTGTGTTCATCTCTTCTCTTCGATTTTTATCCCCCACACTCCATTGTAGTACTACATTGGTGACCCCTTGATTTCTCGGAATGTGTCCTATCAACCGATTCTCTCTTCTCGTCAGGTTGTGCCACAAATTTCTTTTGGCGTCAGTGCAATTTAGTACTTCACTAGTTGCGTGATTTACACACCTAATCTTCAATATTCTTCTGTCGCACCACATATCAAAAGCCTCTATTTTTTCTTGTCTAAATTGTTTATCATCGAAGATGATACAGTCCATACAAACACTCTCAGAAAAGACTTCCTAATAATTAAATCTATATTCAATGTTAATAACTTTCTGTTCTTCAGAAACACTTTCCTGGTCACAGTCAGTCTACACTCGATAACTTCTCATTTCAGCCGTAATCAGTTATTTTGCTGCCCAAATAGCAAAACTAGTCTGAGAGTCTCGTTTTCTAATCTAATTCCGTCAGCATCACCTGATTTAATAAGACTGCATTTCATTATCCTTGTGTCCGCCTCTGGTAGCTGAGTTCTCAGCGCGACGGAATATTATTCCTAACGGCCCGGGTTCGATTCCCGGCTGGGTCAGAGATTTTCTCCGATCAGGGACTGGGTGTTGTGTTGCCCTTATCATCATTTCCTCCCCATCGACACTCAAGTCGCCGAAGTGGCGTCAACTCGAAAGACTTGCACCAGGCAAAAGGCTCTACCCAACGGGAGGCCCTAGCCATACGGCATTTCCATTTTTATTATCCTTGTTATGCTTACGTTAATGTTCATTGCATATTCTCGTTTAAAGACACTGTCCATTCCTTTCAATTGCTCTTCGAAGTGTTTTGCTGTCTCCGACAAAATTAAAGTTCCGTCGACAAACATAAAAGTTTTTACTAACTTTCTCCTCCAAATTTTTCTTTCGTTTCCTTTACCGCCTGTTCTGCGTACACGTCGAATAACATTTGCAATTGGCTACAGCTCTGTCTCACTCCTATCTCAGCTACTACTTCCCTTTCATGCCCCTCGACTCTTATAACTGCCGTCAGATTTCTGAACAAGTTGCTGTCAGACGGTCCATAAGTAAAAATTATCAATATACCGTAATATTACACGCAACTGAGGAAGACAGAACTACAAAATTTGAAGATGTCAAGTTGTAAACAGCCTTTCGTTCTTTGTGTTGTACCCCACCTACCTTCAGAATTTCAAAGAGAGTATACCAGTCAACTTTGTCAAAAATCTTTTTCTAACTTCACAAATACTATAAACATAGGTTAGCCTTTCCTTAACCTATCACTTGAGATAAATCGTAGGGTCAATACTGCCTTCCGTGCTCCTACACTTCTCTGGAATCCACACTGATCTTTCCCGTAGTCAGCTTCTATCAGGTTTTCCATTCTTATGTAAATAATTTGTGTTAGTATTTTATAGCCATGACTTATTAATAGTTCGGAAATATTCACACCTGTCAGCATGTGCTTTCTTTGGAAATGGAGTTATTATATTCTTCTTGAAGACTGAGGGTATTTCACTTGTCTCACACTTCTTTTGCTCACCAGATGCTAGAGTTCAATGATGACTGGCTTTCCCAATGCTGTCAGTAGTTCTGACGGAATATCGTCTACTTCCGGGGCCTTGTTTCGACTTATCCCGTGCCACCCAACGCGCTCTAGAAGGTGTAAGTCAACTACCCTGGCCAGAAAGATCTCCGGATCTGTCCCCCATTGAGCATGTTTGGGACTGGATGAAGCGTCGTCTCACATGGTCTGCACGTCCAGCATGAACGCTAGTCCAACTGAGGCGCCAGGTGGAAATGGCATGGCAAGCCGTTCCACAGGACTACATCCAGCATCTCTACGATCGTCTCCATGGGAGAATAGCAGCCTGTATTGCTGCGAAAGGTGGATATACACTGTACTAGTGCCGACATTGTGCATGCTCTGTTGCCTGTGTCTATGTGCCTGTGGTTCTGTCAGTGTGATCATGTGATGTATCTGACCGCAGGAATGTATCAATAAAGTTCCCCCATCCTGGGACAATGAATTCACGGTGTTCTTATTTCAATTTCCAGGAGTGTAAATTTACTGTTGTGTTTCTGACTATCTGGGAGGAGACTGTGCAGTGGAACGTGTTATTTTTGCACATAAACAAGAACGATCTGTCACACTATTACACTTTAAAACACAGTTTATATGTAATTCATGTCACACAGTCTCACACGGAACCTGCATCCGCTTTCATTTATATAGTATATATGATAAGATACTGTCATCCCACTTCCCTTCTGTGTGAGAGGATGAATGAGCAAACGTATTTCTAGTTGCATGCTTGGTGGTAGCAGACAAACCTGTCTGCTAGAGAACAGTAGGACCAGCGTCGAAACAGATAGCTACGATTTCTAAAAGCAGAGAGGTTTCTATTCTTGCTATGGTTCTGTCCGTCCCTTGTCATGTTGGTACAGGAAGCTGCCTCTCTCGTCACTTCCGTTTGTATTTGGGAGGCATCCCTCAGGAGGGACCCACAGCAGTCTGTCCGCGGCGAGCGTCTGAAGTGGTAAGATCTCCGGCTAAGCGCATGTCTGCTAAGTCCGCAGGACAATGGATTTCTTAAGTTCAGCCTAACTGAAAATTTAATCACCTTTATTTCAGGTTTAGCTCTAAAATATCTAATGTTATTTTAAATTGCAACGCAGTGTGATTCGAGTGTACAGCTCAGAATCTCTTCCAGTAGTTGCTTTGTCACTACTTTGTGAGTAAAGTGGAACCACGTGTTGATCAGTAACTCTAACTAAGATCATCAATCTTAAATGCGAATGTGCGTGAGATTATAACGTCTCGTCTTGACAATATTTTTCAATATAGCAACTTTTCTTTATGTTCAACCCACGTGGTGTGTACTTTGTGAGACCAGTACCACGTGCTTATACAGTTGTTTGACCTATCAGTTTAATAGTAAGACGATAGAAACCAGTTCAAGGTTTTTCTTTTGTAAATTGCTTTTCGATCTAATTTATTTTAATTATCAAAATTATTGTGGAGTTACACTATTTGTGTAAACCAAGTTGATCACGTGAAGCATGTGGTGTAATCACCAAAGTAGCCCTCAGGTATTCTTTTCGGGAAGATTTCACACAGAGTTAGTATGAATTTAGTATACCAGAATGTTGTAATTACATGACGGACATGATTGCTCTACGCACGTAACTTCTTTGGGTTGTGGTTAATTTCCTCTTGCATATGTTTCAACGTTCTTCGTATCTTATTTTATAAATGCAGTGTTGTATGCAGTCTCCCAATCTTGGCTCCATATTTGATGTGTTCCGTAAGATTACAGTCTCACATTTTCACAATCCTAAATGAGGCACCAGTTTAGTTATGAATCAAGTTTAATATGCTGAAATTTCAATGATCAATGTTAAAATAAATTTCCAAATATAAACTGATTTATTTCCTTTTATTTATATATAGTTATCGTATGACGATTAAAAAATTATAATTAATGTTAGTCTGGTTGGGAATTTGGTAAGCTAGACTGGATATCTGGTGAAACAGTTGCGCAGTAATGCAAGGTTAACTTCCCCACATAGCTCACAGCTTTTAACTCACTTTTATGGTCTTGAATATCAGCACCACCGCTTACATCTCAATTTAAAGCAACAACATTACAACAGTCTGCGCAGGCTCTGCTAGAGACTTTCTTCTTTCCATTGTTTGAAATGGACAAGGTTCAGTTTGCTTCATGTTGCCCAACAGCTCTCCAGGTCCATCTTTACATGGAGCTCTCCCTGTTCCACTAGGTCTAGCGCACTGAGAATTCCACAGTTTATTAGATAAAGGACGACCCTTTTTCCATGTCATCGATTTTGTTAGAAGAGTATAGAAAGAAAGTTACTGATCAGCACGCTCAACTCCTCTCATGTGCGAAATGTGTTGTTTTAGGTTCATAGGCTTCAGTGCAACCCCTTCGGCTTCTTTACTTGTCTTTCAATTATTTCAAGCAGAAGTGGAATGAATTGTCGATATAACTCTCACATCCCTCTTGTCTTTCCATTAGAGGAAAGAATTTCATCTTTTCTATAGGGAATCGCGGCTCCTTTCTTCAGTGTTGCTGCTTTAGTTTACAGAGTTTGTGGTAAAGTTCTGTTCACCCTAATAGTACCATAGGCTCCAGTTTGGTTTCTCAGTAGCAACCTTCCAGTAGAGGTACTCTTATAATGATTATCGTGGTGGATACGATGTGACATAGCAAGATAAAGGCCGAGGGAAGAGAGAACAGATTCTAACGGGTTTGTTTATAAATAACTTTTCTGCTACCACTCACGATTTTCTTTCATACACATTTTACGCGACGCGTTTCGGGAAATGATTCCCATTTCCAAGTGTATTTCTCTTTGTACTATTTGATTCTAACATAATATGTTCGTTGTGTGAGGTTCTACTTTGTTTTTCTGACTTTACTGCAGTTTATACAAAACGTTCTATTTTTAGCCAGTTATCAATTTTTATATGTATTTAATGGCGCAATTTGGAAGAACTTCTACTTCCAGTTTTCTTATGGTCCATTTGCACAGAGTTTCATACGTCCAGAATGAAATTTTCACTCTGCAGCGGAGTGTGCGCTGGAAACATCTCCCAGGCTGTTTTTAAGCTATGTTGTCGCACTATCCTTTCTTCCAGGAGTGTTAGTTCTGCTAGATTCGCAGGAGAGCTTCTCTGAAGTTTGGAAGGTAGAAGACGATGTACTGGCACAACTGAAGCTGTGTGGGAGGTTTGTGAGTCGTGCTTGGGTAGCTCAGTCGCCAGTCTGCCTTCGGCAGGGCAGCAGTGTGGACTGCGTTCGGCCGTCCACGCCCCTGCACGCACGGAGTGTTTGTTTCTTCACCGTCACTGCGCTTCTCAGTCGAATAAGCTATAATGGCCAACTCTTACGGGAAGAACACGACCCAAAGCAGTCGCCATCGAACGGTTCCTACGCGAAGGAGTGAAAATCTCCCATGATGGTCTCATCGACATACACTTATAGATCATTGGCAGCGTTGTTTATGGTAAGATGACTTCCGACACAGCCTGCAACGAGATTATTCAATGGACGCGACATGGACTAAAATTCCGGCACTCCGACGGCAATGTAGGGCCTGTGGATGTCGACCATGCAGTACTTGGCCTTCGAACCGTCTGTGTATTCGAACTGCCTTTCGAGGTGAATGAAGATGAAGTCATTGCGGCGCTAAGCCCGTACGGAAAAGTCCAGAATCATGTAGCCGAGACATGGATACAGTTTACGACAGATCCGGTGCTTAATGGTGTGAGAGAAGTCCAAATACATCTCAAATGTCACGTCCCATCGTACATTTCTATCGGCGGCTGCCGTGCGGTGGTCAGTTACGACGGACAACCTCGAACATTTTCCGGTTGTGGCAAAGAAGGCTACGTTCGTAATGAATGCCTTTGCAACGCCAAATCACACAAATACGGCACGACGATACGAACACCGACCGAACTACAACCGCCCTCCCAATCACTTATGCAGCGACACTGCACGTTCAGCCCTCACAAGATGCAGTTCATGTAAGTCTCTCTGAAACCCGGAGGCGTCACAGCAACTTGCCGCCGACAGTGCCGCCCACGGACATAACTTACAGCTGGACACACCCACGCTAGAAGATCACAATGATACCAGTGAGAGTATTGTGGAGACAGAAGACCACATTATAGCACCTACAGCTTTTGTATCGGAACACACATTGAAAGGCATTCCTAGAGGCAAAAGTCGCTCAGACAACGAAAAAAAACGCCGCCAGACATCAGAATCAACTACTGAGCCCTCTTGGTAGGACGAAGGGATGGAACATAAATCTGACGGCTTAGACGATACTTCTTTTTCGTCTGCCGTGGAGACGCGTCATCCTCAAGACAGTGAGCAGTCCAACAAAGATCGTGAGCAAGCCCCGCACCCAGAAGCCATGGAACGTGGCAGTAGTGGAACAAGTCCGGCGTCACCCCACTCGCCATTGTTGCCAGACGTGTCCAAGATGGTGGCGGCGACGTCATCCAAGATGGTGGCCTGTATACTTGGCAACCGCCCACGTAACTGCGATAGCGGCGATAGTTTTCACCGACCTTTGAGAATTGGCGTCTGCGGCATATGAGGGAGTTGGCGTGCTGCATGTGGATCCCGGAACACGAGTGCGCAGGATGTATGAGTGTTACAGTGATCTACGGCGTCTAGCAGTGACCGTCTGGATTGCAGCTTACGTCTGTCGTGTTTTGCGCTTCTCGACACATCGCACTGGACTATGTCTAGCAGAAGTACTTGTTGTTGTCGTTGTTGCTACTATCCCATGATGTGGTAGACCCTTTTCTCCCTCCTTCTTCGTGCTGGTTTAGCAGAGAGAACCAGTCAACTTTGAAATTCTATAGAACTTTAAAAAGGAAGTACACTTATCTACCTATAGTGGTCGAGAACCCTGTAACGGTGATAGTATAAATTCAAGTCAAAATTTGAAATTTCAACTGTCATTTCATACATCACCTCTTCCAGTCTTAATGTCAAATAATAATATGTTCTCGTCAAAAACATAACACTGATGTTTTTGCACACAATCTACTATGCAGTGTCGATTTTTCTTTATTTTGAGTAGTTTTAAATTGCATGAAGCAAATTGTTTAAATGCTCTATTAGCAATTCAACTAATGTATCGCATGGTACATCATCTGAAGCAACACTTGAGACATATTTAAAATGTGATATTCCCCACCAGATTTTTAACTATTTGTATTTCGAGTCTGCCTGCTACTAGTTTTATGACAATGACAATTTGTGTGTGTGTGGAATGGCTACCGCATCCACCTTATATTCACTACATCACGATCATGTGACCGAAAATTAATTGTTTATTAACTTCTGCAGTATTTCACAATCGATTTCCAATCAGATATTTGCTTTGTAAGGAAGGAGCCTCTCGCATGTGCAACAAGCCTGGTATCCAATAAGTAGGTTCATGCATGCAGAACAGTTGCGATGCCAGCCGAAAGCCATGTGCCGTGCCCACTGGAACTTCCAAAATTCTCCCCTCGCGACCTGATTCCAGGCAGTCCACATGTGTGTGAGATGCGAGAAAGTCCTTTGGATATGTTTAAGCGGTGTGTAACAGTGCAATTATACGTCTCGTTACGCAATTAGAAAGAAAAGGCATTGTAGTTGTTTGAATATGCTGTATATCACCCTGTATCCCACAAAATGTTTAATAAACAATATACCACACATTGTCTAATCGGTTTAAACCCTATTCTATACACTGCAATCGATTTCTCAACAAATTCTTTAAATAAATAAATAAACTATATTTCATACACCGCCTTGTAGGCCATAAATTGTTTAAATAAACATTATTTCACACACTTCCTACATTGTTTACATTATATACCAATATTGCAATCGATTTCCCAGCAAATTCTATAAATAAACTATATTTCACACACTGCCTAGTATCCCATAACTGTTTAAAAAAAGAACATTCCACACATTGTCTAAATCCTTTTAACAATATTCCATACATTGCAATTGTTATCCTTCCAAATGGCCAAACAACTGAGTCTTTTCCCCGAAAATTTCCGGTTGGGGAAGGGTGGGGAGGGCTGAGGACTTTCCCAGAGGGGGAGGGGTTAATTAATTGATACCTCCCATGCCCTACTACTGATTCGTAAATGACACACTACTGTTAGTGAAAGAGAATACCAAAGACATAGAAGACGTTCTATATTGCTTCGACAATCTATATATGAAATTACATTTACAGTGGAATATGAGAAAACAAAAGCATCGGTTACCTGGACCTTAATTTTACAAGAAACAACAACACATGCACATTCAAAAATTATTGGTGAATTACAATGACTGTCACCACAATCCCTGCAACATCATGTCACCATGACATCCATAGGCAGGCAGCATACAGATCAGAGCTACATAGGGCAACTAAAATACCTATGAACCAAGAAAACATGTAATGAGAAATAAGAGATTGCAGTTGGTAACGATTATACTGCTTCCATGATTGACACAGTCCTCCACAAAGTGGAGAAAGACCCAAATGCAAAGTGCAAAAGCGAAAGATAAAAGTATATCAATATATCAATATATCAAGGAAGACCGCAAATATTTTCAAAAATTCACAAAGTAAATGTTGAGTTTTCTACATAAAATACACTACAACAAAATCTAATACATGATATAAAGTGTAAACACGACCCATACTTAGCCTCTGGATGATACGAAGTAACATGCCAGGAATGCGCCACATTCTACTTGGGACAAACAGGCCGAAATTTGAACACCAGGTACACAGGTCACATTAAAGCCTACACACACCACAGGCATGCATCAGCAATAGCGACACACATACACAATACAGGACACCCAACTGGAAAAGTAGAGCAAAATTTCAAAGTTATCCAAAGCTAAATAAAGGGTATGAAATGAATTTGGTAGAAGAACTGAATATATAAACACTTCAAGGAAAATATGAAGACAAAATATTAAACGAAAACTTGAAAATGAATCGGTGAATTTCTTCAGATAGTTAGGCAATATACTAAAATAAAAGTAGCAACACATAGAAATAAGCACCATTGTAAAACAGATGTAAGCAAATTATAATCCATATTGTGAAGGTACATACCTTCTGTACAATACCATATCTGAGGAAAACCTTTAACATTATCTCTGTCAACTAAGTCCAAAAACATATTTGTAACTGTTTGTTCATGTTAGTTATTTTCTATATGTACTGTGCAATGAAAGTTGTGCCTGATGTTTAACATGTATGAAACTCTGCACAAATGGACCATAAGATACCTGTATGTAGGAGTTCTTCCAAATGTCACCATTAAATACATGTAAAAAACGATAACAAATAAAAAGTAGCACGTTTTTTATATACTGCAGTTAAGTCAACAAAACAAAGCAGAACCACACATCGAAGACATTAAGTAAAAATGGCGAAGTACAAAGGGTAAACACACGGAGAATGGGAATCATTTTTCTAAATGCATCGTGTAAAATATGAATGAAAGAAAATCATGACTGTTAGCAGAAAAGCGGTTTATAAACAAACATATCGTTGTCACAGCCGCAGTCCTTCAGGAAACCATTTGTAATCGACAGAATCAGAATAGACTAGTAATTTGTTCCCTTCACCAGCGTAAATCTCCGTATTACAGATACAGCCTGCGTCACTCTCGCACACCGTCCTACCAAATAACCCATACATTGTAATCTTACCTCAGGCAGCCTCTGCATGTGCTCATCCTCTTGCTCAAAGACAACTATTGCTATGGTCTGTAAAGTGTCGCGTATTGATTAAAAAACACTGTCTAACATAGGCTGAAACTTACAGGGTTTCTCAGAGCTGTTGTTCAATATTGTACTGTCATTAAAATGCCAGGATGTCTACGTCTGTTCAGATCTATTGCGACTATCTGTCTGTGGCAATATTGGGGTAGCTGTTAGAGGATCTGTTAGCCAATAATCTTTCCATCTATCTTGTCCCACTAGAATAATTAGTACAACGAATTACTTTATGTCACTTTGTATAAAAGGAGGCCACTGGAGGGTTTTAGGTGGCGTTTTAGATCACACTGAAATTGTATCACGATAAGAGCACAACACTTTGGAAAACAATTCCTAAAGTCGTTACCAAACATCAGGCTTGTCAAAGGGGCTGCGGAGTGACGTTGTGTTGGAAATGTAACGACCGTAGGACGACCTTCAAGCAATTGCACGTCTGGTTTAATGTCAGTTTCGCACTAATCATTATCATCGTTACGGTATGGCAAAAGAAATCATTCACACGAAAAGAATCGCCTTCATCGCTGTTTTCGGAACCACCTTACTCATGTTTATAGATCTAAAAGTGTCATGTCACTGGAGTCGTGCTCCGAACTGTCGATGCATTCCTTCACAAAGTCATCCGGATCTTCATTCTCACTGGGAAAATCTGAATATTTGAAACTTCCTGGCAGATTAAAACTGTGTGCCGGACCGAGACTCGAACTCGGGACCTTTGCCTACCGCGGGCAAGTTCCTACCAGCTGAGCTACCCAAGCACGACTCACGCCCCGTCCTCGCAGCTTCACTTCTGCCAGTATCTCGTCCCCAACCATCCAAACTTTTCGGTCCGGCACACAGTTTTAATCTGCCAGGAAGTTTCATATCAGCGCACACTCCGCTGCAGAGTGAAAATTTCAATCTGAATACTTGTCGACGTGAAAGCTCCGAAGGTATTTCAGACTCGTTCTTTTTTTTTTTTTTTTTCAATTTTCTGAATAGGCCCATTTCTAAAAGCTGGAGGAAATTCAAGACGTAAATGGTAACTATTTGAAATATAAAAATACATTCAGACTGCTAAGTAGGCAAAAGGTACATGAAAGCAATCACATTTTTAAGCTGCCTACGAGTGTAAACTTCTAACCAGTCGAAGTCTCCAGGCAGTGTGTAGTAAAACCGCGCTATCTCCGGATCCTTTTCGCAACAGATGGTGCGCGGAAACGAGTACACTCTGGATACGTCCACGACGTGTTAAATAACGTTTCATGCGAAAGTGCGTAGGCGCGATCACAGAAAATTGCATTCCATCGTATTAGGCGATTTCCAACTTACCCTTCACTCAAAGCGTCTGTGGCAATAAATTCACCGGACAAAAAATTAGTCACTGTGTAACACCGCCCTCTGTCTTCGTAAATGTCCGAATTCGGCTAGGAAGACATTGCGCAATTTCTTTTTCAGGGAATGCTACAACCAGCTGAAGCTTGACATTGGTAATTATGCTCCGGAGAGCTACGAAATTGTATTGTCCGTTACATTTAATTCTCTCCCCTCATCAGTCGCCGGCAGGAGTGGCCGTGCGTTTCCAGGCGCTTTAGTCTGGAACCGAGCGACCGCTACGGTCGCATGTTCGAATCCTGCCCCGGGCATGGATGTGTGTGATGTCCTTAGGTTAGTTAGGTTTAAGTAGTTCTAAGTTCAAGGCGACTGATGACCTCAGAAGTTTAGTCGCATAGTGCTCAGAGCCATTTGAACCATTTGAACCCTCATCAGTCTCATACATATTCTGAGGGATCGGATGATTTAGCGGGCCAAACAAGATGCAAAATACAGTTGCTTGGCTGCATGTTTTCCAAACCAAGAACGCATACGTACAACATTGTGTACGCGGCTGTCATCATTTTGCAAGGCGAGTGTCCACAGGACTATTTTGTTCACAGCTGTAGTGCGTATTCTTATTTTTATTCTACCTGTTTCAACAGATTAATCTGTCATCTTCATAAGTTTTGCACAGACTTAAATCATACGTATGCTGGCATCAAATAAGAATCGGACGATAAACAAGGCTTTCGTCAGAGAAACGATAAATAGTTTAAATGCGATAAAAAGCAACCAACAGTTTGTTGACTGTTGTTCATGGCATAAAATGTTTTATTTGTGAGATTACATCTATTGTCTGCTATTAATCGCATACATTATAATTTTTTCCTCGATGTGTCATGTTTATTGTTTCTTTGACGAAGGACGTCTTTACAAGAACTAATGAATAACATATCGCCAGTTTGTATTTCCTGTGACCTAGCTGACGCATTTCACTGTATGAATCACATACTCTCTTAGATAATTGAAGTTTTATGGGAGTGATACTATAACTAACCAATGAATAATGTTACATCTACATCTACATCTACTTCTATATCTACATTATTACTATGCAATTCACATTTAAGTGCTTGGCAGAGGGTTCATCGAACCACAATCATACTATCTCTCTACCATTCCGCTCCCGAACAGTTCGCGGTAAAAACGAACACGTAAACCTTTCTGTTGGAGCTCTGATTTCTCTTATTTTATTTTGATGATAATTCCTACCTATGTAGGCTGGGCTCAACAAAATATTTTCGCATTCGGAAGAGAAAGTTGGTGACTGGAATTTCGTAAATAGATCTCGCCGCGACGAAAAACAAAAGAATGCAGAAATTTGTACTTAGTAATTCAACCAATATAGTCCAGGGACATAATTTTGACTGCGAATAAATCACGTACGGGTTTCCCCAGGGCTCAATCTTACGTCCAGTATTGGTCTTCATATATGTAAACTCTCTTTCGTATAGTATACAATAAGCAGAATTAGTCATTGTGCAGAGAACAAAAGTACTACAATAAATCCAAGCATATATACAGAAACAAAAGAAATGGAAAACAAAGTTCTTGAAAGAATCACTGGTTTTCCGCTAAGTTTTCATCCTCAATTTTAAAAAGTCACAACATATCGAGTTCTACACATCTAGGGGTACTACACTAATGTTGTGTTGGCAGAAGAGCCAAAACCATGTTACGAGTGGATGCCGAAATACACGCGTTTTAGCTCACACAGGCTGGCGTGAGGAGGGAAGAACTATACTGACGTGAGGTCTGGAATATGACAAGGAATGAGAATTCAGAAAGCGCACGTAATTAGTTTGATACTTAACTTTAATCCGTTAATGATGAACGTCGCTCTTGACGGTACATGATTCACCATATTATCTGTTCAGAATAGATTCATAGTAACTGAAGATGGCGCCTTGCTAGCTCGTAGCAAATGACGTAGCTGAAGGCTATGCTAAACTGTCGTCTCTGCAAATGAGAGTGTATGTAGACAGTGAACTATCGCTAGCAAAGTCAGCTGTACAAATGGGGCGAGTGCTAGGGAGTCTCTCTAGACTAGACCTGCAGTGTGGCGGCGCTCGGTCTGCAATTCTGATAGTGGCGACACGCGGGTCCAACGTATACTAACGGACCGCGGCCGATTTAAAGGCTACCACTTAGCAAGTGTGGGGTCTGGCGGTGACACCACAACTAGTTATAAGAGTAACACGTGGTGAGAAAATAATAAATACAGTGGAAACTTGAGGGGGAATCTAAATTACAAACAGCTCATTTTGGAACTCCTAAAACAACTCTGATCAGTCACAGTCGCAGTTGTGATCATTTCTAATCTTGGGGGAGGAACAAATCAGTAAGTTGCCATATTCTGCATGTTTTCATTCAATAATGTTATATGGAATAATGTGCTTGAGTAATTCTTTACGAAAGGAAGTTTTTGTTGCTCAAAAATGTGCAATAAGAATAATATGCGGTGCGCATCGACGATCATCTTGTAGACAACTGTTTACGGAGTTGGCCATTCTAACTACTGCTTCACAGTGTATTCATTTCCTCATGAAGTTTTTATAAATAATCCACTACATTTCAAACTTAACAATGATACAAAAAAATGTTCAAATGTGTGTGAAATCTTATGGGACTTAACTGCTAAGGTCATCAGTCCCTAAGCTTACACACTACTTAACCTAAATTACCCTAAGGACAAACACACACACACACCCATGCCCGAGGGAGGACCTCCGCCGGGACCAGCCGCACAGTCCATGAGTGCAAGCTGCGCTTCCTGACAGCGAAAAGAATGATCATCAGAGAATGGGTCAAGTGTACGGAGAGCACCGTATAATCGTTGCAGTTTCTACGTTCAGTCCGATCTCTGCCGGAAGTCCCTGGGTCTCGAATAATAATGGTATCCACCTGATAGACAGTGACATCAGTAATGCGGTGTGGGGTTCCAGGACATGCATCATAGCCAACGACATCCGTCCTTTTCTGCAGCGCCTGTGCCACTTGCAGCGGGCATGCAGTGCTCTGTAAACATCTGCATCATTCTTCATTGAATTTCCGTTCTTCGCGCTCGTTCAGCTGTCAGAAAACGCACTAGACAATTTCGGCCTTCTTTTGAAGCTTCCGTTTCACTGGTTAAGGATAACTGACGAGTATAATACTGCAAGCGCCATAACTCCATATTTCAGGAGCTTAGCTAACCAGAAGAGGAGTTAAAAGAAGTGAAAACGTGTCTCGGCTTATCTATAGATACTCGACTGTTTTTCGGAAAACTACAATCGAAGGTTTCGAGGATGTTATGAAACTTATGGCTCGCGACATTCTCAGTTGTAATTGGGGGCACAGTGGCTAACGTCAAGGTCTCTCAGTTTCGTGACACGTTTTAGAAACTTCTTTATTGTCTTTATTTATATGATTTTTCTTACTTATCTTCCCTTGTCCGCAGAAGGTTAGAACAAGAATATTTATTATCAAGTTAGGAGATACAAGAGTCTTATATTAAATTTAAAATTAAAACTGTGTTTAACTATATTCTTGTATCAATTCTTACATTAGATCTTATATTTTTGCTTGTGTTTATTCTTCAGGAAGATTTGATGCATTCCCTTGGATGGTACCGATGACAGAAATATTCGAAACATAGAAATTCCGAAGTGGACGAAGGTAGGTTTACCATAGTGGCATTTCTTCATATGAATCTCACCAGGGAAAGAAACGCCGTTAACACTGCTGATGATTTCACCATTGGCAATAATTTCGGGGACAACGCATCACTTTACTGAAAACTGGCACTTGCAGTTGATTAGGAATTAAGAAACACTTCTGAATTACACGAAAACAGATTCAAATAATGTACTCACCCATTTACTTACTTACTTATTTATTAAATTCATTCGCCAGACATCCAATTGGAAGACGATTTAGGACAAAGTTATTTCAGTATATATTAGGAACAGTCATGTAGTAATCTTTTACGGATATGCATGGATAAATGGGAAACAAAAATAAAATAAATGATAATCGGAACTGGAGTAAGACAAGGAGACGGACTATCTCCAATTTTGCTCAATATCGTTTTGGACAAAGTCATAAGAGAATGTCAGAGCGAGCTTAGAAAACGTGGCCTATGGAAACCACTAAAGATTGGAAGGAAAACTGAAGTCACTTACCTAGCCTTTGCCGATGACCTTGCAATTTTGACAGATAGTGAACAAAATGCAATACATCAAATAGAAATACTGAAGGAATGCGCCCAGAAGGTTGGCTTGCAAATTTATTTTGAGAAAACGGAATGTATGCGTACACTCTTAAACATACAGAATCTCGCCACAAAATATGGATGGATAAACAGAGTTCCACATTTTAAATACCCGATGGAAATTTTGGAACCCACTGGACTAGAAAAATATGACTCAAGAAACTCGAGCACAGAAGCTAAAGATAACCTACGGCCGAACACACCAATTTTACAACAAAAAGTGCTTGTCCATGCATGCAAGAATCAGGCACTACAGCACTGTCATTAAACCCGATGTGCTACACGCAACAGAAACATTCTCACTCCATAACAAGATGCTACTACAAAATCTACAAAAGGAAGAACGAAAGATCATCAGGAAAATCCTTCGACCACGAAAAACTGAAGCTGGATATAGACTGCAAACCAACAAAACTACCGAGAAAATTTCAAATATTGCTGCTGGCATTGGAAAAAGACACCTAAAATTCTATGGACACATACACAGACTCCCTAAGTGTAGATTCACACGCCAGATACTCACAGCCACTGAAAATCTTAAAGGTATGATATGGGCTGAACAAGTACGAAGAGACCTTACTGCCGCTCAACTCACCATTCAGGGCACTGCAGACCATAACATCTACAGAAGCAAACTAGACAAGTGGAAAGTCCAGCCAGAGACGAGAGCCAAAAAGACCGGTACAAAGTGGGCTGATGAAAGAAAGAAAGCCATGAGCGAGAAAATGAAGGTCTCATGGAAAAACTGTAGAAGCTTCTCGTGGTCCACAAAGGGTCTACTACATGTATAATAATAATAATAATAGTAATAATAATCGGATTTCGAACATGGGGCGTAAACCGCTTTCACCACTTCGGTTAAACCATTTACTCGCTAAAAGGAACATGTTGTTGTTGTCGTTATGGTCTTCAGTCCTGAGACCGCTTTCACCACTTCGGTTAAACCATTTACTCGCTAACAGGAACATGTTGTTGTTGTCGTTATGGTCTTCAGTCCTGAGACTGGTTTGATGCAGCTCTCCATGCCACTATATCTCGTGCAAGCCTCTTCATGTCCCAGTACCTACTGCAGCCTACATCCTTCTGAATCTGCTTAGTGTATTCATCTCTTAATCTCCCTCTACGATTTTTACCCTCCACGCTGCCCTCCAGTATTAAATTGGTGATCCCTTGATGCCTCAGAACATGTCCTACCAACCGATCCCTGCTTCTAGTCAAGTTGTGCCACAAACTCCTCTTCTCCCCAATTCTGTTCAATACCTCCACATTAGTTATGTGATCTACCCATCTAATCTTCAGCATTGTTCTGTAGCACCACATTTCGAAAGCTTCTATTCTATTCTTGTCTAAACTATTCATCGTCCATGTGTCAGTTCCATACATGGCTACACTCAATACAAATTCCTTCAGTAACGACTTCCTGACACTTACATCAATATTTGATGTTAACAAATTTCTCTTCTTCAGAAACGCTTTCCTTGCCATTGCCAGTCTACTTTTTATATCCTCTCTACTTCGACCGTCATCAGTTTTTTGCTCCCCAAATAGCAAAACTCCTTTACTACTTTAAGTGTCTCATTTCCTAATCTAATTCCCGCAGCATCATCCGACTTAATTCGACTACATTCCATGATCCTCGTTTTGCTTTTGTTGATGTTCATCTTATACCCTCCTTTCAAGACACTGTCCATTCCGTTCAACTGCTCTTCCAAGTCCTTTGCTATCTCTGACAGAATCACAATGTCATCGGCGAACCTCAAAGTTTTTATTTCTTCTCCATGGATTTTAATACCTACTCAGAATTTTTCTTTTGTTTCCTTTACTGCTTGCTCAATATACAGATTGAATAACATTGGGGACAGGTTACAACCCTGTCTCACTCCCTTCCCAACCACTGCTTCCCTTTCATGCCCCTCGACTCTTATAACTGCTATTTGCTTTCTGTACAAATTGTAAATAGCTTTTCGCTCCCTGTATTTTACCCCTGCCACCTTCAGAAAAGGCACATAAACTATCGAAAACTTTGGCGATCATTTTCTCAGAGATGGTCAAGTATCCACAGATAATCTGACACACGGGTTCGCTTTTTTTCAACCCTCTTGCACTGAGCGAACTTGGGAAAATGGGTAACGCAGTTTGCCGTGTTCCCCTGGGTGCGTTTGATGGACGAGGCGTGCGCATGCCCGCTCTGTCGCCACGTGGGTACGGGCCCGTGACACTAGCTGCGCGTTTGGGACCTCAGCACTCTTGTTAGTGATCGCAGTTCTGAGGCAAGGACATTACGATCGTTTCAGTGGTTTTCATTTTACAGCCTCCGGCTCTTTTCTTTTTGAATCAACCTTACATGATACCTCATGTCTGCTGTTCTGTCACTTCTTCCCCACATCGATCCCTGTTAACTGCGCTGGGTCCCAAAAATCAACTGCTACGTACACACAGCACTTTACTGCCACTGGGCCCACGAGAGACAAGGAACTCAAAATGAACTTGTGACATTAGTCGTCTTGAGCGTCATACTTCGCGAACACTCGGCTCCGTGCAGGACCCATGGGAAACTATTATATCAATGAAGAAGTACTCACTATCGATCTTAGCTCCGTCGTATGCTATAGAGAGCTTGCACGCATTTAAACGCACGCTTAAGAATTATTAAACTGACCTGAAATAGTACAGTGTGTAAACTTTTAGATGGCAGACCTCTCGCTAGTCCTGAATCGGTAGAAGTCGGTAAACGTCGGGAGGCTTCGGTAGGCACGCAGTTTCGACTGCTGCCAATATTACGTAGCTGACGGTGTTGTACAAGGTAGCCATTGTCGTCTGCTTCGTTATTGTTTTGCGCTGTACTGTTCTGCGTGTTTTTATTGTGCAGTTGTGCTAAACTTTATCAAAATGAGTTGTTGCGAAACGTGTTGCGAATAGTGTTAGTAGTGAAGAAATAATAGAACAAAACATCATGCCTGACGCGGCACTTTTTCACGCATCTCGATGTTTACCACGGCATATCTACTGAATTATATGTCGTAAAGAGACATAAATTCGCCGGGCATTTACTGATATATCTGGATACTGTATGCCAAATATGTTGCGATTAGAGTTAATAGTAACGAAATAATACATTAAAACGTCATGCCTACTGCGGCAGATTTACAGTATGTAAGCGACAATCTTTTTTCCTTTCATTATTTTGTGTGGGGGGGGGGAGGGGGGGTGTCAGCGAGAAAAATTTTCGTAAAGGTTTGAAATTGTATCTAACGTTTGCTGCTAGTCGCTAAGTGCTCTCATTCTCAAATAGTGGATGCATAAATCTGGGTATTTTCCCGCGGTGGCATCTTATTGTTTATGATGTCATATCTCCTGAAGAATGTGTCTTATTTCTTTTGTTCCGGCTAGGAACCTTAGTGGGCGTAAGGAGAACAAATCACCAAAATTTCATCGCAATCGGATGAATGGTTTGAGAACGCACAGAGGGCAGACATATATATATATATATATATATATATATATATATATATATATATAGAGAGAGAGAGAGAGAGAGAGAGAGAGAGAGAGAGAGAGATTGAAAGTTACGATATACTATATGACCTGTTTAAGTATATTTAAATTTTATAATCAATAGTTTAACATTGCGGGGAATGAAATAACATGAAAAAAATTGCGAGCCGTGGGAATCGATTCCGGGTCCACTGCATGACAAGCCTGAACGTAATAAATAGCGCTCCGCATGCAACAGTGACCTACTTGTAAGGAAACATTATTCATTACTCGTTTCGGGCGTTTGGAGAACAACTCACCAAAGTTTCATTTCAATCGGATGAATGGTTTGTGAGCGCCTAGTAGACAACTGGTAAGCGTGTCTTGTCCTCCTCCCCCCCCCCCCCTCCCCTCCCATGGCTCCCCACCCCTCGCAAGCCAATGCTTGCTTCCTCCTCTCCCCGCACTCCCCTCACAACTCAGCCATCTAAAAGTATACACACTATAGGTTCGTTTGAGCAGTTACCAGAAAGCGCCAAACAACAGGCTGTACTGCGCATGCGCAGCTACGATGTCGTAGGTAGCCCGTGCTTGGTGCTTTTTTCTGCTCATACGCTTTTCGTCGTATTTCTGGTGGAATTTCGTGCATGGTGGGGCGTCATGTGACCATTTGCAGCCCTTCGGCATGTTGTTCAGAGGGCATACTGAGTTGTACTTACAGAAATTGTTTTATCATATCCCACACAGGTAAAGGATGCAAATAAGGAAGCTGTTCTTGGCAAAATATCATATCAAAATTAGACTCCACAGCTCGAACAACCATAAAATTTTGCTGAGGGGTGACTTCGACAGATTTTTTTTTTAATTCGTCCTCTGCAATATTGTTATGTTGCATTTCGAACAGGATTACATCTACATAGCACTGCAAAAAGCTAGTAGGACGGAAAACAAATTTCTTGCAAAAAAAAAAGACATTTTCTTGTGTAGCTTACACCGGGATCAAGGACAATAAATTACATGACTATTTCAAAATGTGAAAAAATTAACTTGGTTGTCTGTGAGGCAAAGAAACTGTACAACTGACAGTTTATATTCTACTCAAGGAATAAATATGAAGCCATGTAGGGAGTTAAAAAGATAAATCACAGTATGCTGCCAGTTTAGCATACAATGGCATTCTATAAATTTAAGACGCAAACACAAATTAAGAAATAACTTCAGGCCTAGAGGAAGTACTAGACAAGTGCCTTGTCATCGAAAAACAGTTTCACAGAAGGCATATTTGTAAAATTCTGCTACAGCTGTCATTATATTTGACACAAAATATTTAGTTCAAAACTACAGACCAAATTTGCCTATTTAATCAGCTTCAAGTCAATGTTTACGTATGTTCGTACCTACAGTCTTAGACATAAAAACTGACCGCTGGCCGGCCGCCACAGAGATTAAGTCCGAGTCGTTCACTTACGGTGGCCAATAAAACTGACTGCCCCTAACAACTCTAAGTCCGGCCACCTCCACAATCTGGCGACACTGTAAGATGGGGAAGTGTTAGGAAGAAGTGCTGTCTACTTCCGAGTTTCTATGCATGGAGTCAGTCCGTGGTCTTGCGGTAATCGTCGTGCGTTCTAAACTTAGAGGCTCATGTTCACGTCCAACTGCTTTTTTTTTTGTTTTTTTTTCACATTTCGGTCTAAAGTTATCAGTCTGATTGAACATCGAAGACAATTCGCTTAACATTCTACCCACCCGCAATAACAGGTATTCCAGAAACAACTCCGCAGGACAGCTCGTGGCTGCGTTGCGATCAGAAGAGCTTAAGCTCGAGCGTTTCCTCGCGCTGCAGCGGCTACCGGCCACCGGCCAGACGCCACCCGCCGCCTGAAATCGCGCCGCCCATGTGAAGGCGGCGCCACGCTGTCAGTGTATGTATCAATGTTATTTTGAAATTTGAAGTTCTAATTATCATCTTGCAGTTAAGTATTGGATTTTGCATACTTAAAAATCGTGAACTACAGTTAAGCATTGTAAAATTGAGTCGCAAGTGGAAAAAGGTGTAACATCTGCAACACAACGTTTACTTTTGGTATAACAGAGGGCTGAATGCAGAGGAGGCCGCTAGAAAGATTTGAACGGTGCGTGGAGCGAGTGCTTTTGGGAAAAATACGCCAGAAAAAGATATTCTTGTTTTAACAAAGATCCTTCTGGCATGAATGATTTTCCACATTAAGGAAGTGCCGGCCGCGGTGGCCATGCGGTTCTAGGCGCTTCAGTCCGGAACCGCGCTATTGCTACGGTCGCAGGTTCGAATCCTGCCTCGGGTATGGATGTGTGTGATGTCCATAGGTTAGTTAGGTTTAAGTAGTTGTAAGTTCTAGGGGACTGATCTCCTCAGATGTTAAGTCCCATAGTGCTCAGAGGCATTAAGGAAGTCTCGACTACTGATATGTGTGTCATTTTACCATTTTACCATCATGCGACATTTGCATTCAACAGGCAAAGTTCAGACGTCTGGTGTAGAAGTACTACATGCTCTAAATAACAAAAATAAACTGAGTGACTATTATTGAACGTCATCAGGTTGCTCTTTGAGCATTAATTTGCAGGACTGTTACTGGTGACGTGTTATGATGCCTTTATCGTTAACTTCCTAAGAAGAAATGAAAGGCTGAGCCCCACCAAAAGACGTAGACTAGAGCAAAGAGTAGTGTGAACATAATATTTTCCATTTGATGGCTCCAAAAGTGTGTTTTGGGCTACGAATTCTGCCCCAAGCGGTGTGTGCAACACAGTTGGAATTTGTTGTCAACAACTGGGTCACCTTTCGGTCGAAGTGTAAGAGAGTCGAGCTACAAAACTACATCACCTGTGCTACTGCATGATAACTCACTCTGTTGATTTGAGAAACAAAACTATCCAGGAGATTTATAGGAAAGTCGTCTCTCAGACACTTGTATTGATAGGGAAGTCCTCCCTCGAGCACTTGTGCCTCTCGTCATATATTTGTAAAATATTAACTTTCTCGCTCTTGATCGATCAACCGTCAAGGCAATTCTTTTTTAGACGAAAATACTCTTAAAACTACTATGGTTTAATGACATCGTTAAAACAAGTAGAATTTGTAAACAAATGTAGCATTATCAGATTGTTGCGTTTAGTAAACTAATGGAAAATGCAAATAAAATTTTCACTTTACTAATACAAATTAAATTCAGCTTACTACAGAAACATCACGACGGCAGTCTATCTTAATAAAGCATTAAGATCAAAAATGTTTCAAAGGTCTCTGAGCACTATGGGACTTATCTTCTGAGGTCATCAGGCCCCTAGAACTTAGAACTAGTTAAACCTAACTAACCTAAAGACATCACACCCATATATGCCCGAGGCAGGATTCGAACCTCCAACCGTAATGGTCGCGCAGCTCCAGACTGTAGCGAAGCATTAAGTGCCTGTAAGACGATTGATCCTATTTTAATTAGTAGGATATTACCGACTTTTGACTTCGAAAAGATCTGTACTTCATTTCCTGTATTATTTGCAAGTATTATGAAAATATGGCATTTCATATCTACATCTACATCTACATCCGTACTCCGCAAGCCACCTGACGGTGTGTGGCGGAGGGTACCTTGAGTACCTCTATCGGTTCTCCCTTCTATTCCAGTCTCGTATTGTACGTGGAAAGAAGGATTATCGGTATGCTTCTGTGTGGGCTCTAATCTCTCTGATTTTATCCTCATGGTCTCTTCGCGAGATATACGTAGGAGGGAGCAATATACTGCTTGACTCTTCGGTGAAGGTATGTTCTCGAAACTTTAACAAAAGCCCGTACCGAGCTACTGAGCGTCTCTCCTGCAGAGTCTTCCACTGGAGTTTATCTATCATCTCCGTAACGCTTTCGCAATTACTAAATGATCCTGTAACGAAGCGCGCTGCTCTCCGTTGGATCTTCTCTATCTCTTCTATCAACCCTACCTGGCGCGGATCCCACACTGCTGAGCAGTATTCAAGCATTGGGCGAACAAGCGTACTGTAACCTACTTCCTTTGTTGTCGGATTGCATTTCCTTAGGATTCTTCCAATGAATCTCAGTCTGGCATCTGCTTTACCGACAATCAACTTCATATGATCATTCCATTTTAAATCACTCCTAATGCGTACTCTCAGATAATTTATGGAATTAACTGCTTCCAGTTGCTGACCTGCTATTTTGTAGCTAAATGATAAGGGACCTATCTTTCTATGTATTCGCATCACATTACACTTCGCTACATTGAGATTCAATTGCCATTCCGTGCACCATGCGTCAATTCGCTGCAGATCCTCCTGCATTTCAGTACAATTTTCCATTGTTGCAACCTTTCGATACACCTCAGCATCATCTGCAAAAAGCCTCAGTGAACTTCCGATGTCATCCACCAGGTCATTTATGTATATTGTGAATAGCAACGGTCCTATGACACTCCCCTGCGGCACACCTGAAATCACTCTTACTTCGGAAGACTTCTCTCCATTGAGAATGACGTGCTGCGTTCTGTTATCTAGGAACTCCTCAATCCAATCACACAATTGATCTGATAGTCCGTATGCTCTTACTTTGTTCATTAAACGACTGTGGGGAACTGTGTCAAACGCCTTGCGGAAGTCAAGAAACACGGCATCTACCTGTGAACCCGTGTCTAAGGCCCTCTGAGTCTCGTGGACGAATAGCGCGAGCTGGGTTTCACACGATCGTCTTTTTCGAAACCCATGCTGATTCCTACAGAGTAGATTTCTAGTCTCCAGAAAAGACATTATACTCGAACATAATACGTGTTCCAAAATTCTACAACTGATCGACGTTAGAGATATAGGTCTATAGTTCTGCACATCTGTTCGACGTCCCTTCTTGAGAACGGGGATGACCTGTGCCCTTTTCCAATCCTTTGGAACGCTTCGCTCATAGATAAAATTATGTACTCACAACAACCAAAAATATTTCGGCAGAAAACAAAAGTGGCATTATGAAATGGATAGTACCGTAAGGTTTTCGCTCTGACATTAAGGGCTACTGAAAGTACCAAGACGTATTACGTTACGTTGCTGCTAGTAGACATATTTCTCACTTTTTCTTAGGCAGTTGCTGCCTGTTACTCCATCATAGGAATTTATGTGCGCAGCATTGTCGCAATACAGACGTTCGATTTATCCGATTTTTGTAATTTCGTTTCGATACCAGATCGTTCTAATCGGAGTAGGCCAGTCAGGCTTAATGTGGATATCCGAATACGACTCTCATCATTTGATAGACTTGGTAAACCACATTCTTAATCGGACGGTTGAATCTAGATCACTTCTTTATGACAGGGCCTGAATTCTTAAACACTGTGGAAAATAATAATACAATGGGCTTCTTACTAATATGTTATTTAAATATAAATAAGATGAACGAACGAGATAACAGTTTATTTACAGCATCAGAGCCCCATCCATCATAGCAGAGCAGTGTGAGATTGGTTTCAGGGCCAAGAGAGGATAAAGCTGTTGCCGTTTGTTTCACGATCACCGAACATCAATCAGACAGAGAACATGTGGGCAGAGGTAACAAGGCCATTGCCATGTGGACCTACAAATGAAAGCGAATATAGAAAACGTATGGTGGGAAGTAAACCATCACGCTACTCTGTCGACGACTTAATGAAATCAATGCCCCTACGCCTTCGAGAAATCTTACGTAATGATCGTGGGTGGGTTGGTTACTAAAAGTATACTCGTCCACAAAACCCATGTGGACAATTATCTGATAGTCGGTCAAGCTTTGCTTTGTCGCAGCACTTTAGATACAAGTCCATTTACTTTCAGTTTCCTCCTTACAATTCTTGCGATGCAAGGTAATTGAAAAATCTCATCCACTCGACGCCAACTGAGGAATTGACTGGTGCATGTGTTGTTCAACACACAGTAATTGTCACCCTCACTGGAATCAATGACTGTGTGTGTGTGTGTGTGTGTGTGTTTGTGTGTTTGTGTGTGTGTGTGTGTGTGTGTGTGTGTGTGTGTTTTCGTGTTCACGCACAATCTGAATCAATACTATTAACATTAGAGAGACAACCAACAATAAATATTGCATCACATATGACTGTAAAGTATTTTAATGCGATGGGAAGTTACAAACTGAATTTTTACCCAACCGACGACCTGCGTATTACGTTACGTTAAGTAAGATGTATTAAAAGTCCATAGTATCGTTAGCAGAGACAGTGCGCTCTTGTTGTCGAGGCTCGCGACAGGTGCAGCGACTAGCACTGCCCAATGCCGCCGCGAATTGTTTATGTTGGCTGAGCGTGGACACTGCAGCAGACGCTTCGCCATAAACAGAAAGAAATCACCTTGGCTTTGACATCAGTGAGCGGATATCACTGCCTGCGTGTTCTTATAGTAACCAACGTGAGACTCTACTCACAGGTGCCATGGAGCAATTGCAACGGGTATCATGTCATTAGTCATCAGAATATTAACCAGTGATGAAATGCCCACTGTATTTGAATCCCAAGAAAATAGGAACCTTCTCACAAAGGAATGTGAGGTGATATCAAAATTTATCTAACATACAAAAATTAACTGCAGGGCTTTCATGTATGCAGTAGTAGCACACAAGGAAATATTATGTCTTGGAAGCGTATATTTCATTTCCTCTTCTCATATTAACGCTCTTGTATTAGTATGAAGTGAGAAAAAAAAAACCAAGAAAAACTTAAGTTATTGAGAAGCATATCAGTCATTTCCTCTTCTCATATCATAACTTTTATTTTAGTAGGAAGTAAAAAAAAAAAAAAACAGTTTAAGGTTGTGAGGCATAATATGACACCAGATTCTTATCGTAGGCGCTATAGGAAACGGAAAACGCAGGGAGCTGTCCATTCTTTTGTCCAACAGTCTGTCTCCTTTCATGCATCACTCGCGCTAGGAGATTCTTATTTAAGGACTTGTGGGCATCAAGTTCTTCAGCAGAACAAGCCTTATGTTATTGTGATAATTACGGTATGGAAAAAAATGCAACTAAGACGATTTCTCCTAAAGCAGTGGGGATATTTGCAAATGTCTGTATTCAGCAATGACTGCCAGCTGCCACAACACTTCACAGAGTCCATGCGGTCAGTTTTATTGGCCACCTTAAGTGAACGACTCGGACTTAGTCCCTGTGGCGGCTGGCCGGTGGTCAGTTTTTATGTCTAAGACTGTACATAGCATTAAGAGATCTTACAGTGTCATAAAAGGAACAGGACATCAGAGACTACTCCAGCAGCATCGGTATTTCATAAACCATATTAAAATGCTTCATTCCGCTGTAATTGCACATTTCTGTGTCTCGATGCACTCAGAAGTGCCTGATATTCAGCTTTTCATGTGGTTTTCGTGATACCAATTTTCTTGGAGGTCCAGTACTGTATTCTCATTTTTGGTTCTTTATTATGGTATAACGCCATTCGTCACGGAAAATGAAAATTTGCACTTTACATTGAACGATGTTGAAAGTAGCCAATAGTGCGGAATGGAACACTTCGTTTCAAGTAAACTAACTGCTTCAGCGAAAAAAAAATTAATGAAAGGAAATTTCTCTATAAAACAGACAGAAATAGGTTCATTAAGACATTAATGGTTGATTGCTAATAACGTGGAAATAATACAAAATCAGAAAATTGAAACTACTAACTTATTTTGGTGCTTCATGGTTATGAGAATGTATATTAATTCACTTGGCCCCCGGCCACAGAAATCTGTTTTGATTGCATTTGACGTGAGAGCTATAAACGTCGGGAAGGCCACCCCCCCCCCCCTCCCCCACTATAACTCAGCTTGCTCTGAGCATGGGCGAATCTGGCAGCTTGGGCGCCCCAGAAAAATGTTTCCGTGTAGCTTCTGGCTACTTGCTGCTACAGCTCATACGGCAAACAGCCACGCTTCAAGTAGCCAGAAGCGGGAGGGTGGCACTGCTCATACGTGAATTCAGCTCTGCGCATGCGCACGAGCCCGCTGGCAGCTGCTCAGCGCTCATCCGAACCTAGTTAAACGCCCCCCGCCGGGGAAGGCTGTTGGCACTGGTGAGACTTGCAGTGTCACGTGCCGTGACGTACACGCAGCGGTCTGTCTTTCTAATGGGCCTCTGCACTGCCATGACACGTCAGTGACGGAGAGTCATACTACCGCTAGGTACGCTTCCACACCACCTTCAGCGCTGCAAGTGACCAGTAAGGGAATGAGTGATACGATGTTTGGTGAGCTAACTTCATCCATGTACACGGCGACGCTGAGAGTGTTGTCTTAAAGATTTACAACATTGGACAGAAAAAGCCGTTTTCGCAGATCGCCAGGCAATGAAACTTGGAGAATTCTACGTTCGCGACACTCAACCTGTGAATGGCGCTGAGAGGAAGAAGTCAACACGAGGTCAGCTTAGGACGAGCAAACCTCTAGACATTCGTAGTGTCGACAGCAGAATGTCCCCTGTCCTCGCCGAGTGTTTGCGCTCTGAATAATTCGTTTAGTGGCCTACCCAAACACAGCCGTGACGCGCTATCGGGGCAGCGTCCGAGCCTTATCGCAGCTCATCTGCAGGCCATCCCGCCGTGCAACGCCGGACCGCGTCTCTTCCCCGGAGCGGGCCGAAATGTTTGCCTAGTCCGGCAGTGGCAGTCGCCGCGCTTTTGTCCGCTTCTGTTTGTGTGGGTTTGGGTTCCTGTGGCAGCAGTGCTACCAACTGTTGCCACAATAGCGCTGCCGCGGAGCCGCGAGATTGAGGCGGTTGCTCGGGGTGGCGGGTGGGGCGTGGGTGGGGGAGACGGGGGAGACTGAGCTCCCGGACAATGGACACCGGTCGGCGGACAGCCCCGCGTCCCTGCGCCGATGCCATTGTGCCGGCCGGTAACAAATCCTTCAGCGGCGCCGTTGCCTCGGAAACGCTCCTTATTCCGCGGGGGCCTCTCATTTCGCCCGGACAGGGTCGGTCGCGGTTCCTCGGGGCCCCGGCAATTGTATCGGAAACGCGTTTAGCGGCGTCGCGACACGGCGTGCCCCGAGTGCACGCCTGTTCCCACCGGGTTGTCTCTCTGCCCTCGTGTCGTGACAAATAGCCCGCCGACCGAACGCTAGTATTTGTTTAGCAGCGAGTGCCGGCGAGCGGCGGGAAATCCCCGCTTTACTGCCGCCGGACGGTAATCCGCGCCTGCTGTGCCATTGTGGCAGACGGTCCGGCCAGGAATCACCTATAAGGCCGCCACGTATAAGCTCGTATACTCCGAGAATCGCCACAGTACGACGTCTAATAGAGAAGTGAATATCGACAGCTTTGCAGTCACCCACTGGGTGAAAAGGTGAATTACAGACGACAAAATGAATTTACCAAAACATTCATCTGTGGAATCTTAAGCCCTACTGTGGCTGGTAAGAAAGGCCACGGCTTTGAATGGAATGCCCTCTACAAGTAAGAAACATGCAAGCGAGCTTAGTGCAAGCTTCTGTTACACTCATCATTATCGTTCAATTCTGGTGTCTGTAAGCCGGCCGGAGTAGCCGAGCGGTTCTAGGCGCTACAGTCAGGAACCGCGGGAGTCAGTAGCTTATGGAAAACCTCACTGAGTCGGTTTGCTGTAAAATAAGATAGCAAATTTCAAGTTTACTTTCATACTAGCAAATTCTCTTTCCAATAGTTGTGTAAGACTCTTAAAAAAGTTACAGTACTGGATTGAAAAAATAATATAGAAACAATAGCTTCCGCTACATCGCCGTAGATAAGAAAATTTCCTATGTTAGCCATAATAGCAAAATTCTCCCCTCTTTGCATGCTATCACTTGCCAAAATGTCGTGTCGATATCTTTCACTGCTTAGGAGATATGGGGAATACTATGAATATTTCATTCCCGTGCGTTAGGAAGTGGTCGAGCTACATAAATTACATTTTCTCGAGACTGGAGACAGATAGAGATCTCCTTTCAAGTGTAAAAAAAATTAAATATCTTAGCTAAGTTTCGTTCGAAGAAACATATGGTGTAATACGCACCAAGCGCAAAATCACCGCGATCCATATTTTTCACTGCAGACTCTTTCGAATTACGCGCAGCGTCGAACTTAGAGGCGAATATCACGTTGAGTATTACCATTAACGAAATATTGGGCACTTCACCACGAAGCTGACATTTAAAGCTACAAGTAACCTGAATAGCATTTTTTTTTACCGATTAGTTTATGTAAAATCGTGTGAGAAAGACTAAAGAGCTAACGGGGTGCGCGTAACGTTCTACCCGTAATGGCAATGCTGCACTTTGACTAGCAGGCTAACCAACCTTGTGTGTGCATTAGTATGTGAGTGCAAGCTGCGATTGACAGCGCGACGAGTCGGCACGCAAAATGGCTCTGAGCACTATGTGACTTAACTTCTGAGGTCATCAGTCGCCTAGAACTTAGAACTAATTAACCCTAACCAACCTAAGGACATCACACACATCCATGCCCGAGGCAGGATTCGAACCTGCGATCGTAGCGGTCGCACGGTTCCTGACTGTAGCGCCTAGAACCAACCGCACGACCACTGCGGCCGGGAGTTGGCACGCAGACTACCGGCTTCTCTCTGTCCTCACACTAAGAACAAGCAGAATTGTTGTGCTATCTATTAGGGCGAGGAAGAGCTAGACTTTAGACAACCAGGCTAAGGCAAAGAGTTTGGGTCCAGGACTGGGAAACGGGAGTAGATTTTGCATGCTACTGAATCATCCGATCTCCACCATGCGGAATCAGCGTTCTAAACGCCAAACGAGAAACCTGACAAAAAACAAAAAATCTGACACCACCACACCAGCCGAATCCCAACAGTCACCAACCGATCCTCAATAATCTCAGCAACCTCAACAGTCTCACTCCGATCCACAGCCAGACACTCATTGCCAGACTAACGCTTCTCCTCATGAAACGATATCTCTTGAGATACATGACGACGAAGGTTTTCAAAAGGTCCGCTACAGGCGTAACTCGAGACGAAACTCCACTGCGTCCACAGAATCCGGTGAGATCCCAGTAAAGTTTGAACATTCAACTTGTAATTGTTATCTTTGAAAATCTGGAACCCCAAGGAAACAGCCAAGCCTTTCCGTACAGCACTAAAACAATTCTGCCTTGCACAATTTGTGACTGACATGAATCTGAGAAGGGACGGTATCAAACTCACCACCTATCAAACAGACTTTGAAACCCAACTCAATAAATAAATAAATAAATAAATAAATAAAAAATGGCACCACTTACACACTGGATGCAACTATTAAGACAATAACTCACGCAATAAACCACAACTAATGTCGATCACGACGTTGCCATTAAAGAAGTCGAAGAGGAACTAAAGATGCAGGGATACAAATTAAAAAAAAAAACAACAACTAAAAAACGCCCATCTACTCGCGACTCACAAAACGATCCATCAAAAAACACATATCATGTCTAATCAGAAGAAAACCACCGACAAACTTCTTGCAGACCACACCTGGATGCATTGCGTACAACACCCGGTTGAACCATCCAACCCACACAATGAAAAAATTCAACAATTTTCTGCACATCTCCAAAAATTGTCGCAATGAATCCAAATATGGGAAATGTAGCGGACTTCGCCTGATTTTCAACTGCAAAATAGATTCTAAAAAGGAAACATCTAAATATAGCAAATGCAATGGTACTCTCATCGCTCCCAATCCAAATTGCTCTGAAAGGCTGAAGCAAACCGTCTCCACAGAGAATAGAGAAGACCCAGTGCATTGATGAACCAAAATACTCCGCACAGAGATGCTCGAAACTAAAAACTTTCTGCGTGCTTTCGCCACTGTACTACTCAACATTATTGCGGAAGACAGATCTCTCGTTACTGAAACGATAATATCGGTTTCCAGATAGTACGTCCGGCGGGATAAGGAACTTACACACGCTTCGAACAACATACGCATCTACATTAGCAACCCACCACACTCATCTGACCTACAGCTATACTGTATAAATTTGTAATCTTTTCACAATCACGTCCAGAAAAGACACTGCAACTATTTGCCAATGCATATGGTTTCTGTGCTAAAAAGGAGCCTCTAGAAAAACTGGTTCGAGAACAAAACATTGCAATAATTGGAATTGCCGAAAGCAACTGCTTCGGCAAAGACATAAGCCTTCTTTATCATGTATGCAACAGGTTAGACAAATCCGAAACAAGCAGAGGAAGATCTTCAGACGGAAGAGTCGCCATCTCCCTACAAAACAACCGTCCGCTATAAGACTTGATTTACCAGAAAAACTCAACACTCACCGGGCTATCGTCCTAAAAATAGTAGGAAAATATAGGAAACCGATCTTCTTGGTAACTGGGGATATGTACATCCCACTGAGGATCTACCAATAGTTTGCTTGCATCTCTACACTTGGCCGAGCAATCATCACAGGAGACCTCAGTGCCAGATCTACTGTTCTTTTCGGGGAACAAAAGACGGCGATCTCCTCATTGAAGCTCTAAACGACACTCAGAGCAAATTAGATAATAACTCACCTACTTTCATCAATAACACTGGAACCTCTACAGCTGATCACATTATTCGCACAGTGCAAATTCCTAATAACTGCATTGGAGTGGAAACAGGTGATAGCATTTCCAGTGATCACCTCACCGTCATCACAAAAGCAACGGTTATTACCCACTTCAAAAATGACAACCACAATAGGGAAACTTTCATCGACTCCAAAAACCTTAACATATGAAACTTAGGAACAGAATTTTAAGCAAAAAGCTGAACATGACAGCGATTAATATTGCAGAAGATCATGACAACTATAGCCAGCTAATCTTGCAAACGATAAAATCTGCTATCACTAACAATGCACCATCATAGGACATAAGGACACGCTTCCTACACATATTCTTAACCTAATCAAAGGAAAAAGAAAATTACACAGACCAATTAGACGACAACCTAAAGAATGAGTAAAAAAGGAATAGCCTCTGCTATACAAAGCAGTAAAAATATAGCTCCTAGAAACGAAGGCATTGGACGATTTCATCTCAGACTGATTCTACCGCAGGGACTTGCTGAAGCACTAAAACCTTTATTTAATGCAGTTTTAACTCAAAAAACTGCACCATCCCAATGGAAACATGCACATATTAGAATGATTCCGAAACATGGGAAACCCAAAAACAAACTTAACTCATACTTCCAATATTTGGCAAAACCTTTGAAGCAATGATCAACAACAGACTACAACAGTCTGCAGAAGACAACAGTGTTATGGTATACCTCATGAAGAAGCTTGTTTCAGAAATAGTCACAGTACCGCTCATGGATTATTAAGACTAACTAGCAAAGAAACTTAACAGAGACGACTGCTGCGCTCTTCCCGAACAAAGAACACGGAAATTATTCACAAAATGCTAAAATATAACTTCCCCACCTGAGATAGCACAATTAATAACTGAACTCGTTAGAAACAGAAAAGTGCAAGTATGGACAGGGATCAAGAATCGCCATGCTTTACACCCAGAGCGGGAGTCCCTCGGGGTGCCGTCTTCTCCCCATTGTGGTGGAATAAAGACGTAGCTCTGTACGTGTTGACACCACTTACTGGTATCATGCACCCACCTGCAGTGCAATCAGTGAACAAGCCAACAGCTACATCAGCAAACTTGAAAACTGGCCCAGTAAACGGATAATCCGACTTAATGCAACCAAATGTCAACTTATTCTATTCAGACACAGAAATCCTGCCAGTCACCAAAAATAGGGCCCCCACATACTCAACAATAGACTTTGGAGACAAGACATTACTCCACAACCAAACGTCAAATATCTTAAAATCTTTCTAGCTGAACTCTTAAATTAGGACAAAAACACGACCGAAAAGATTAAACAAGCTGAAAAACGATTTAGTTAGTCCCATGAAACGTCGAACTTGTGGAGTGGAGAAACCAGTCGCCATTTTTACATACAAAATATTTGTCCAGCCCATTCTCAAATATGGATCTCAAGCATGGATTACGTCATCTACCAAAACGAGAAAAATTCTATCCGCTGACCGGAGGATGCTTCGAATACATGGAGATGTACACTTCGACTTCCCAACAAAGTCCCTTCACGAAACAAAATCAAGAACATGCTAGATAGAAAAAAAAATCACCAGATTTGGTCTGAACAGCCTTCGCAACAATGGACTTATAAAGTCACTCTTTCAGTACGATCCTACGACGTTTAATTTTCTTAAGTTCAAATATGCATTTACTCCCTAAATTATTCTTGAAGCAGTATCGAATTCACTCCAACAGAATACTCTGGAAAACGAAGAAATCAATGAAACTGTCAACAGATCAAGGACATCTACAAGGATTTGGGACGATGTAATAGCATGAAATACAAAGAAGAAATTGTGAGCAAAATTGTTGCAGTCAGTTCCTACAGAAGAAGACAGTATTCCCTATAACGACTAGATTTTCAAGTTTCTCATCTGCTACAGAATTAGGACAGAAATTCTGTACATAAACTAAGTTTCAAGATCACAATATAACATTATCAAAACCACTGAGACAATATGAAGATATATAAGCTGAACAACAGGCAACCAATCACAGCTGGGCCTTTGTCGACCAAGAGATTTTTTTCCTCAGCCGTAAGGTAAGTGTGGGGGATTCGGAATGAAGGTAAGTTAATGAACGGCATGTTCCTCTCGACTACCCATCTATATGCGGTTGAACACCCAAAAAAAGTAAATAAGCACCCAACTGTCCTAAATAAATGGTGTCACAATAGCACAAACTAGAAATATTGGCTGAAAAGGGCTATGATCTTCGATAGCACACCATCTCTAATGTCACTGTAAATACAGAATCATGGACAAAATAATATTACATACTAAGTGGTATACCAGATAACAGAACGGATTATAGAACTACACTCCCTAAACAATATAGTTACTGTGTTATGGGTGAACGTGCTCCTTGGCATCAGAAGAAACAAAAGTCTGTGCAGTCAAGTGTACTGTTCATCCAGGGACAAAGAAATATGAACATCTTTTTACACGGCCTTCTACAAGATGTACAATGACAAATCAGAGCCTTCTGGAATAGCAAGTGACATCTATCATACCATCACAGAGGAAGACATTATACAGGGTGTCCAAGTCGGAATGATAAACATTCAGGGATGTGACTGAAACGATCATTCAAATAAAAAAAAAAGTCTAGTAAACATTGACTGTAAAATGCATATCTTAAGAGGTATGAGCACTTCTTGACCTACAACTCTGTGAAATAAATCTCTTCTACTGAAAGCTCACGTTTTCCTAATTGTGAGAGGACGTAGTAAGCATCAAAACGAGAAAAAAATTGTCTATAATGTCCAGCACGAAAGTAGAGTCCTCAAGGTCACAGCCACTGCCTGCCGCCTGCAGATTGCCCACCTCTCGGCTTTGTTGCCATGTAGGTACGTTAGCTGTGCGGTAAGTCAGAGTAGCTGAAAGCTCTGTGTTACCGTGCTATATCGAGTGTTGACGTCTGATTTCAGTGTCTTACTGTCTTTAGAAATGTGTGCTTTGACGTGTGTTCGGTGGTGAACAACAATGCAGAAGCAACCGCCTACTTCTAGTTCTCCTCCAGTCGGTGTGCATAAAGGGCGTAAAGACATTCGTAAGCAATCGAAAATTATCATATCAAATGCACTAAAGTTTTTACTGATCTGGTTGACAATGAAAAAGCGAGGAATAACAGATTTTTTTGCAAATCCGTAAACTTATTGCGAAGTCAACTGTAGGCCGTATCGGCAAATCTGTGTCATTGGCAGAATCTCCAGACACGAATGAGTGTTTCGGTTCTCCAAGAACGGAAATCAAATCGACTTTGACTATTTTAACAAAGAGCTCGTGCGTAGAACTGTACTTGGATATTACAACAGAGGAGGGTATTCAACGGCTAAAAAATTGCAGACTGACCTCCATGAAAAAATTAATTACTCGGGCTCAAAGACTTCCGTTCTTCGTCTTCTCCGCTCCCTTGGTTTTCGATTCAAGAAGTGCAATGACAGACGGAAATTCTTAATGGAACGCAGAGACACTGCAGCAACAAGAGCGAAGGTTTTTCATACATTGCACTTCTTGCGTGCTGAAGACACCAGGCCTGTAGTGTACTCGGAACAGAACCACACCAATAAGTAGGTATATATGGCACGACTCCAAAGGGAACGGTGGTTTGAAAGTGCCTACTGGTAGAGGTGACAGATTAATCATCGCCCATGCTGGTTCATTAACCACAGGCTTCATACTAGAGGCCGAACTTGTTTTTCGTGGTGGGAAAAGTTCCTGTCAATCCGATTACCATTCAGAAATTAATGGAGAAGTTTTTAAGAAGTGGTTTATTCGACCGTTGTCTGCCTCCGAAGAAGGGTCAATTATCGTGACGGTAAAGCCAGCTGCCACTCCTTTCAGATAGAAAAGCTGCCACGTTCAAATTGACGCAAGGCACATATTATGCAGTGGTTAGAGAGGAAGAGTGTTTTAAATTCAGTCGATGAAACGAATGTTGAACTCCTGTCTTAGGAGGAAATCGTAGGTTCCAAAAAGACTTACGAATTAGATCAACTGGCAAACGAAATGGGACACCAAGTGGTATGTCTACCACCGTATCACTGCCAGTATAATCCCATTGAACTGATATGGGCCCAAGTAAAGCGAGAAGCAGCAAAAAGAAATACTACTTTTAAACTTGCTGATGTCGAGAAGCTACCACACGAAGCTCTTGACAATGTTACTCAGCAGGACTGAGAGAGGTGCGGAAAACACGCAGAAGCATTGCAGAAAACTGATTTCTTGAACCAGGATTTAAGGGATACCATAATGGAATCTGTGATGATACACCTGGCTGAAACAAGCAACACTGAATCTGAAGACGCGGAGCCAGAAGATCCCTCCGTTTAGGTAAGTGCCGTCTATGTAAAAGGCTGACTTGATTTAAATATTTGTCTATTCATTTCAGGTATAGAGAACATACTGCGAATGTTATTCCCTTACAGTAGACGTCTGATGAATTTATCACAAGTGGTGATGATTAGTTTACTTGACAGTAACTGTCAATTAAAATAAGATTGTCAACTCTGCATTAATTAATAACAGTTTTTTTCCTAAAACCCGGTATCGAATGCCTTTCATCCAGATGAAATCTTACTGCATTCAGTTTACTTATACATTCGAAATTTAACTCCTTTTTTTCATAAAAGGATTTACTGGCTTGCAGTTCATAAAATGACAAAACGTTGTGGTGCTTCTGTATCGATTGTATATTTATTAACAGTGAAGTAACATCAGAACAGTCCCAGCACCTATTCTGATAGTCCGAGAAGAGCATAGAAATTTATATTTGACGACTTTTACAAAAAGATGTTGTTGTTGTTGTGGTCTTCAGTCCTGAGACTGGTTTGATGCAGCTCTCCATGCTACTCTATCCTGTGCAGGCTTCTTCATTTCCCAGTACCTACTGCAACCTACATCCTTCTGAATCTGCTTAGTGTAGTCATCTCTTGGTCTCCCTCTACGATTTTTACCCTCCACGCTGCCCTCCAGTACTAAATTGGTGATCCCTTGATGCCTCAGAACATGTCCTACCAACCGATCCCTTCTTCTGGTCAAGTTGTGCCACAAACTTCTCTTCTCCCCAATCCGATTCAATACTTCCTCATTAGTTATGTGATCTACCCATCTAATCTTCTGCATTCTTCTGTAACAAAACAAAAAGATAAAACGCAGAATTGTATTACTTTAGTATGACAGAGGATAGTATCCGATGGCCAGAGAAATACAGGGTAATGTCCGTCATAAAGCTGATTACTTCGGCCAGTCACTTCAATGCACTGTTTTTTCCACCCACTTTGTTTTTAATTCAGAAACTGTAACCATGGACGAAATTTGTAAAACAAGACAGTGACATTGCACTAGGAAGAACGAAGTATTTGTGTACCAAGAGCGTATTGCGTGCTGGGAATAATAGGAATAAAGGAAATTTAGATAAAGCTTGGGTTTCACAAAACCATTCGAACAAATACTTTGCTCGACTTCAGTGAAAATACTGACTTCAAAATAACTACAATTACTTTTGTGTAGCGTATATTGGCGTTTTGAGTGATGGATGCAATGACGATCGATATGTATTAGCAGCCAGTAAAATATTTTCGTGATGTAGGGAATATTCTCGGTCATATTAAAGCGAGCCGTCCGAACAAAACACTTAGCGATCGCCTACAACGACTCGTGCGCTGCTGTGGACGGAATATCGCGGAAGTAATTTGCCTCTGTACGTGATACGATACAATAAGGAAGTCTGAAATGTCACCAAAAATAATTTTGCACTTGTCTTAACAACTTCCTCGCGGGAAGTTCCTTCGCAGTCCTACAGAACGAAAAATGATCAGTGACTACAATTTTCGCAAACACAGTCGGCATAGTTTCACACCTCTTATAATATTTTATTTTTTATCTCAGAATACTTTTATGTTTCCGAAATAAAAGAGAGAGTATATGCATCTGTAAACTTTGAGGGTGTTGATATTTTTTCAGTCCAATTACATTGGTGATTCTGTTACTACCACAGGACTAGACTATAGTTGCCCAATATTTTTTAAAATTTTTTATGAACATTTGAAATTATCACTATAAAAAAACTAACAATGCTATGAGACAGTGAGAAGACCTTGAAGCCCTATTTTCGTGCCGGCCACTATAGTGAAGTTGGGCTCTGAAGTGGGCTTGAGTGCTATGAGCACTTGTTCACTAGAAGACGACAGTAACGAAGATGAACAAGTTTTCATAGCTTTTTAGATGAGCATCTTAGAGTCCTGGGTTGCGAAACTGTTTTGCTTCGAATGGTTGCTCCTGTCACATGGCTTATAAGGCGCTTGTTTCCCCGATCCTTGAGTATTGTTTATCTATCTGGGATCCCTATCAGGTAGGAGTGTAGAGGAGATAGAGAAGATCCAATGAAGGGAGGCGCGTTTCATCACGGGATCGTTTAGCTGGCGAGAGGACGTTGCGGAGATGCTAAACAAACTCCACTGGCAGACGTTACAAGAGAGGCGTTGCGCATCTAGGAGAGATTTACTATTGAAATTTCAGGACAGCGCTTTTCAGGAGGAGTCGGACTACATATTTCTTCCCTCCGGCCCCCCTCCACATATATCTCGTGTATTTACCACTAGGAGAAAATCCGAGAAATTAGAGCCAATACAGAGGCTTACCGACAATCATTCTGCCCACGCACAACTCGCGAGTGGAACAAGGTTGGAGGGATCAGATAGTGGTAGCGAAAGTGTGCTCCGCCACACACCATTAGGTAGGTTACGGAGTGTGATGTAGATGTAGATATCTGAATACTGATCATTTCTTCCGGGACACATTGTATGTAGTGCATAACATCCATACATCCTGCACGACCGTGGCATTTTCTTGGAATGCACCGTAGGAAGTCTCTGCCTTAGCTACGGAAGGTTCAGACTGCACCTTTATCGTCTGCAATGGATTGGCACCCCGTACTGATGAGGATACCGACCATATTACTTCGGCCATTGCAGTAATATGCGACTACCAACTTACTGAAGTTCTTACTACTTAATTGGCAACTATCTATCCGGGTGAACACGCTACTTGTGAGAAGTGACATGATCATGTATCTAATTTCGTATTGGCTTAGCAAATTATGATTCATTTGACCTAAAATACTGATATCTTAATCTAAGATTTTGATGAAGTGATCGGATCGTCAGTGAATGTGTGTGTGTGTGTGTACTACAATTATATTGCACATTATAATTTGTAGGATGTTATGTATCGGTGCTGGTTGAGTTGATAATGCGTGAAGGTAACATTAGAAAACGAAAAATCTCTGTTTTAGAGTTGAAACAGCATGGTATGACCTCTCCGTATCTGGCATCCAGCTAATCTCGACTCGAAGCTCAGCCAGGATAAAGCTGTTGCTGCACTCTCTCTACTCTCGAATCGTATGTTCCCCCTGCAGTACCGTATGCTCACCACAAGTAAAATTTCCTTATTTGTTATCGTTTCTGGCGATAGAGGTGCTATGGCCAGCAGCGTAAACGGCCATTGTCATCTGCTTTAATTCTATTTATCTTTTATTTTTATTTGATTTTTTAAAGGATCGTCAGTCTTCTGGCTGACAAAATGCGGCTCGCTGCGACTCGTTGCGACTTCCTCTACTCCCCTAACCTCTTCATCTCAGTGTAGCACACATGCTCAACATCCTGAATTTTCTGTTGGATAGTTTCCGATGTCTGTATTCCTCTACAGTTTTTCCTCTCTCCATCTCCCTCTTGTACAGTGGAAGTTATTCGGTGGTAACACATGTCGTATCATCATATCCTTTCTTATTCTCAGTGTTCTCCATATGTTCCTTTGCTCGTCTATTCTGCCAAGAACCACTTCACTCCTTTTCTTGTTAGTCCACTTATTTCAACATCGTTCTGTAGCACCATATCTCGTTTTTTTCCCCTTTTGGTTTCACTGCCCATTATTATCTTCTAGACAATGCCGTGCTCCAAACATACAGTCTCAGATATTTCTTCCGAAAAAATTAAGTTCGAAGTTTGATTCTTGTAGAAATATTTTAGTCAAGAGTACCCTCTTGCCTGTGGTAGTCTGCTTTTTGTATCCACCTCGCTTCATCCATGGTCTGTTATTTTCCTTCGAAGGTACCAGAATTCTTGCACATCGTCTACTTCGTGATCACCATCTTTGATGTTAATTTTTTCACTAATGTCGTTCCTGCTTCTTCTCATTACTTTCGCCGGCCGCGGTGGTCTAGCGGTTCTAGGCGCTCCTTCCGGAACCACGCGACTGCTACGGTCGCAGGTTCGAATCCTGCCTCGGGCATGGATGTGTGTGATGTCTTAGCTTAGTTCGGTTTAAGTAGTTCTAAGTTCTAGGGGACTGATGACCACAGATGTTAAGTCCCATAGTGACCAGAGCCAGTCATTACTTTCGTCTTTCTTCGGTTTACTTTGAGGCTGTATTCTGTACTCATTATAATTTTCATTACATTCAAAAGTTGCTGCTATTCTCCTTCACTGTCACAGAGGCGAGCAGTGTTATCAGTGCATGTTAACATTGAAATCCTTTCATCCTGACTTGAAATCGCACTCCTGAAATTGTTTTCCATTTGCGTTATTGCTTCTTCGATTTTTTTTATATGGCCCACCACAAATTTCTCTGCTGTGCCAACCTTTTCATTTCAAAGTAGTAATTACAACCTACGTCCTTTGTTAACAGCTGGATGAAACCAATCTCTGTCTTATTCTACAGTTTGTATCCTCTACCACTCCCTTAGCACCATAGAAGTTGATATCTTAGCAGACCCTACCATCCTATTCCTTCTTTTTGTCAGTGTTTTCCAAATACTCGTTTCCTCTCCGGTCCTGCACAGAGCCTCCACATTCCTTACCTTATCAGTCCACCTGTATCACGACATGTCAAATGCTTCGATTCTCTTTCCCCGCAGTCCATGTCTTACTACCATAAAACGCACTGCTCCAAAAGTACATTCTCAGAAATCTCTTCCTGAAATTAAGGCCTCTTCGTGATCACTAGTGCTGGTGTTAAGTGTCTCGCTGTTCACATTTCTACTACTTCTCATTACTTTCTTCTTTCTTCAGCTTACTTTAAATCAGTATTCTGTACCCATTAGACAGTTCATTCCGTACAATGCATCATGTAATTCTTCTTCACTTTTAGTGAGAGCACCACTGTCATCAGCAAATCTTGTCCTTCCACCTTGAATTTTAATTCACTTAAAAACCTTTGTTTTGTTTCGATGATTGTTTCTTCGACGTATAGATTGAACAGTAGAGTGGAAAGACTACATCCCTGTCTTACATCTTCTTTAATCCCCTGTTCCATACTTGAGAGGGACAAAGTACCCAACCTGTGCACTACACAGTGGTTCGCGAAGTACAACTGCAGTCGTAGAGGAATTGCTACTCTACCGGCCATTAAAATAGCAACATCAAGAAGAAATGAAGATGATAAACGGGTATTCATTGGACAAATATATTACACTAGAACTGACATGTGATTGCATTTTCACGCAATTTGGGTGCATAGATCCTGAGAAATCATACCCAGAACAACCACCTCTGGCAGTAATAACGGCCTTGCTACGCCTGGGCATTGAGTCAAACAGAGCTTGGATGGCGTGTACAGGTACAGCTGCCCATGCAGATTCAACACGATACCCCAGTTCATCAAGAGTAGTGAATGGCGTATTATGACGAGCCAGTTGCTCGGCCACCATTGACCAGACGTTTTCAGCTGGTGAGAGATCTGGCGAATGTGCTGGCCAGGCCTGCAGTCGAACATTTTCTGTATCCAGAAAGGCCCGTACAGGACCTGCAACATGCGGTCGCGCATTATCCTGCTGAATGTAGGGTTTCGCAGGGATCGAATGAAGGGTAGAGCCACGGGTCGTAACACATCTGAAATGTAACCTCCACCGTTCAAAGTGCCGTCAGTGCGAACAAGAGGTGACCGAGACGTGTGACCAATGGCACCCGATACCATCACGCCACTGATACGCCAGTATGGCGATGACGAATTCACGCTTCCAATGTGCGTTCAAGGCGGTATCGCCAAACACGGATGCGACCATCACGATGCTGTAAACAGAACCTGGATTCATCCGAAAAAATGACGTTTTGCCATTCGTGCACCCAGGTTCGTCATCAGGTACACCATCGCAGGCGCTCCTGTCTGTGATGCAGCGTTAAAGGTAACTGCAGCTGTAAACGTCGTCGAACTCTTCGTGCAGATGGTTGTTGTCTTGCAAACGTCCCCATCTGTTGATTCAGGGATAGAGACGTGCAATGCGGATAAGATGCCTGTCATCTCGACTGCCAGTGATACGAGTCCGTTGCGATCCAGCACGGCGTTCCGTATTCCCCTCGTGAACCCACCGATTCCATATTCTGCTAATAGTCATTGAAACTCGACCAACGCGAGCAGAAATGTTGCGATACGATAAACCGCGATCTGGATAGGCTACAATCCGACCTTTATCGAAGTCGGAAACGTTGGTACGCATTTCTCCTCCTTACACGAGGCATTACAACAACGTTTCACCAGGCAACGCCGGTCAACTGCTGTTTGTGTATGAGAAATCGATTGGAAACTTTCCTCATGTCTGCACGTTGTAGGTGTTTCCACCGGTGCGAACCTTGTGTGAATGCTCTGAAAAGCTGATCGTTTCCATATCACAGCATCTTCTCCCTGTCGGTTAAATTTGGCGCCTGTAGCACGTCATCTTCGTGGTGCAGCAATTTTAATGGCCAGTAGTGTAGTAACAGTCCCCTCTTCCAGGTATCGTAGTCAGCTTGTGGCACAGGTAGCGCATTAGCGAGGTTACGAACAAGAAATCGAAGTTGCGCGTCAGCCCAACAAGTAGATGTTGTCAATCAGCGGGCAGCGGTTCCGCGGGGCAGAATGCGGCGAGCGCCGCGGACAGGCCGACAGCGACCACCTGCTCGGCCAGGTAGGAGGGTCGGGCTGAGCCCCGCGTCGCCCGGGGCAGCGCTCGCGGCTCGAGGGCCCTCGACGCCGCCCCCGCCGCCGCCCCCGCTGCCGGCACAATGCACGCCTCGGCTCGCCCGCGCCGCGCTCGCCCATCTTGATTCGATTATATTTATGAGATTAGGCCGCGGCCGACGCCGTGAAAGGCTAGCCGGCCCGGATATCGGGGCCCGATTCCCGCAGTCCATTGTCCCGCGCCCGGGAGGAGAAGGCCCCGCGTATATAACACGTATTATTATTACTGTTCGCCGGGCCCGGCTGCGGTGGATCCCCCAGCCGCACGGCCCCGTAATTGGAATACTTGTTTGTGTGCGCTGCGAGAGGATTTCGCGGCATCGGGCGTGCCGGATTTAGACGATCGAAAGGCGCGTCGTTCGCGGAGCGAAAATCCGTTTCGGGGGCGGATCGTAAAAGCGGACTAATAACTGCGGCGAATTGAGGTTACGGCTTAAGAACGCATCTGGATACAGTCTGCAGCGCGGAATTTCCTTAATACACTACGTGCTGGAAGGCAATTTGAAATGTTCCCTTCGTTAGGGGGAAAAAAAAATGAGCCGGCCGTAGTGAACCCTATCTCAATGTAGCGAAGTGTAATGTGATGCGAATACATAGAAAGATAGGTCCCTTATCATTTAGCTACAAAATAGCAGGTCAGCAACTGGAAGCAGTTAATTCCATAAATTATCTGGGAGTACGCATTAGGAGTGATTTAAAATGGAATGATCATATAAAGTTGATCGTCGGTAAAGCAGATGCCAGACTGAGATTCATTGGAAGAATCCTAAGGAAATGCAATCCGACAACAAAGGAAGTAGGTTACAGTACGCTTGTTCGCCCAATGCTTGAATACTGCTCAGCAGTGTGGGATCCGCACCAGGTAGGGTTGATAGAAGAGATAGAGAAGATCCAACGGAGAGCAGCGCGCTTCGTTACAGGATCATTTAGTAATTGCGAAAGCGTTACGGAGATGATAGATAAACTCCAGTGGAAGACTCTGCAGGAGAGACGCTCAGTAGCTCGGTACGGGCTTTTGTTGAAGTTTCGAGAACATACCTTCACCGAAGAGTCAAGCAGTATATTGCTCCCTCTTACGTATATCTCGCGAAGAGACCATGAGGATAAAATCAGAGAGATTAGAGCCCACACAGAAGCATACCGACAATCCTTCTTTCCACGTACAATACGAGACTGGAATAGAAGGGAGAACCGATAGAGGTACTCAGGGTACCCTCCGCCACACACCGTCAGGTGGCTTGCGGAGTACGGATGTAGATGTAGATGTAGATGTAGTGACCGTGCGGTTCTGGGCGCTGCAGTCTGGAACCACGAGACCGCTACGGTCGCAGTTTCGAATCCTGCCTCGAGCATGGATGTGTGTGATGTCCTTAGGTTTAACTAGTTCTAAGTTCTAGGGGACTAATGACCTCAGAAGTTGAGTCCCATAGTACTCAGAGCCATTTGAACCATTTTTTTTGTGTGTGTGTGTTAAAAATCAGCTGTGAGTAAAATTTCTCTCAGTCACGAGTGGTGGCCTGCGTTATTATAGATGGCAACCGCATCCAACACCAAATCTCGAACCCTGATTAGGGTCTTTCACAGACAATAGTCAATCCGATCACGACCGAGGAAACAACGTAAATCCACCAGTACCTAGCGCAGGTATAAAATATTCCGTCACTTGTTACTGTCCACAGATGCCGACAGAGAACACGATATAACAGGCCAAGCAGTTTCATTAGTCCTCTCGTACTACTCAAAGTACCAGAAAACTCTCTCTTCCCCGTTCAACTTCGTCACTGGCTCTTTACTTAGTTACTTCCCCTCTTCTCATTCATCGTTCGATCACCTCTGGCAATATATTGTATCGACATACATTATAAAAAAGGATGTACTAGTATATATATATATATATATATATATATATATATATATATATATATATATATATATATTCCACATCTTCTTCTAAGCCGGCCGCTGTGACCGAGCGGTTCTATGCGCTTCAGTCCGGAATCCCGCTGCTGCTGCCGTCGCAGGTTCGAATCCTGCCTGGGACGTGAATGTATGTGGCGCCTTTGGGTTAGTTAAGTTTAAATAGTTCTAAGTCTAGGGGAGTTATGACCTCAGATGTTAAGTCCCATAGTGCTTGAAGCCATTTGAACCATTTGAATCTTATTTTAAATCCCTGGACATACATGAACCAAAATGGGCACACGTATCTGTTACAGTCTGGACAGAATCACTGTGGCGATAAGGACCACGTACCTATCAAAGGGGCGAAGGTTATGATGTAGCTCACAACGCACGGATTCGCAGATTTTATTCATCCATTATTTGAGAATGAGAGCACTTATCTACTTACAAGCTTTACACACAATTTAAAACCTTTGTGAAACGAAAAAAGTTTATTGGTTACCACACTTTCACTGTTCATGAAGTAAAACCGCCGCATCCAGCAAGAAGTATTAATTTATTATCTACTAAGTGCATCACGGCACATGTTGCACACAAAAAAAATGGCTCTGAGCCCTATGGGACTTAACTTGGAGGTCATCAGTTCCCTAGAATTACTTAAACCTAACTAATCTAAGGACATCACACACATCCATGCCCGATGCAGGAATCGAACCTGCAACCGTAGCGGTCGTGCGGTTACAGACTGTAGTGCCTAGAACCGCTCGGCCACCCTGGCCAGCATGTTGCAGACAGTATTCCCATTTACCGTCATAGGGATTCAGCTGCGTCAAAACGAAGCTGCACGACGAAATTCGCTACAGACACTGGTGAAATATGTGTAGAAACATATGTGAACTATATTAAATGTATGTGACATTAATGTGTATTCTGAAAAGCTGCAGGTAAAAATCTCTTCCTAAACTCATGGACCATTTGCATCCAAACTTGCGACACATATTAGTGTCTGGAAAGAAGAACTGTGGGAGTGAGAAACATCAACCCTCTTTTGTGGTGGGGATTAAAACTTGGAGAGAGAAGAGGGGAGCAATAGATAGGCAGATAGAGAGGGAAGGAGGACATGCGCACTGATACGAAGGTGGAGGAGATGGACAAAGTTAGGGAGACGGGGAAATGGACAACAAGTAAAGAGGAGGAGATGGACAGAGTGAGGTGAGAGAGGGAGATGGAAAGAGAGACTGGGAGAACGAAATAAAGAGAAAAAAGGAAGAGTAGAGAGATACAGTGGGAAGGAAAAGATGGACAGAGAAAGAAGGAGGATGGAAAGGACAGAGAGAGGGAGAGGAGGAGATGGATGGAGAGGGGGTGAAGAAGCTGGACAAAGAGAGGGGAAAGGAGGAGTGGCTAACGCAATCCGATCAAATACATGCCCAGGCAGCACAAGGTACTCACTTACTACGCAATAAACGCCATAATACAGTGATTGCTAGTCCACATTTAACTGTAGCCCCCGCCCTACTATTTCCTGGATAAGTCAGTTCAAAGGCTGGAGGAAGGCAAGCCACATCATGTAGAATGTGACCGTGCCTAATAAAGCACTGTGGTGTTTCAATCAAGTTCGGAATGTTGAACAAATTTATATTTTCGCATGTAGTGGAAACTTCTGAGCACTTGGTTGAACCGAGCGAGGTGGCGCAGTGGTTAGACACTGGACTCGCATTCGGGAGGACGACGGTTCAATCCCGCGTCCGGCCATCCTGATTTAGGTTTTCAGTGATTTCCCTAAATCACTCCAGGCAAATGCCTTGATGGTTCCTCTGAAAGGGAACGGCCGACTTCCTTCCCCATCCTTCCCTAATCCGATGAGACCGATGACCACGCTGTCTGATCTCCTTCCTCAAACAACCAACCAACCAACCAACTTGGTTGAAATTAAATTGTTCTGTGCGAAAACGACTGTACGTCCTCATAAGTTTCTCGACACTATTAGTGGACATTAATATTCAGTGTGTTCTCTATTTGCCTTTCAGACGAATTGGGAGCTGCTGGGGTCATTTTCTATGAAGTGTATAAATGTCTTTGGAAGAGCTGCAGCACAAACTTCCTCAAGAGCTGATACCGAAGAAAGTATTGATGGTCGCTTACGCCGGGAACGAAATCGATGTTCCTACTAATCCGACTGGTATTCAGTCTCATTGAGGCTGGGACTATGGGCAGACTAGCTCTTTTCAGGAATATTATAGTTCACATAATGTGGCGTTATCATTTTATGTTTGACTTCTGCTTGAGACAGTATTACTACTCAGGGCACATATTGGTTCAAAGCACCGATGATGGCTGTTAATCAGTTGAAATCGATTTGCAGAAGCGAATAAATAAAACACGATTTTTCGACTGGTTGCTGCATATTTGGTAATTTTAATTTTAATAGGGAAAATTTATCAAAATCCTTTACTTTTCTTACGGGGTGAGTGAATAAGGAACCAGCCTATGGATTTACGAAGGAATAAGGCGCAAATCCTTTTCCTATTCGGTAAGACGTGAGGGAGGGAGGGGTGGATTAAGAGGGAAGTACCAGAATCTTCATGGCATCATTTATTTACAAACACGATATGTTTGTTGATGAGCTGTCAGAAAACGTCGCACGAGAGAGCAGAGTTACAGATCTGACACCGTGGAAATTTTGTATTTCGCCCTGCGTGTCGCCGATCGCGTTCAGCCTGCTTCTTGCAGAGAATTTCTGAGAGTGTGCTGTTGTATTCGGGGTCGACCGGAACCCCAGCGCTTGCCCCTGCACCTGGATCGGGCAAATATTTGACAAGCTGCAGTGCCCAGCAGGTATTATCGAGATTACGTGCGGTTGGAGGAGCGATTGACCAGTGGGGCGCTAAATTGTTCGATGACAGATGGCTGCACACTTTCCATAGATCCGTGGTGCCAACAGAAGGTGGATAATGTTGTATTACGACCACATGTGTGCCTTACGGCAAAGTAACACGATGTTGATTCAGATTTTATGTACCTAACAGCTTCAGAGCAGATGTTTACCACAGAATTTAGTTCTTTTTGAAAAATGATAGTCGTAGTGAATATCGGCTTAGAAGCTTATTTTAATGCAGGACTCGTTCTTAATGACTTTGCGTCCAAACTAAAAAGATCAGCTTCACAACAGGCTCACCGATGAAACAAATCTCACTATAGAATTACCAAACTCAACTCAACAGTGCGCAAAAATTCCCTCGGAGCTAAAAATACCGTTGAAGCCATAGCACGTTTCAAATAATCGTCTCTAATATGTTGAACTCTTTTCTAATACGGTGAACTCCTTAACAGTATTGTATCATGAATAAATCCTAACTTTATTTCATCCATCAAGGACTGTTTTTTTTTTTTTTACCTGATATTATTGTACACTTGGATCTACAATTTGCAAATCTCGAAGTGCATGTTAAAGGATACTTATACCGTCGTACTATTAGGGTTCCTTCATGTTCTATACGCGAACATAGCTTTGAGAGGATGGGCTTATATGTCTCCGTATGTCAACTGTTGTTTACGGTGCAACTAGAATTAAATCAGTTCTCGTCGTCAGTCACACATCTTGTTAACAGAACTTTCACAGGTAATCATTTGGTACAATGGATTACGTCTGCAAGTTTTCTTTGCAGCAAGCAGGTATCTGCCTTACGTTTAATTTTGCAATGAAACATTTGTGTGCCACTTGTTAATGAGTCCCGAATCTTACCTTACAATCAGTAAAAGAATTACAGCTTGTTCTAGTATCCCGCATACTGTAGGCTGTTGACATACACACATTTTCTTCTACAGAATGCATTCAAAAACAAAAATGAACAGAGAATGAACACATACAGTTAGGCAATGAGTTCTCAGTGAAAAAGTATTACATAACCATCGAAAAATACATGTAACAAATTGAGCAACATACGCAATTTTAGACAGCCAATCAAAATGCGACCCGTACTGGTACGTACATAGGTGTTTGTCTTTACACTTTTCTTTCACCGACATATCATCCTTTCAACCGTGTACAAACTTAAACAGAGATTTTGACGTATTTAGTTGAATAATGAATCAGTTTAGTGGTTCGTTTTTGTGGAACCTGCAACCAGTCGCTTTATAATATTTTAAACATTATTTCCCCATTAGGCAGTTGTAGGCGTGTCACCACAAGCACTTCATACAGTATGCCACGTGTAGCTTGTCCCTGCGATTATCGTCCTGGTTAAAATACTTTGACTTGGACTCACTCTTCCGAATAATGGACAACGTAAGACACCTTTATTGGGTAACCCATGCGTCATATAATTCAAGATATTTTGGGCATTGCACTATAAAAGCATTCGACACTACCAGAAAGGAAATACAGCAGTTAGATGAACATGGTTTAACATATAGCGGACAGGTACTCAACAATACATCAAATATGATACTTCGCTGTTTTTCGTTTCACCTTTTACCGTTACAATTACAACACGAAGAAAGCCTTTTTCTTCCATATGCTTCCACTAATTTCAGCCTTCAAACAGTATTAGTTAAATCCTTGTTAATATATCATCTTTATGTGTGTTTTTTTTTTGTCTAATGTAGTTTACTTGTCAAATTGGCTGAAGAGTGGAGTGACCTGTGTTCCAGCACGTCACAACATAGTACAATGATTGACAATGACAATGTGTCAAAATCATAATAAATAGTATCCTAACAGCCTAGACCGGAATAACCTCATTCAAGATTTTCACGACGGCTGTGAACTCATTCGTCATAAAACAAATCTAGTTCATTAAACTAAATGGCACGTACTGGAAGTGACATAAACACAGCCAGCAGAAAAGGCAAGGAACATAATACTCTGCGTCGTAGTGGAATGTTAGTCGTACAAGGAGTAGCACACCGTAAGATGAGTTACAGGTTAAGGTGGTGTAGAAATATCTGCTGAATTTTAAAAATGCATACGATATGTCTTTGTGTGTGTGTTTCTCTCTCTCTCTCTCTCTCTCTCTCTCTCTCTCTCTCTCTCTCTCTCTCTCTCTCTCTCTGTGTGTGTGTGTGTGTGTGTGTGTGTGTGTGTCATTACTGTTAACTTTAATGCATTTATTGTTTTTTAGTCCTACTCAGGCAATTACACTTAAAAACTATTTTTATGGGCTACTAGTTGCTTAATAAAAATTAGTCCATGCAATACAAGCAGTTGTCTAGGAGCAATAATTTTTGGTTACGTTTAAAACTTATTTCGCTAACAATCAGATGTTTTATATTATGTAGCAAGTAATCTAAAATTTTTGTTTCTACATATTGAACACCTTTAACTGATGAGTTTGTAACACCTTAGCTCTAGTACTCTACTGATTTATTTTGCCTTTTGTTTTATTTAATGTTACATCGTTGAGCTTCTGTAAATGTGTTTGATTGAATAGATAACACAAAATTGTATACTCCTTTCTTTGCAAAAAAAAATAAAATAAAAAAAATAAAAAAAAATATCTTTGATGTCATGGTTTGATTCTATGCTATGTGGTGTACCTATCATATACATTCTTTACTGTATGTCATTGTAATTTCCTTGGGAATAATTTCTTGTAGAAATGTCAATATGTGCAAGCGTTATGTTTCGTGTAAAATGATTGTTTGCTGTTATGTAAACTGCTGACCTTCACTTAGAATTCTTAGTTTTCTTGTGTGTAAGAGATAGTGTGATTCTCGTCGGGAACGGAACTTAGTAGCGCGCGCAAATTGTGGTTGGCCTACGTAGAAAAGGTGGAACTGAGAGTCAGTCAGGTGCGAGCTACCACACTGTGAACTGCTCACGTAAAAGTTGTGTATTGTGTTGGTCCTGAGAGAGGCTTTTCCTGGCGCTTTCCAATGCCTTGGATGGATGGTAAAGAACCGGAGCTATTCTGCAACTGATGGCTACCATCGCCACCGAGAAATAGCAGAGTCCGGCAATTCTACCTGCAAATCCACCGACCAACATGCAGTTGCAACCACATTGTGCAATCGCTGTAACGGAATACTATAATAATGTACAGTGAAGGATCAGCTCATTGGATGTGTTGGTGTGCTCAAATTTAAGGGAATTTATAACTGAACTTATGTACCTACCTTGATTTTTTTCCTTATCATAACACCTCTCAGGTTCCTCCTTTTTTGGACTAAAGTGATTACCGAGTGTCCTTATTGAAAGAACATTCAAGCCTAGTGTTTTAACTAATTAATGCCTCTTGAACATCGTAAAGAGAAAGTTAACGTTAATGTGGCAAGAGAGTGAGTTAAAGTAAATGATGCTTGCTGAAAATAATTTTCCTATTAAAACTGCTTATTAATATGTTGTTGCCAACTTCCAAATTAAAAGTTCTTAAGACTGAGGGTTATAAAGTTTTGCTTAGTTAATGATCGTAGTGCTGCATGTAGTAAATTTTAAATGGTGAGTCAGTTTCTTGCAAATCTGTCAACATTGTGTCTCACTGCAGTAAAAGTCGTGAATTGCATTTGTGGAAAGTTATATACTCATGTTTGCTAAGTGCTTGTCTCTCTTGTGTATTGGAAGTGCATATTAACAGTATAACAGGATCCACAGTTTGTCTATTGTGCTAATGCTAGGTAAGACCACTACCTATGAAAATAATAACATCTTTATTCAAAAGATAGTGAGAAGTAACCGGTTAGTGAATTCCGTTATCTTTTATTCTAAATAGAAAAGTATTTAACTAAGAGAGACTTAACCTGTGACCAGTTCATAATTTTGCAATGAACTACATTTACAATTTTATGCCAGCTAGGAAAATGTTTGAAAAGTACTACTGAACCTATGTCCAATTAATGATTCTGTAGTGAATATTAATCGTAAAGTTATAAAGACCATTCAGTTTGAATAGGCCCTGAAAGTAATAGTGTGTTGCAAATACTCTGTCCTGCTCTGTCAGCTTCCAATTTTAACCGTGAACATATGCAGGTGTCAAAGTTCATTGCACTCGCTTGTGGTATAGTATAGGTTGTGTTTGTCCGTTAAAGTTACTAATAACTATTTTCTTGAACAAGAATGTTAATCATTCTCTTGCCTAATTAGGCTGGCGACCGTTTTCCTTGTTCTCTAAACAGTGTAGCTAGGTAAAACATTATTTGTTACTGTCTGAATATTTACGTAATTCTGACTTTCATTTTCGATAAGCCACCTCCGTTAGGTACAACGCGGTCAATATAACAAAATTCCTTTCAGAGGGTAACACTGCTCTGTTGCGTTATGCCATAATTGCTTTAACAAGGTAGTTTTATTTCACAACCTGCCTCCAGCTTTAGCGTTATGGTACAGCAGTAGCATACAGTAGTGTTATACGTGGCTTTTCCGTTACAGGACTATTTCTTCAGTTCGAGCATAGTACTTAATAAACCAAGTTTGGTATTTCCTTGCACAAGCTACGTAACTCCTGTTGCAGTCTTATAAGTTACCATAGAAAATTATTTCATAACACATTAGTGAGTGAAAACATGCGTAGTATATAAGAAGTTTGATTCGTCTATTTCCAAGAATAACAGTTATACGAAGAGCAAAAGTAGCTGACTTTAATTGTTTCAGGATTTCAGGAATATTCTTCTTGCAGTTCTACTTTTCATGGGTATGTACAACCAAAAGTTTGGATCTGTCTGCGCTGTTTACTGCTCCCTTTTCATCTACTACGTCACTTGATGAAATGATTCTATTTGTTGTGCAGTACTATATATTTTGTAGAAGAATTTTCAACGCTACCGTCAGCTGTAATTTCGTGATAATGAATTAACAACTGACAGTAGTGTTCAAAACCGTAATATTTCTATCGGCTGTTGTCCTCTCCTCCAACTTAAAAAGGAGGGAGATGCCATAATTATATATAGTGCGTTTTCTCAAAATTGAGGGAGACTCCATTTGCAGAAAAGCACTTCGTAATATATCATTGATAATCCTTTCTGTTGCTTTCAGTCTATAGGGATTTATTTTAACACCAGTATCTTCTGCAAAAAGTACAAATTGTTCTTTACGGATGTTGAGAGGGAGGCTATTCACATATTTGACCTATAGGAGTAATGCTTATGAGGAAGGAAATGAACAATGCATTCGGGAGGACGACGGTTCAAACCCGCGTCCTGCCATTCTGATGTAGGTTTTCCGTGTTTTCGCTAGAGCGCTACAGGCAAATGCCAGGATGGTTCCTTTGAAAAGGCATGGCCGACTTTCTTCCCCGCTCTTCCCTAATCCGACGGGACCGATGACCTCACTGTGTGGTCCCCTCCCTCGAATCAACCAACCAACCAACCAACCTACATCACCACAAGTTAATTTCGCCCCACACGAACTTTATCAATTTGAAGACGTCGTGACTTCCAGTGCAGAAAGCTGTACAGGTGTTATGAAGGGGTTTTTGTGTACAAGGCGAGAACGTACGTGTAGTTTCTTTGTCGGGTGTGTCTGGAATGTTGTGGCGACGGCTGGGCGCTGGACTACGGTCGGAGTGGCCCTTAAGGCGTGGCTGTTTGCTTTCGGAATGGGCAGGGAGGGATAGATAGGTGTCTCGTTCCACGCTGCGCCGAGCTGATTAGTGGCAGCAGGGAGATCGAAGGCGCGAGGCAAATCGGTGGGGCAAAAAGGTATGAAAACCTTCGGAAAGCGAGTAAAAAGGCCAAACAGAGGCGCCTGCGGCCAGATAACGAGCAGGGCTGGCTGATCGTCCGCGAAGCAGCGGGGGCCGGGGGAATCGGAAATTGTCCGGCGATGTTTGTAGTATTTGTTAAGCGCGGAAGGGGCCCGGCCGGCGCGGCGCACGGTACGGCCTCAGATTAGAGGCGGCGCGGTGTTTGCTCTTCAGGATGTAATTTGTGAGGCAGCGCCGGCCGCTGCAAGAAGCGTCCGGGGAATGAGGTGTGCGTCGGGGGGGTTGGTAAAAAAAATAACGTGTAAAGTATTAAGGCGGAGGTAGCGCGTAGCCGGCAAATGATACGTTGGGGCGCGCGTCGTGACAGGGTAATGTGGTGGGCAGCTCTGTTGGTTTTTGTGGGACGCCACGGCGAGGCGAGCCGCAGGGAATGTGGGGCTGCGGCAGGTGTCGGCTTCGCGCCTGCGCAGACGCCTCTGCGACCCTCCCATCGCACACACGGGAACACGCCATCGCGCTGCCGGTGCGCCTGCTGTGTTAAGCCCGTATTACACGATGTGCCTAAACCGCACACCTATGCGCCAACGCCCCTAACGTGCATACCTGTAACTACAGACAGGTTCACTTCCGACCTATTACACCATCCACGCGGGATATACCTAGCGTGCATGCGCAGCAGCAGACTGTACGCGCGAGAAGAAAATACATGTTTTATGTCCTGATGTCTTGTAAAGTCGTTCGTTCTACCGCCCGAAACTCAAGGGCGACTGTATGATATACTGAAGCGTCATACGTTCAAATTATTTGTGAACTCGAGGTTCCTAATAAAAGAAATTGTTTTCTACCATTATCTATTACGTAATAGTTTTTCTCTAATGTAGGTTAGTACTGTTCTGAATTACAGACACAACAGTTTTATATTACGACACTTGATTACACAGGTATAAGTATATGGAAATTTACATTTATACAGCATGTTGCACATGGAGGATCCACTTGTTTTTGGAGCAATTGCTCTGGCAGGATTCGGATTAGGGCAGAACGGCGACGAAAACGAAAAGTCAAACGTTGTTGGGTTCGACCCTGGCTGACAAGAATGGTGGAAGGTAGGGAAATATATTCACTGTTAATGAAAGAACTGAGGCCCGAAGATCCGCAAGAATTTCGGAACTTCGTTAGGATGGACATGGCCTGTTTCGAGAAGCTGCTGTCTATGATAAAATGGTTCAAATGGCTCTGAGCACTATGGGACTTAACTGCTGAGGTCATTAGTCCCGGCCGGCTGTCTATGATAGAAGATGGAAACAGAAAGTGTAACACAGTCATGAGGGAGGCTATCTCACCTTCTAGAGAGTAAGAATTATATGGTTATGTTTTGTGATCATTCCAGCCTAGATCACTAATAAAATACCGGTGAACGCCCTGTTATGTTGCTGGCTGGTTGTAACATTACGTTTCCTGGCGAATGGGGAATCTTCTAAGAGTCTGGCGTTTAGCCACAGAATAGCACGCCCACCATTTCAAAAGTTGTTGTGGATGTATGCACTGCAATTTGCAACACATTAAATGACCAATACTTACGTGACCTTGTGTTATTTTTCCAACTTAGGACTATACTCAGAATTTTGCAGTCCGCGTCTGTCGCACTGGGGGAAACTGCAAGGACTTTCTCCCTTTCACTGCCAGTTTCTCTTTTCTGGAATGTTGAAATCAAGCAAGAGGTGCAATTAAATCAAACCTGAACTTTCGTAAACTAAGGCATTACGATACAAAGCGAAAATCACCGTATTACGTTACATGCATATTCCTAAGAAAGAAACGATTTCCGACTACCTTATTATGATACAGTGGGTCATACATACACCTTTCCTCGCTGTATGCCCGATTTCAGACGTTTAATTCCTCTCTGCTCCATTTCATTTCTAGAATATGAAGCTATCAATAGAAAAAAGTCCTTTCACAAACAGCTAGTATATAAGAGTCTACCGCAAAAAGAAAAGTTTCTTTTCTGCATTTGTGAAACCTGTTTGCTGAAAAAAAATGCAGAAGACCCCCAACACGAAAAATCCCCAACACGAACGTCTGTAATTAGCCACTAGACGCCTAATAATAACCAAACAACAAGCAGAAAGCACTGTGGTACACCCTTCTGCGCACGCGCGAATCATCGCTGCCTACTGCGCATGCGCGGATTGACGGCAGTTTAGAACTGCTCTCTATTCCTGCGTGCAGATAATGTGTCTGCTAGTTTTCGTAGTTTCACCCGTTCTACCGCTATATGGCTGTCGCGATGGACCAGTGCCGTTCGCGGATGATCGTCGTGCAATACCGGCTTTGGTTGCCAGTTCCATAAACGAACAGCTGAATTTCCTGCACGTTAGAAGCCCAGTTGCAATCTTCAGACGGATGACTTGTGTGCAAGTACAAAGTTTGGTAACAAAACTATATTGTTTTATTGTCTCGCAGAAAAGAAAATTAACCACTTTCAAAAAAATGGTTCGAATGGCTCTGGGCACTATGGGACTTAACATCTGAGGTCATCAGTCCCATAGACTTAGAACTAATTAAACCTAGCTAGCCTACGGACATCACACACGTCCATGCCTGAGGCAACATTCGAACCTGCGACCGTAGCAGCAGCGTGAGGTCATCAGTCCCCTAGACTTAGAACTAATTAAACCTAGCTAGCCTACGGACATCACACACGTCCATGCCTGAGGCAACATTCGAACCTGCGACCGTAGCAGCAGCGCGTTTGCGGACTGAAGCACCTAGACCCACTCGGTCACAGCGGCCGGCAGTCACTTCCACTGCACGATTGACATCGAAACTTGCGCACTCATCTTTAAGTGACTGATCAGTTTTACACCACTTTTTGAATTAGGGACGGTTTACACATTCAGCAGGAGGCGTTCAATACGAAATGCTGACTTTTCTTCCGAAAACAGATTAGTTTTATCATGATTCCAGTACACCATGTTGTTGTTGTTGTTGTCTTCAGTCCTGAGACTGGTTTGATGCAGCTCTCCATGCTACTCTATCCTGTGCAAGCTGCTTCATCTCCCAGTACCTACTGCAACCTACATCCTTTTGAATCTGCTTAGTGTACTCATCTCTCGGTCTCCCTCTACGATTTTTACCCTCCACGCTGCCCTCCAACGCTAAATTTGTGATCCCTTGATGCCGCAAAACATGTCCTACCAACCGATCCCTTCTTCTAGTCAAGTTGTGCCACAAACTTCTCTTCTCCCCAATCCTATTCAATACCTCCTCATTAGTTACGTGATCTATCCACCTTATCTTCAGTATTCTTCTGTAGCACCACATTTCGAAAGCTTCTATTCTCTTCTTGTCCAAACTAGTAATCGTCCATGTTTCACTCCCATACATGGCTACACTCCAAACAAATACTTTCAGAAACGACTTCCTGATACATAAATCTATATTCGATGTTAACAAATTTCTCTTCTTCAGAAACGCTTTCCTTGCCATTGCCAGTCTACATTTTATATCCTCTCTACTTCGACCATCATCAGTTATTTTACTTCCTAAATAGCAAAACTCCTTTACTACTTTAAGTGTCTCATTTCCTAATCTAATTCCCTCAGCATCACCTGATTTAATTTGACTACATTCCATTATCCTCGTTTTGCTTTTGTTGATGTTCATCTTATATCCTCCTCTCAAGACACTGTCCATTCCGTTCAACTGCTTTTCCAAGTCCTTTGCCGTCTCTGACAGAATTACAATGTCATCGGCGAACCTCAAAGTTTTGACTTCGTCTCCATGAATTCTAATACCTACTCCAAATTTTTCTTTTGTTTCCTTTACTGCTTGCTCAATATACAGATTGAATAACATCGGGGAGAGGCTACAACCCTGTCTCACTCCTTTCCCAACCACTGCTTCCCTTTCATGCCCCTCGACTCTTATAACTGCCATCTGGTTTCTGTACAAATTGTAAATAGCCTTTCGCTCCCTGTATTTTAACCCTGCCACCTTTAGAATTTGAAAAAGAGTATTCCAGTCAACATTGTCAAAAGCTTTCTCTAAGTCTACAAATGCTAGAAACGTAGGTTTGCCTTTTCTTAATCTTTCTTCTAAGATAAGTCGTATCTCCACTATTTCCGACTACAAAACCCTGTTTTTCAACATAATCTCTTTTCAATGCGACGGCCTTAAGCCTCCTTACTAGGACGGCCCTTATGCCTGTATGGAACCAGACTTCTGGTCGTCGTGCCACGCGGGATTAGCCGAGCGGTCTGGGGCGCTGCAGTCATAGACTGTGCGGCTGGTCCCGTCGGAGGTTCGAGTCCTCCCTCGGGCATGGGTGCGTGTGTGTGACTTTCCTTAGGATAATTTAGGTTAAATAGTGTGTAATCTTAGGGACTGATGACCTTATCAGTCAAGATTTCACACACATTTGAACATTTTTTAACCTCTGGTCGACGTCGGAGCCAATGCCTTGCTGATCAATAACCTCCCCCATCATCCGCGTACTGCTTATCCCGGGGTCCGTCTCTCATTCTTTATTGTCTCCTGTTAGGTGACAAGGACCCCAGCAGGCACACACCTTTGAGTACTCCAACTGGTGGACGAGTGTTTCAGCACTACAAAACAGAGACGTCCAGCTGAGCAGCGAGGTGTTTGAATGCGATCGGTCGATCATCCCCACTGAGATTGTCCGCACTTTCCAACACTGCAGGAATCACATCTGTGTGCGGCCGGGTGGCAAGCGGGAAATGGGACAGGCTTGCTCGACCTTGCGGCAGTGATGACAGGCGCCTCGCCCAACGACTCACTGTGCTTTTGTTCAGTGCCAGGTCTCCGTACACACAGCAAAAGTGCCTGTTAATGTCTGCGATGCCGTGTATTTCCACCAAAAGAAACTCAATGAGAGCTCTGTACTTTGGACGTACCTCCCTTAGAGATGCCATTCGGAAGGGCATGTGTAGCCCACTACTTATGGGAATTTCATGAAACTATAGTGTCTCGTAAAACTGGCAGAAGCCGACCACGGGGAAGATCAGCTTGGATTCCGTAGAAATATTGGAACACGTGAGGCAATACTGACCCTACGACTTACCTTAGAAGATAGATTAAGTAAAAAAGCAAACCTACGTTTCCAGCATTTGTAGACTTAGAGAAAGCTTTTGACAATGTTGACTGGAATACTCTTTCAAATTCTGAAGGTGGCAGGGGAAAAATACAGGGAGCGAAAGGCTATTTTCAATTTGTACAGAAACCAGATGGCAGTTACAAGAGTCGATGCGCATGAAAGGGAAGTAGTGGTTGGGAAGGGAGTGAGACAAGGTTGTAGCCTCTCCCCGGTGTTATTCAATCTGTATATTGAGCAAGCAGTAAAGGAAACAAAAGAAATATTCGGAGTAAGTACTAAAAGCTATAGAGAGTAAATAAAATCTTTTAGGTTTGCCAATGACATTGTAATTCTGTCAGGGATAGGAAAGGACTTGGAAGAGCAGTTGAACTGAATGGACAGTGTCGTGAAAGGAGGATGTAAGATGAACATCAACGAAAGCATATCGAGGATAAAAACAACAACATAGTGGCCGGTACATCGCCAGATGTCTCACAACAAGGTCTGCATTTTTCAATCGAAACTGGCTGAGAAAAAAAGTGGTAGATTACTCATTGAACTCCCCCCCCCCCCCCCCCCCCCACATTTAAATAGCGTTCGATTCTTCTGTCTAAACCAGGTCTAACCCATCAGTGATGGGGATGGATTCCTATTCTTCATCATGGCATTGGACGCCGCTACAGATTGACTAAAGCCTTACCTCTCATCTCGTTGATTCTTCAAACCGGTATTGGTCCAGAAAGACTTTACTCTCAGTTGGTGTTACGGATTAAAAAAAGAGAAACTGAAACGTCCCCTTACAAAAATTATACAAGACTGTGCTTAAACTGACACACAATATTCTTAGCGCAACGCAATCTGACTTTCAAAAATCCCTACAAAAGAATGGCCCTGACTAACATTAACCTATACGTTTCACATATCACTTACGTCACAAAAATCTTGGTTACTCGAACTACTGCAATACAGCGAGCACCACTACTGCCAGCTAAATAAAAGATTCAAACTACGGAAGGCACTAACTACTGATAGGCATAGTTAGCGAATGAAAGATTTTAATAGAGAACAAACAATGTATTTACTTTAATAGTCATAATATATATATTAGTTCATGACATCCATTATTACAAATTTCATAACTCCGCCATCTCTCTCCCCACGTCCACCACTGCTGGCGGCTCACCTCCAACTGCGCAACGCTACGCGCCCCTAAGAGCCAACTGCCCAAAGCTACAATGGCGAGTATTACAACAATGTCAACCAGCCACAGAGTGCACACGGCACAGCCAGTGATTTTCATACAGAGCGCTACGTGGCGGCGGCATTACCAATAAAAAAAACCTAAATAGCCTACTTACAAAACCAACTACAAAAATTCGTTACGGAACTTCCTCATATTGCCCATCATATGAAAGTGTGCTGAGAAGTTATTGCTCTGAATTTTTTATGTCAGAACTCTTATTAAAACTGTTTGAATAAAGCAAACGTTATTAACATTCTGCATTATACTTTCCCGCGAAAGGCAAAGGTCTCGAACTCGTGTTTCTGTCCGATACACAGTTTTAATACGCCACGACGTTTCAACATCCTGCGTCTTTATTCTTCATGTCTACGTATTTGCAGCTCTCTTCCGCTAAAGGACTCCGAACTGTAGAGTGTGACGTGGTGACACGTAACGTAACATTGTCGTGCGTCAGCAACAGCGTGCTGTAAGCGAGTTCGAAGAGTAGGGGCACACATGGACCGCCCTCTTCTTCAGCATGACCATGGCAGACCACACACTAGCGCTGCGACATCTGACCGCAATCCGACACTGTCATTGAACATTCTCTATACAGTCCTGACTTGGCCCCATCCGATTTTCATCTGCTTCCAAAACTTAAAGGAGACCTTCGAGGACTTCACTTTCATAGTGATGAAGCGATGCAAGCAGAAGTATGGCTGCAGCTCCGTTAACAAAGTCAAACAATCTGCAGTGACAGTATCAGCAGGGCTGGACGAGGTGGCCGAGCGCTTCTAGGCGCTACAGTCTGGAACCGCGCGACCACTACGGTCGCAGGTTCGAATCTTGCCTCGGGCATGAATGTGTGTGATGTCTTTAGGTTAGTTGGGTTTAAGTAGTTCTACGTTCTAGGGGACTAACGACCTCAGAAGTTAAGTCCCATAGTGGTCAGAGCCACTGGAACAATTTTTTTGAACAATATCACCTAATCTCTCATTGAGAGAAATGTGTTCGTCGCAAGGTGACTATGCTGGAATACAAATATGTAGACGTGGATAATATTGATGTAGAACGTTAATAACGTTTTTTATTCAAAGAGATTTAAGAGTTTTCACATAAAAAGGCATTACTTTCCTTCGCTGCTTCGTAAATAATAAAGACAATTCCTGTGTCCTGGTTTATCCACAATAACACACATCGTCAGTTGTTGTAATGGAGGGACGCTCTTGATAGCAGTTGTATGCATCCAATATCGACTAGTCACCTTACTCCAGTTCGATTTTGAGTGACTTACGTGTAGCGTCCCTGGAAGGGTTCTCACTCTCTGCTTCAGGTCACTGTCCCATGTACAGAACGCACCCCAAATTAGTATTACTACTTGAAATAACAATAATTTGCAAAACAGAATTAATCAACTGTATGACAGGATAAGATTTTATTTCTCATAGCGGAAAGTGAGAAGGAATTACTATGGTCGGAAAGTGAGAAGGGATTGCTACGGTAGATCTGACGACGTTCAAGTTGGCCGAAGAGGTGAGCCTATCGAGAGTAAAAATACAAGCGGAGTAGTTTTTTGCTAAAGGAAAGGCTTTCACCTATTACGAGGGCAGTGTGCCAGCCACTATGATTTAACGCCATCAGCTTGGCGCGTCTCCACATCGTACCAGCGTAGAACTTCTTATTGGTTTACAAGATATTGATGGAGCTGGAAGTTTTATGACCTTATTAATCATTATTTTGATCTCCCTTACGACTGAGGAACAATCACATATACACTACTCAAACTCAGCCGGCCGCTGTGTCCGAGCGGTTCTAGGCGCTTCATTCCGAAACCGCGCTGCTACTACGGTGGCAAGTTCGAATCCTACCTCGGGCATGGATGTATGTGATGTCCTTAGGTTAGTGTCGTTTAAGTAGTTCTAAGTCTAGAGGACTGATGACCTCAGATGTTAAGTCCCATAGTGCTTAGAGCCATTTGAACTATTTTTTTACTCAAACGTATTTCTTCTATTACAATTTGAAAGTGTGTTCCGCATAAAATAAAAAAAAAAACAACTCAAATCCCGTTTTGGGGAGAATACAATAACTAAATTGTGTGCTTCATATATCCCATCAACATGTACATTATATAACCTGGAGGCGATTATTCGTTATCATACATTATGTGACTACTTGTTCTTACATTTTTTGTCTCAAATTTACGATAGTATCGCCACCTTTCCTGAGTCTCCTTCACAGTCCAAGTTTGTTTCCATCTCCATTCCACTCAATGTAGATGAAAACAACATTGGACCACGAAGAATGCTCGAGGGAGGTTGGCAAGAGTCTTCTTAGGCGCTTTAATAAAATATAGGTGTGCATATGTTTGTAAGACGGCGATGCATTGCATTTGCCTAGGGTCAGTGTGGTAGCATTGACTCACTGTAGCATCAAGATATTCCGATGCTTCGAACTCATGTTGAACACGTTCAGAACAGTAATAAGGCAAGGTAATTCGTAGTTTTTGTATGTCATAAATAAAGTTACGAGATCATGTCAGACATACATATGAAGCCTGCAGCTGCAGCTGCAGACGACAAACGACTTAGAGGTTTGTTTATACACGGGAGTTGTGGATTTTGGAACCTACTCTATTATTGCTTGGGAGGGGGGGGGGAGGGGGGACCCGCCATGTAATGATGTATACATGCAGATTGAAGCGAAGAATGCAAATTTGTATCTGGGTCAAGATTCGATGCAGGATCTCTTCGTCACTAGGCTTATGCGCTAACCACTAAGCCTCCCTCGCTTTGCACAACTCCGCAGATTATCGTAGCAACTCTCCCTCCTCACTCCAAATTCCCGTTCACGCCTCAGCCCATTTGATATTCCCCCTAAACTCGAACAGCGTTGCAGAGGCTCTCCAGCTATACTAGCAAGTAGCACCTCACCATCGAACGAGACGGGGGATCCAACCTTGGCTGAGTGTGAATGTGAACTTGGACTTCAAATGGTCCAAATGGCTCTGAGCACTAAGGGACTTAACATCTGAGGTCATCACTCCCCTAGAACTTTGAACTACTTAAACCTAACTAACCTAAGGACATCACACACATCCATGTCCGAGGCAGGATTCGAACCTGCGGCCGTAGCGGTAGCGCGGTTCCAGACTGAAGCGCCTGGAACTGCTCGGCCACATCAGCCGGCGAACTTGGACTGATGATAGTTTGTTTCTGGAGCCCTCAACCTCGCGGTTGTCAGTGTCCGTACAAATTCCCAACCCTTGCTCACTCCAATGTCGTCACGTTCATGAAAGATGATGAAACGATGAGAACAACACAAACACCCAGTCATCTCGACGCAGATGAAAAGGACTTGGATTGAAGAGGGAGGCGTGATGGAGCACTGCCACTGCGCCACCGTGGTGCGAGTGAACAGCGGCCCTGTGTTTGAACGTAGCTCTCCCTAAAAATTTTCACTTATCGCTTCAATCTGCATATGTACATAATAGATGTTTCAGACTTTAAATGGTCTCTGGAACCTTATAGTTTCAACTGATTAATGCCATTTAAAATTAACAATAAGTGTATCGCACTATGAAACTACGTGGCAGATTAAAATTGTGTGCCGGACCGAGATTCCGAGTTCGAGTCTCGGTCGGGCACACAGTTTTAATCTGCCAGGAAGTTTCATAGCAGCGTACACTCCGCTGCAGAGCGAAAATTTCATTCTGGGTGTCTTACTATCACGTTTCAACGGCGGTAGTGATTACTCTGAGCTTCGTATAAGCACAACGTACTGTGATTACAGCGCCATCTGTTAGCAGCTTTTCGTAACTACCACTTCGAAACTTCTGTGTGAAAGACTTTCAGCGTTCAAAATTAACGTCCCGTTGCAAGATCCCCTCGCTTCTCAACTGGTACTGTTATTACACAGCTTAGCCGCGAGTCCGTAGAGGGTGGTATCTGTGACGTACAGTATAACTGGGCAGCATTTCCATCCGGAATTTGCGAGTGTAAGTCGGTCCTTGCTCGATCCGCCTTGGTGGGTCGTGTCGTCGGATTTCCTCCTACCTGTGCGCTGTGCAGTTCTCGTAAATGCCGTCCCGTGCAGATCCTTCATTGCCGCATTGAATGTCTCTGTCGGTGGAGGCTAATTATCTGAAACTGCTGTCGATCAACTTTGAGGTATCTATTTACTCGAAATTAACATTCAGAATGCCATAATATCACTTTTATTCCTATTAGATCAATGGTGAAACACTCATGTCACAAACTATTCGTAGCCGAGAGCATGGCTTCCATCGAACAAGACAGGAAGAGCTCTTAACGCCGAGTGCCGACTTTGGTGCGCGGACGGTATATCTTACTAGTTTCGTCACAGTTCGTGGATTTCCGATCAAGTTCGTACTTACTACGATATGCATTTGTTACTGAACGGGTGTGAATTTTAACGAGGCAAAAACAGTTTTAAACATCCAGAGGCTCCTCCTAGTATTCATATTGTCATAAATGACTTTAATTATTTAATATAACTAAACAAAATCGGCAACTTCGACGCCAAGATTGCGGTGCTTCCTGTCCTGTATATTTCCCAGGTTGACGCTTGTAGATACGGTACAGCGCCGAGCCCCACCCCACTACGCGCGACATTTAGTCGCTTTGTCACCTAGCCAGCCAGCGAGGGAAATGCTCTCCGACTCATGGCCGGCTACGGACTACAGCACTTCCTAACTATCGTGGATACATCAATAAGAGACAATAATTTATTAAAACTGGTAAAATGTCTTCCTCACGTAAGAGGCACCTTACACCGTTTATTACATCCTGCTGTCCACCTTCGTTTTAGTGTTATTCAGTTTGAAGACCGAGAAGTCCTTTGTTGGACACCTTGAACATTTGGCTTGATCCATTATAATGCAATATTTTACCTTTCACCTTCTGGTATTTTTCCGCATTCAGTAGCAGCACATTACTTCAGGCGGGTCATCGTCGAGCCACAGCAGGGTGGACCATCAGGAGGCAGCAGCTACGCCAGACGGGCAGTGGATGTCCCGGAGCGACAACTCGCTGGCTGGGGAGAATGGGGCGCAAGGTGTG